>NC_140046.1:6487547-6827151 GCF_963513975.1 Fringilla coelebs | reverse complement strand
AAAAAGGCATTTAAACTAATAATGCAGGCTTCTAAAGAAAAATGTGGAATATTGGAGCTGAAGATTCAGCAGAAACTGGGAGACATACCTGGCTGGGACAGAGATAGTGGAGAAAAAGCATGGCCAAAATGGACCTGAGCACAGAGGGAGAGGGGAACAGCAAGAACCTGAAGTGAGGAAGTGGCTGCATGAAGTGGGTGAGGGTTCATAATAGGAATAGCAAAGTTAAATACCACCCAAAAAAAAAAAAAAAAAAAGGATGTGCAAAACCCAATCCCAAAACCTCTAAGAGAAACCAGTAAAAAGCAAAAAAAAATGAAAGTTTTCAAGTGAGAAAAAAGGTGGGAATTTTTCCTGGGAACATAACCTACTAACTTGTCTGCTGATCCCTTTAGAGGGCAGAAAAGCTAAATTCCCAAATCAAGACCAGCCTAAGTCAGAGAGAAGAGTGCTGTATGGAGCACAAGGCCAGAAAAGGGCTCAATTTGCCTCCCATCAACAAAATCCTGGCTCTGGTACCATCCTGTGCATGGGATAAAGGATGAGAAGGCAAGGATTAAAACTGGGGTGAACCATACCCCTGTGAGAAATCAGTATCAAATTTACTCACTCCAGCTCCAGGGAATGCATAACCCAATAGATCCTTTCCTCCTCTACTTCTTTCTGCTATTCCAGATGTTGGCCAAAACACCACCATGCATCTGATGAAACATTCAGTGAGAAAAGCAGCTGTTTGAGAGAAATATTGTGGGAACTCTTTTGGGGTCTTCAGTAACTCCTGCTGCACATGCAGAGACACCCCTGCAGTGCCATCCCATGTTTGTGTTGCTGTGGGTTAATCCACAAATCCTCAAGGAAGGTCTGTTGTGGGTTATGCTGGATCCTCATAAAGGTCTCCAGAGTTAACTAGCAAGCAACCACACCACACAAATTTACTTTGCTTTTAATTGTGGCTGCTTTCCCTGCCTCTGTGAAAATTGCTTTCTTCTCTTCCACCTGCCAGAGTGCATCTGTGGCTGTGCAGTGCTCACAGGGTAACAGAAATCACAGGATTTTGTGCCTGGATCATGTGTGCTGCCATCTATATGATTTCTGCTAAAACTTTCCCAATATACCAAAGTGGGAATTGCCATGTTGGTTGAGAAAACATGAGTCCATCCAGCTGAGCACCACAACTGGACACCCAGGTAATCATGTGCAGTCATGGGGGACACTTCTCCCTGCTATTTTCCCTGTTTCAACCATTTTCTGCTCAGGGGCTTTCCTGAGCTTCTACTTGTCACAGCATCCACATCACTGGCCAAACCCTCAGGCAATTTATGTGCTGCAAAACCTCTGGCTACTACCAGGGTTATAAATCAAGCAGAATTAGAGTCATTGACAATAATTGGAAAAAAAAAATCTGTGATTTGGAAGACATATATGAGTTTTGATCTTAATTTGGACTAAATCTCCCAGGAACATAAATTATCTGTTTGGCTGTCTCTGTTCCCTGCCATCCCTGTGGAATCTCCCTGTGCAATGGCACAGAGCAGTAAAGGATATCCCAAATCCAGTTTAAGGTGAACAGAAGGGCACTTCCACAGTGGAGAGGGCTGGGGTTTTGGAATGAGGAGCTCCTTTCAGTGGGCACAGGCAGCCAGGGACAAGAATCAGCTGAAGAAAATGAAAAGATGAGAGCCATGAAGTGAGGAAGGAAGGGGCTTGGACAAGGAGCAGACAGGGGTACAGAGAAGGCTCGGGAGGAACTCTTCTAGGGACACTGATAGAAATTTGGGAGTCAGTTTACATGAAAATGAGAAGAAAAACCACAAGAATCCTTGGAGAAGAGACCCAAAAGTCACAGGCGTCTGGGAGAAGCAGCACCTCATCTTTCAGAGACCTGGCCAAGAAAATCAACCAGGTTCATTGAGGCAAAGAGAAACCCAGGGGCAGTGATCAATACTGGACTCATTGTCCCAAATATCCTCATGAATGCAGGCTGATGCCCAGGGGAGCAGCTGTGCTAGGGAAATGTTCCCAGCAGTCTGGGACCTTTGGAATAAAGATCCATTTTCCTCAGTATTGCAGATGATGACATTAAGAATCACAAGAATAATTTTCTGTGATAGTCCAAAGTGCAAGTATGTTCATTAAAGAGCTGTATCAGTGAGACCTTATGACATTAACAGGCAACAAATTTTAATGTGATTTTCACCCAATTCCTAAAAAGAAATCTGTACAATATACTTAAAATTATTTTTGGATGTATCAAGTAGTACTAGTTGCTGCCACCATTTGAGATTTAAACTTCAAATCCACTGTGCTTCCTTTTTCAGTGCTCTATTAGTGCCCATTGAAAGAAGTTAGCATTTACACAGATCAAATCTAACTTTAGAAAAACCTTCCTCAAACGAACAGATGAGAATGATTCCGCAAAACATAATAACCCAAGAAAACTTTATTCTAACCATCTTCTTGCCAGGGTGCACCCAGTTTTCCAAGCTCCCTCTCCCACTGTACACAGGTACATTTCAGCAGGAACACAAAGCACATTATTGCTTGCTCCAAGGAGCTCTGTAGCCTGCAGGATCTTTGCAGAATCCAGCCCGAAGAAATGCAGCACTTTGAGAAAACAGAGCTGTCAAGCAAGATTTCCTTGGGCTTGCTGCCACACAAAATGGCAAACGAGGGACTTGATCCTGCATGGAAGACAATAGGAATTATAGGTGCTCAGCATTTGTCTTCCAGCAGAGTAAAGGTTTCTCAGTAATTCCCCAAATCAGCTGTACTGCTTTATACTTATTCGAAATTACATAGCTAAAAGCTTTGGTATGCAGCCACGGAGCTTTTATTTCAAATTGGCAATAATGTAACTTCTGCAAAAAAAAAAAAGACTACAATAATGTTAAAAATATCATAAAATGTTATTTATATCAGGATTCATTTGTTACCCCATATGACAATCATTCATATTTCTTGACAGATATAAACCTCCGCTTAACACATTAGTATCATAAATATTACCAGATATAACACTGTAATTTAATACCTACCAAATGTATTTTAAAATATTACTCAATTTAAAACTTTGGATTTTAACCAGATGTGTTTCCAGAAAATGATTCAGGTCAGATGCTTTTTTCTTTTCCCTTTTCTGTGCGCGCGCGTTCAAAGCGGAGCGTTCCTATGTGATTTATTGTGCCATGACTGTGTGCCCCGAACCTAAAACAGCACCACGATACTTCATCCTTGAGGCTTACACACCTGCAGTCCAAACTAACAAGAGAAAACATCTACATGGCACGGCAGGAGCCTTTGAAATGTCTTTTTGCAGTTGCCTGGACACAGAACAGACTGGTAGAACAGGGAGGCAGCGGAGAAAGGGTGAAGACAGGAACTCCAGCCTCTTTCATCTAGAAAGGGGGGACCATGGAGAGATTAGAGGAAAGGATTTTGATTAGATCACTGGAATGTGAAATGATGCTTCCCAGGATTAAAATCCTATTTTAGAGCTACCAAACCGGTTACGGCGTTAGTCAGAATTCGGAGGCTCGCGCAGCTCCATCCCCGGCTGTCGCTCCGAGCACCCCACACCCTCTCCCCAGAGCAGGGGGTACCCCAGCCAGGCACCCCAGTCCTCTCCAGCATCATCCCAGCAAGGAGCTGCCCTCCCTCAAAGCATGGCACTTCTGGGGGAGAAGGAGTTTCCTTCTCCAAGGGCATCCCTGGGTCCAGCCCCACGGCAGTCGTGCGGAGGCTCTTGGATTTCGGTCTCATTGGGCCCCCAGTTTAGATCACCACGTAGAGGTCTGACATTTTCATAACCAAATGCCATTAGTTTTATTCCCAGCACAGCCAACCGACAATGTGAAGGTCTGGAGTCGTCGGGCTGATCATTACGTGGAACCCATTAACATAAAACCCGCCATCACAATTAGTATCTTTGTAAGCAGCAGCCTCAGCAAAAAGTGGAAATGGAGGCTGAAATGATGGTGCTCTTCCAAAGGAGGCCGGCAGCAGATTGGGAAATAATCTGTGGCAATTGCTCTGCCGCTGTCTCTGCTGTCTCTGCCGTAACTTCTCCAAAGACAGGCAGAGCCATTTCCAAGCAGTCAGCCCACGGACTTGAGTGAGCACTAAATTCACTCGGTGATCAAATACAATTTGAGAAAAAAATTTACAATCGCTCACTTGGGGGGGAAGAGACATTTTCCTTTTACAGATGAAGTGCAAAACAGCAAAAGTAGATGTATTTGGAAAAATACCGTGCAGCTTATTGATTCCAGAGGGGACAGGTACAGACCGTAGGTTTGCCCATTTCCCAGTAAAAACAGGGAATGATTTCTAGGGGTGCAAGGTATCTGCAGGCTGGTTTGTTTTGTTAAGAGATGAGCCTGCTAAAATGTTCTGTGCTTTTCAGGAAGGGAACAAGGAAAATGTTCGTATTTATAGCAACATAATTGTTTAGAACAAAATAAGTTACTCCATCCTTTTAATCTCGTTTCTATGGCTATCCTGCGCGGGGCTGGGATCTGATTTTCCAACCTCCGTGCGATCCGTGTCCCCTCGGCAGCGGCCGGCGGCACCGGCCCTGGCAGGGAGCGCCTGTCCGCGCTGAAGAAATCCCGTTCCAGGCGCTCCCGGACCGCCCCGGACACCGGGAACCCGCTGCCCTCGATGCACTTTTTCATTGTTGTTTCCCCTAAACTCTCCGCACTTGGCTAATTTTAGCCCCGCGGCTCCCCGAGCGGGCTCCCCCCCGCGCCGCCGCTCCGGGCACCGTTCGCCGGGCGATGCGCTGCCATGAACCCGCACCGCCCCGCACCGCGCGGCTGTCCCCGCACCGCCCCGCATCCCCCCGGCCCGGCATCCCCGCGCCGCCCGGCCGTGTCCGCATCCCCCCGCCACGCCCGGCCGTGTCCGCATCCCCGCGGTGCCGTATCCCCCCGCACCTCCCGGCCCCGCTGTCCCCGCGTTCCCCCGCCCCGCGCGCCTGTCCCCGCATCCCCCCGCTCGGCGCGGCCGCGCTCCGCGCGCCTGTCCCCGCACCGCCGCGCGCTGTCCCCGCGCGCCCCGCGCGCCCTCCCCGCGCTGTCCCCGCGCCCGCGGGGCGGGGGTGCGGGGTCGCCGCGAGCGCGCGAGCGCGGCGCCCCTTCCCCCCCCCCACCCCCCCCACGCGAGCGCGCGGGCTGAGTCCGTGTTCCGGGCGGGCTCCAGGCCGGGATTTGGGCGCTCCCTGCCCGCCTCCCTCCCCCTTGCCCCCCCGCCCCTCCTCCCCCCTCCCGCCGGCTCCCTCCCTCTCTCCCTCCCTCCCTCCCTCCCTCCCCCTCCCTCCCGGCTCCTGAACTCCAGCCCCTCTCTCTCTATCAGCCGCTCACTCTGTCTCAATATGTCTCAAGATGGCGGCCAATGTGGGATCGATGTTTCAATATTGGAAGCGCTTTGATTTACAGCAGCTGCAGGTCAGGCTCCCCCGCTCGCCGCACCGGCCGGGCCGCGCCGCCGGACCCCCCCCCTCCCTCCCTTCTCCGCCTTCCCTCGGGCCCGGCCTCCCCCTCCTCCTCCCGCTGCCGGCCCGCGCCGCCTAAAGGGAACCCCCCGCTCCGCCCGGCCGCGGCGCTCCGCTCCCTCCGCCCCCCCCGCCATCGATCACCGGCCCCATCGGAAATTGATCCTCTTTGTTCAATTCATCGATCAGCCCAAGATGGCGCCGGAGCCGCCGCTGCCGGGGCTGCCGCCGCTTCGCCCGCTCCGTCCCGGGCTGCTCTTTCCCCGCTCCGCGCTCCCCCCCGGCGGCGGGGCCGTGCGGGGCGGCGGGCGCGGCGGGACTCCCGGCGGCCGCCGCTCATCCCCCGCCCGCCTCCTCCCTCTCCCTCCCCGCCGCCTGCCCCCTTCCCGCCGCCGCGTCCCCGCCGCTTTTCCTCCGCCGGGAGCCGGGGAAAGTTTACCGAGTGCTGGGACTTTGTGTGGGGGCGCCGGGCGGGCTGGCGGTGCAGGCGCGGAGCGGCGGGGGCTGGGGGCGCTGTGGTGCCGGCCGGGCGGGCGGGCGCTCCCCGCCGCCGCCGCGGGGTGCCGGCCCTCGCTCCGCTCTGCTCCGCTCCGCTCCGCCGGGCGCGGGGCTCCGGCCGCCGCCCTGCGACCGCCGCGGGCACCGCGCCGGGCCGCCAGGGGAGGGGACGCGGGGGCACCGGGCAGGGAGGGAGCGAGCGGCGGAGGGTCCCGCGGGGTGGGAAGGGGCGAGCGCCCGGTGCGCGGAGAGGGGGGCTCGGGAGGGCAGCGGCGGCGCCGGGCGCGGGGAGGGGCGCGGGGGCGTCCCGGCCGGCGGGGGGCATCGCGGCGCATCTCCCCGCGGCGGCGGGAGGGCACGTTACATAATTCACGGGCTCTCCAGCCTCTCCTGCTGTCCAGGATCTGACAGATGAGCGGAATATTGATGCTTTACTGTGCTGGCTCGGGAGAGCCCAGAAGTGCCGTTTCCTGCGAGGGAAAGTCCTCGCAGACCGGCCTCCCTCCCCCTGGCCCGGGGGAGCGTCCCCGGGGGAATTGCGGCCCCACGGTTTAATTGAGTTGCCGGGCTACAGATAAGGCCGGGGCGGGCCGGGGGGGTTGTCAGACGCTGTATCGGTGCTGCTCCCGCCGTGAATGGGATTGCAACACGCGTGTCTCCCAGTTGATTGGCGCAGGAAGGCGCTGCCCTGCCTCTCCAAACCCGCCGCTGCCTCCCGTTTAAATAAATTGGCTCGAAAGCCGGCGGCTGCCCACCCTGGCCCCCGCGGAGGCGGCGGTGGAGCCGGCCGGAGGCTGCGGCAGGCGGAGGGATGGTGCGCTGATGCTGGGCAGAGCCGCATTCCCGCTGGAGGTGAGGGGATGCTCGCAGGGGGCCGGCAGCGGGACCCGGCTCCTGCCGCCCTCCCTTCCCCTCGGCCGGGCGTGCGGGAGCGATATAATATATATATATGTATATATAATATTCAAAACTCCCACCCCAGCAGCCCCCGAAAGAGGAAGTGCTGTGTGGGATCTGTGCTGGGAGGCCGGTCCCTTCCGACTTTCAGGTGCATTAGGAGGTGGGGTAAAGTAGCGTTTTGTTTCAGGTTTCTGTGTCGTCGTCCACCCCCTTTTCGCGTTTTATTGTTTCTTTTAAAGGTTTTGGATTAAGGTAGACTTGGCTGAACTTTGCTAACTTGAAAGGGTTCTTAATAGTGACCCGGAATACCTACAGGAATACAGAAAATGAGATCCAGATGTAGAATTGTATAAAATAAAATGGATTAAATTAAGATGTAGTTAAACAAGGTCTGACATCTCTAATTGTGGACTTTTGCTTTTGCCTCTGTGTACGTGTGGCTGTACTTGCTTAGCATAGGAAAATAAACGCTCCGAACGTCGCTGCCATGGCGTTACATTTAACGGTGAACAAGTCTAAATGTTGCCTATAAAAATAAAGCCTTCAGAAATGCTTATTGATTAAAACATATTATGCTAAAGTATCTATCATGTAAATTAAATTCTAAAATGTAATGAACACAGCCAAATGGCATTTTGATAGATTGTTCTATTCTGTTTTTAGTAAAAAATAGCTCACTTTTATCATAATTTAATTTCTGTGCATACTGTAAAACCTGTTGTGGAGTATCACTGTACAAACCTTAATCTCGTTTTTGCAGACTAAATGTGACAGTCTGACTTGAACAGCTTGTAGCTTCTCCTTTGAAGCATTCTGGTAACGCCAGCTTAGAGTTGTTTGAACAATATTCATTACCTGCTTTTGAGGACTGGTGATTATTTATCCGTGCTGCAGATTGAGGCTGTTCACCTGTTGGCAGGTTCAGCAGGCAGGCTGGAGCAGCACAGAGTTTGTTAACTTTGCATGCACTCTGTCTGCAGAGAGCCCTGGAGTGACCGGGGAGGGAGAGAATACCTTCCTCCGTATGCAGAATAGTTAATTTGTTTCAAATTAGCTTTTTATTTATTTATTTATTTTTACCCACCCATCTGCACCAAGAGGTAGTGTAATATTTACTCCCACTTGCAGATGAAGCAATGTGCTATAAAAACTATCATTCCCAGGGATGAAGTTCAGTCCCACAGAAGTGTCCATGCCTCTCTCCGTCCCCGTCCTTCGCTTGCCCTGACGTATTTCGAGCGTGGCATTGTAGAAAATAAAAATACTTCCGCGTACGCTCTGTTCCAGCGTGAAAGCCTGGAGGATTTATGCTTAACACAATTCCACCTGAGCCCTGCAGAAGTCCAGCTCGTGGAGCTCAGGGTGTGAGGGCTTTGAAGCTCTGTGTGCATGAGAAAGTTGTGAGGAGCTGGGACTGGGCAGTCCCGGATCGCTGGCAGCCAGCGCCGCGTACCCGGCTGCTCCCAACTTCCTCTTCCACCTTCTGTTAGAAGGAGATGTTTAACTGTTGATGAGCTTCGACCTGCCTTGTAATATTAAGCAGCAGGTTTCTCCAGATTGTATCAATATTAATTAAAAACAGAGCCAGCAACACTTTAGGGTCTGACTTTTTAAATTATTTATTTCCTTTCGCTAAATAACCCCTTGTTTATAGGGAAAGATGTTTCAAGTGTTGGAGACAGGATTAAATAATTCAGAACTTGGATTAAAGAACAAAAAGGTCTGTTCACAAATGGAATATGAGATGCAAAAATGGCAGCTTCCTACAGGTATCAAACGGGGCTCTTCACTGGAGACTGTACCTGCGAGGCACGCAGCTGAACATTAACCCTTTTCTGGAGTCAAGGCTGGCATGATTTCTAAAGAAACTGGAACAGGCATGGCATTGCTGCCTCAGTGTGCTGTGTGGTGGTAGATGGACCCATGTTTGATGGGGAGGGAGTTGCAGTGCTCAGAGAAAACAGCCCCTCGCATGCAGTGAGTCCTGTGGCAGTAAATGCAGGTGAAATCACTGGAGAGATGCTGCTGCCCTGCAGTGAAAGCTGCACGTCCTGTCTGGAAGCAGTTGTGTGATTGGAATCAGATCAGCAGCGTGAAGGTAACCTGCTGTTCCGTGGTCCTGGTTTGTTTGTAGTTTTTGGTGTCCCCATCACCTTCACTCTAAAAACAACCTTTTGCTGGAGAGCAGGAAAGGGAGCGTCGTGTTCCCGTGGGCAGAGCATGCAGCTCTCCTTGACAGCTTGCTTAATATTTCTGAATATGGGTGTATATATCAATATCAGAGGAGGCAGCTGGTCTCTCTGACCAGCAGGAGTAAGTCTAGCTTGAGCCACAGCTCTGAGGACAAACGGAAGAAGTTAATACCCTTTGAAAACTTAAACTATCTGTAGTTATTTCGACAATAAACACAAGTTCTCAAAGTGTCATTGTAGCTTTTTAGGACAGGCTCACATTCTGGTAGAAAGTGCAGTTTCTTATTGCTTTTGAGCAGAATGGCAGAACTTATTACCATCAAGCTGGGGAGTGAAAATCTAAAGGCAAATCTTGCTGATGTATTTATTTTTTAAAATCTCATCCTGGTATTGCATCATATATGATTTAAGTAAGGATAGAATATTAGTTCTGTGCAGGCTGTGACTAATTGTTTAGGTTAACCATTGATCTTATAAAATCTGTAACAAAGTCTGAAAAAACTAAGTTGTAATGAATAGCTTTTAAGTACTGAAGTACTTGTGTTATTAAATTAGGAACTGGTGGAGTTGTTGGCTTAGTTTAGTTGGGTCTGATGGTACCAGAGCACAAGCTGATGTGTGGAGGAGTTTGTATGCTTCATCACAAGTGTAATTAGTGATCAGGTCTGAGTGTTTAATTTGGGTATCTGTGCCGGTCATTGCAGAATTGTTTCTGTCCTAAAAGTAGTCAGTGGTTCTCTCTTAATAATGGAAGCTGAATGTGCATGTGGAGAAAAGTCTCCAGCTGCTGTAGCCACATTTCTGCTCCCCTCAGCTGCTCGGAGAGGAGAGGTGAAAGCAGCTGGGTGTTCCTGCAGGAAGGGAGGGATGGCAAAGCCAGGGCACTGCTGCCAAGATACTCCGAGAGCAATCCCAGCAGGAAAGCTTTGGCAGCTTGTGGTGGTCAGGGTGATGTCCCTGGACACCCACCCCATGTGACATACCAGAAGAAAGGCCCTTGATGTACTTCTGGCACAAGAACTTGTCTTTCATAGGATTCCTTGAGTCCTGTTCCTTGGGAATAAATCTCTGAGAGCATTTCTATCCCTTGTTCTATTCCTGCAATGAAATAATGCCCATCTGAAATGTGGCAGAGTCACTGCGTGCTTCGGTCACTCTGCTCTAGTGCCAAGTTTGTGGTTAATTGAATGATGTATTGAGAAGTGCAGTAGGGAGGATTTGGGATATGGTAATGGTTGGGGGTTTTCTGAAGAAAAATCACACTGGTTGGCTCTATGTAACAATACAAAACAAGTAATGAGTGAAACATTTTCTAGAGAAGAGATTACATGCGGTCTAAAATTCCAGTGAACAGTTATTCTTTATTTGCAAGCTGATTTGTAATGCAAAAAGTGGATGTAGAAAAATGCATAATCCAGAGTTTCAGTTTGATCACACTGAGGCTGAGAATAAAGGCAGTTTATTTATTGGGTAGAGAACAGACACATATGTGGATGATTGGTATTTTTGAAGGCACCAAGCAGGCAGTGTGCACTTTCTATGTAAGCAGGGTGGTAAGTTCCCATCTTGTGTATCCAGGTTTTTCCTGCACCTGTGCTTGGTTCTTTCCCATATCCTTTCTGGGAAGGCCTTGAAAAGACAATCTTTTCTGTATTGGGAATATAGTGACAGTGTTTCTCTCTGCTGGAATGGGGGAGTGGGGAGAAAGATTTGAGGATGAGAGGGGGAAAGCTGAAATGGGATTGTTTGCAGAAGACAAGGAATGTTGGGTGAGGAGACTTGTACTGGAGTGCTCACACGTGGAGTTGAATGTACCAGGAAAGATGGGAGAAACTTGGACCTCACAGTCAGAAATAGTGCCCTTAAATCAGTGAACATAAGATAAATCCTACTCATTTTGTGACATATGTTCTCAGCTTGTTTTTGTTGTCTCTGGTTTGACAAGGCAAATCAGTGATTTCTGCCTTTATTGGCAGTTATAATGAAGAAAATACAGGCTATTGCACTGGTTGGATTGTGCAGAACGTGGAATGCAGACAGATTGTTGGATGTTAAGTTTTTATAAAAGATTAAACACAGTTGGGTGTCGGTTGTTGGATGTAACAAAGGTCTCCACTCCTGTCCAACAGTAATTTGGATTTCCAGGAAAGCGCTAGGCAGTAAGGAATTTGCAGTAGATCCACCACTGTACTCTGTGCTTCTGTTTTGCCTCTGGCAAGACACTGCAGTTCTTACTGCACTGTTACTTGCACCTCCTGTGACTTAGCAGAGTTAAACATTTACCCTGAATAAAGATAATTTTTGGTATGAAGGTGTTAAAGCCGGGAGGTGCCCGACAGCTCCTGTGTGTGTGTTACAACAGGCAGGGGTTTGCAGCTGGAGCCTGTCACACTCATGTCTAACAGCTTTTTGCCTCCCTGGCAATTCACTTGCCCCCTTGCCTTGCAATAATTTGATTTCTTTGTTGGCAGTTGGGGCAATAAGGAAGTTTCTGTGGGGGCTGGAGCTGTGCTGCCTTTCCTGGGGAGCAGGGAGGGCAGCTGTGCTGCTGCTCATCCTCCTCCTCCTCATGGACCCCAGTGATGTGCTCTGGGAAGACAGAGGTGAAGATTACTCATGTTTGAAAGGCTCAAAAGCAGATGCACAGAAGTATTTTAAGCTGCTGTGTTTAGATGCTTTGAATTCCCCCATATCTTTGTGTCTCTGGTTGCGAGCACTTTGAGGCACGTACGGATGTAGGCCATGGCTGTCTCGGAGGCTTTTCAGAGGAGTTCATACATCAGAGCTGAGCAGATCCTGTGGTTCTGCTCTTTTGTGTGGAAATGTACCTTAGTGAATGAGCAAGCCTGGAGACTGCAGCATCTGGAGTGCCAGCACAAGCTTTCTGTGAATGATAGGATAAAATATGGCTAAATGGCTGCACAAATCCCATAGGAACGTGACCATTCCTCTTGCTGAATCCTGTGATTTTGTATAGGTGAGCCCAGGTGTGCACTGCATGTGGGAATTCAGGTGAGACCAAGCCATGGTCTGATTCCTGGAAACATTTTATCACATCCCTCGAGCTGTGGAGGTGGGATGGTCCAGTGCTGCCGCTCTATCACGTCACCGTGGGATTGCTTTTATGGGCTTGGGGAGGGTGTGTGCAGGAGCAGTTCTGACACATTGCAGAGGTCTTTCCTTGCTGAGAAATGTTGGTTTCTGTCTGTGGCTCACGTGTGACTAGCTGAGGGCAGCAATGTTAGAGGGAAGTAAAAATTAAACCAAGTGGCGTGGGGGAAGTGACACTGCTTAAAGGAGTGGAGGGGTAGAGGGAAGTGGTGAAGAAAGGGAGGAGGTAAGGAGTGAGCATAAACCTAGGACTTGGAAATGAAACTTCTTGCAGTACAGTTGGAAGAGGAGAGCTTATTTTAGCCTTTATATAAATACTGGGCAGTGCACAGGGCACTGTGGTGGGTGTCCCAACAAATCCCTGGCTGAAGTGTTACCACCAAATCAACCTTACCTGCACTTGCTCACCTTAGATCACCTGGGGTTTGCCTCCAGGCTGTCCTTGTGGGGACATCCTGGGAAAATCTGTCCATGAGATGCTGAGGTGATGGTGTGACTTCAGAGTGCACTGGCAGTTCTTAGTGTCGCCCTGTGACAATCAAGGGTTTGTGTTTCCTGGTAGTTTTCTATCCACCTGCATGATATTTTCAGGTATTATGAATAGGAGAAGCATTCTCATTGTTCTTACTGAAAAATAAAGGAGGAGCAAAAAACCCAGGGAATTTCACAGCTTTTTCTTTTATTTATTTTTTTTTTAATGAAGACTCAGAGTAGGTATATCTTAGATGGTAAAAGCTTGTATATTTTGAGTAGAAATGCCCTGGCTTATTCCTGTAGAAACAGAACTGCAAAGCCAAAAAGGAATGTTGCAGATGATGAGATGCAGTGGAAGTTTGATGAGTTAAATCTTGCTCCTCCTGCTCTCAGTATCTCTTGTAGGTGTTTGTGGTTTCATGGTGTTGCTGAACCAATATTCTAAAGAAAACGAAAGATTTCTTATACCAAGGCTGAGCTGAAGCTGATGTGTATGAGCCCTTCAAAAATGTCTGTATGTGAGCATCACTTTGGGCAGCCTTGAACTGCTTCAGATTCAGTGTGAGCACAGTCAGGAGGTGGCAGTGACTCTCAGATGAGTTGGGAGTTGCAGAACCACTGCCAGGAGCTGCCCCATCCCCTTGAACACCTCCCTTGCCTGCACTGGTTTGCTTCTCCATCTGGGAAACACTGATAGTGCTCCCGGCCCTTCTTTGAGATACAAGATTCTGAGTTAGCAGTTACTGTTGGGTTTTGCTGCTACTTAATTCTGTCTTGTGGATAAACAAGACTCAGTGGTTACATTTTCTGCACCTTTGTTCTCAATATTTTAAATGTGCTGATTTGTAGGTGCTTTTCAGGCTGTTGCTGAAACAATTTCTACAGAAATGAATGTGAAAAAAAGTGTTGGTTGTCCTAAAAGAATATTGAGAATGATTGGTACTAAATCACTGGAAAAAATGTTTCTTGCCTTTGGTTATAAAGTTATAATCTAGAGTTACTCATACATAGACACACTCTTACTTTAAAACACACCTCACTGTTGTTTGGTGTAATGTACAATTTATCAAGTTTCCCTTCAGATTTCTCTGTATATTGAAGGCTGTTTAAAATTTACATTATAGGCAGCCAGCGATATGAATGTTGAATTAAAAATTCAACAGTTTGTGGTTGCATCATTTCAAGCTTCAGCCCAAGGTTTGAAACAGCTCCCTGTTCCAGCAGGACAGGCCAGGCTCTGCCAGCCAGAGGCAGGGAGGATCTTCCATCCCAAGCCACGCTCTGGTGGTTTTAAGGGCAGTAATATGGTTTAAGCACAGTAAGTTTTAAGGACAGGGAGCCTTTGAGCCCCCTGGATGGCCAAAGAGAGGAGAGAGAGGAGATGTGCAGAGCAGTCCTTACGTGATGTGCTGCACCTGTACTTGAAGGCTGAAATTCATAACTCACCAAACACATAGGATGGGGTAGCTTGAAACCTTTTCTTTCAACTTTTCCTTTTTATCCAAATAACCCAGGCTCTGTAGTATACCAGGAACCTGCTTGTGATGTTGGGGGTTTGCTTTATCTGTGCTGCTTGTGCCATCAGGAATATCCATCTCCTGCTTGTGTCCTACTCCATGCTGGGGCTGTGCTCCTGGCTCCCTGAGCCTGGCAGAGGTGGATAAACTTTATCCCTGTTTAGCACAACACCCAGTGAGCGTTGCTGCATGTGCTGAAGTTTTAGCTCGTGTGTAGTCAGAGTTTCTGGCTGGGCTTGGCTGAAGGAGCTGCCCTCTCTGCCCAGCCCAGAGTTAAGTTGTGAGCAAAGATGAATCTCTCCACCCTAGTCCAGCAGCCTCTCATCTCTGCCTTTATCTCATGTTTCTAATCAATTCCACTCAGTTTCTTGTTATTTCGTTGATGTGACACACAAATGTTGTCACAGTAGCTCAATAAAATTTATACTTGTGTCTTGTCTGTAATTATTTTTCATTTTATTTTTATTGGGTGTTTACACGTTTTATTGCATGTTCACGTCAAAGTAAATTTGTATCATGTTGTCACTTAAAGATGTTTGCTTCATTTTCATCCATAAATAAAATGTATCCTTTGTCTAGGATCTGAAACACAAGAATGTTAATTTTGTCAGTGAACTACATATCTGTTTTTCTGCTGCAGATCTGTGTGTGTTAATATTGATAAAACTCAGCTTTGGTTTGGTATGTTTGGTATGAGCATAGTTGCTGTTCTGATATTAATTGTAGGGATGGGATAATATTAAACATTTAAAAACAAGGAGCCAGTCGTCTTGCAATTGATTTTCTGTGGAGAGACTTTTGTGCTGAGCTGTTTACACAATTGTAACCTCAGTTTCTTTTAGGTGAGTGCAAGTGTTTCATGGATTTAAAAAATGCAATTGAGGGCACTGGTTTCTCCTCCCTTCCCTTCTTCCAGCTCTGCCCTGCCTCTTTCAGGAGCTCTAGTTTTCTTTTGCTTATAGGTTTCTGCACATTTTCTTTGCCATGGAGTTGCTTTTGAAATTTTTGGGATGCTGGAAAAGGGCAGCTTGCTCATATTGTGTCCTCAGCTCATCTCTCTGCCTCTGTTCACTACACATTTGTCTGTTTGTTTAGGCAAATGTACTTCATACTCCTAATTACCACTTGAAACTCTGAATATTTTTTTCATTCCTCCCAAAAGCGAGTGGATACTTGTGGCCCTGTAGGGGTGAGCTCAGGGGGTGCTGTGCTCTTGCTTCCCAAGATGAAGCAGACAGTAAGGAGGGAAGAATTGTTCTTTAAGAATTTATTCTGTACTTTGTAAGAATTTTATTTTTGTACTTTCCTGGTCCTGCCAGACTCTGGGTGCCATCAGTGTAACTGACAGTCCTTCACCCCTGCAGGACTGAGGATTAAATCCCTAGTTTAGGTCAGGATTTGAATCAAATTAAACTGTGTTACTAAGCCATGCTCTCAGTTTTATGTCCAGTGGATTGCTGTTTCCATGCTCATGAGGAGGAGGTGGTTTCACGTTTTCTTTTAAGAGCAGGCAGAGTTTTGGTCAGTGCCACAGCTGGAAAGTTTTATTGTAAAAGCTGAGTTCTTCTGTACAAATTGTGATACACATTTTTTCTCTTTGTGAGGCCTTTGCTGTGCTCCAGGCCATCAGCTAGTGAGACCAGAACTGTGTGGGATTTTTTTCTTGGAGTGATGTGTTAAATACAGCACAAATTATTAAAACATCACACACTGTGCTGTGATCAGCTTGGTTTAGATGATAAATTAAAATCTGTTAGCATCTGAGATGTTCTGGCATATCCTGAGAATAGTTAGTTCTTTAATATGCCAAGCTAAGTAAAACTTGATTAGTGTCACTATCTGGGATTTTCTGTCCTGTAAATAGAACTTGAAGTCTAAAATTGGAACTGTGAAAACCTACTTTAACTGGGATTAGAAAAAGAATTTAATAGTTCAGATTGATTTCAGGATCTTAGAAAGTGGTCACTGTGCCCCAGAGCTGTTGTACGTGCCATCTTAAAAATTAACCTCACTGCAAGGGCTGAAAAGTTACTCTGGGGCTGCAGCACTCTCTGCTTGGCCATCCAGCACAGCCTGCTGGGTTGGAAAGGTGCTTTCTGTGCCTGGCTGCTGCCTGTGTGCCAAAGGTTGTTGTGTCTGCAGCTCCTGGCTTTGCCCTCCTGATAGCTGCCAGGATCCTGGCTGGTGAAAGGTGATGGCAGGAATTGGGGTTAGAGGCTTTCTCCTGCCAGTGTGAAAGCTCCTGATGCCAGGAGATGATGGCTCTGTGTGTTAGTTTGCATTTTTTGGTGCACTTTGGTTTTGTGCATGAGGTGAATGAGATGGGAGCTGGTGAGGCAGCGGGGATGCCTGGTGTGGGAGAGCACAGCCACTGCTGCTGGGCTGGGATCCAGCGCTCTTGCCTTGCTTCCAGGGATGTCATGGCAAACTGCAATCACACTTCATAGTGTTTTGTGCCCTATTTATTTGCTGTAATCATTTTACCAACCAGTTGTGAAGTTAATTTCAATGGTAAGAAATATTCATTCCATATCTAGCTGCCTTTTATTTTTTTTTTAAGTTGTTGGTTGGCAGCAGCCCCTTTGTACGGTGTCTTGATTGTCAGCTCTTCATTATAAATTTACTTTCTAAATGCTGACTTAAGGCCTGACACTTTGTTTGTTTAACTGTCAGTTACACTACTTGGGAGACCTAATAAAAGCCTCTCAGATCTTCCTATTGAATTAGGCCACCCTTTACCACCCCAGTGACTGAAGTAAAACAACTGCAAGGGTCTCTTTTCCTGTCTATCCCACTTTTGCTGGAACCCTGCTTCGGGTGTCTTCTGATCCTGTCCTCACTGTGACAGTCATTCTCTGGTAAAAGGTCACTGTAGTGTTTTAATTGGATTTTTCAGCTGCAAGGAATATAAAAATATAAGTTTATTAATAGAGTGGCTTTGATCTTGAAGGATTCCAAAACATTTGCTGCATTGCAAGTACAGGAATGGTTTAGTTTTACTGCTCGTTCAGGGATAATCAATTTTGTCGTGGAGCATGGAAAGCTGGATGTTCTTCCTGGGAGGTTGGGGGGAAGTAGGGGGAAATCTGGGAAGGCAGAATGTTGTTCCCCAAGTGGAATTTCCCCAGGATACAGAATCAAATTGTGACTCTGTCAGAGATGCCAAAGGATCTTTCATAAGTTGTTTTGGTTTTGTTTTTTCATCTGAGATCTTTGAAAAAGGTCACGGGCAAGAGACAATTAGAGAAACACTTAAGTGACCTTGTTAGTGTATTTTTGTGGAGTTATTGTGCTTTACAGCTATTGCTGCTTTACCCAGATGGTTATTGCTGGTTTCCATCTGTTCATTAAGGAAAAGTAAAGACAGAAAACAGCAGATTTAACTGGGTTTTTAACCAGAACTTTCAGGTTTTATTTCTTCTTTGACCACATCAGGTTAATGTGTTGGGTGAGCGCGCTGCGGTTTCAAGGTGAAGAGATTAAAGTGGGAGCTTGTCTGCTCAATGTGGGTCACGACAGCAGCTTCCTGTGTTTTGGGCACCCTTTTCTTTGAACAGTCCTCAGGTATGAAGTGTGATATCACCCTGGCAGGGAGCCAGGCCAAGGGAAAGACTCTGACCAAGGCTGACATTATGGAAACCATTTAAGCGTTCGTGGCCAAAAGGATCCTCAGCTCATATTGCTGCTTATTCCCAGTTTAACCTCAGGGCTCTCTGTGTGACTTCATAGTCCCCCCAGGGGAGTTTTCCCTGGTTTTACTAAGATCTGCTCCCTTAAAAGTTAAACACTTGAAAAATCTTCAAGGCTTGCAGGTGTGAGAACTTCATGCTGGCACTGATGGAGGTGAGCTGACAGCAGTTTTAGTGTTTTTGTGCTCAGGGTGATCCCTCATGTCTCAGTTCCTGGAGAATGGTGGGAGAAGGAGCCCTGAGAGGTCAAGGGCATGATCTGGATTTTCACCTGATGATGAAAAAAGCAAAATGAAAAACTTCTTTAAAGTCCCATCATCCTGCTCGTGGCACCAAGAGTTTTTCTTCACCTGACTATTTTCTTTGAGCTGGTGGATGATTTGTTCTCACAGAGCTGTTTTCAGGCAGCAGAAATTTCAGGTGGGATGGAAGAAGGAAGCTGTCTGGAGGGAGAGCTCTTTGCAGGGGTCCTGAGCAGGGTACACAAGAGTGGTTTTATTTCCTCGACTCCTTTGCCAGTTGCTCAACCAGATGTCCTCAGTAGTTTGTGCTGTAAGATGTTAAGTAATTAGATCATTCAGATTCTAGTTAAACATAATTAAAGCCCTGTGTAAACTGAGTGAAGCTGACAGGTTTTATAGGTTGGTCATAGCAAAAATATCAGATGATATAGCTCAGCATTAATACAAAAAGATTTAAGCCTCCCTGCCCTCAAATAAAGAGGTGTTTAGTCTCCAAATTTAATCCTTAATTAGAACTACAATTTATGGAGCTTACTAAAAATGTTTTCAGGATCTTGGAAACCTCACTCAAAAGTGTTTCCATGTACTGTTTGCTGGCTAAAGTTTCCTCTGTACCCCTGAATTCCAAATAGAGAACTTACTTAGCAGTTATTATGTCATACTAAACAGAAAGATAAGAGAATTTTGCAGGTTTTTTCTTGTAATTTAAGTTAGTGGGTAAGTCAGTTGCAGTGGTGTTTCTTGACTTGAGAAGGGTTGGAACAAGCAGCACCATCTCCGGGTACCTTTCCCAGCGTGGAGCTGATTTGCCTTTTGGGATCATCTGGGTGTAGCACAGCCTGTGTGAGGTGCCTTGGTTTCCAGCAGTGCCTTCCAACCCACTCTGGGTTCATGAGCATCACATCCCCTGGTTATTGTTAAATAGCAGAACTGGAGAGAATCACCGTGTAATGCCAGCGTGTCTGCAGGTACTGCAGAGCAAAAGAGCAAATGTGAGGTTGTGAGCACACGGCTGAAACATGAGTTCCGTGTTCCAGCCTTTGATTATTGTTGTTTTATTGCAACACTTTGAAGCTAATCTTGATTATTTCTCTCCCTCATTTTACAGATATGACACATTATTTTGTTGTTTGTTTGCTGGCAGGCGAAACATATTTTCTGAAGGAAAGTGTTAACAGATCCGCTGATAAAATGTCTGTCTTCTAAAAACTGTCTGAAGACAAATTGAGTATTTGTCTACATGTGCTGTTCACACTGTTGTACCAAACAAATTAACAAGATGATTCTTGTCTTTTCTAGGATGTAAACTTTCTTTTCTAATGTTGTAGGAGCCCAAAGTTGTGAACTAGACCCAGGGTGATCCTTGTTCTGCCAAGTGCTCTGAAAGCTGATTGTCACTTTACTGTAGCTAATAAAGAAAATTTAGGTACAGATCATCCACGGGGAAGTTATGCTGGAAAACTCACATTTGAATAGTAAAGGGGATTTAGCTGTTTGACTTTGTTAAAAAAGAAAAATCAGAAAGAAGAAAGCTGCAGATATTTCTTGGCAATCCTAAATGATGTAGTTGTCTTGCTGGGTACTGAAAACAGCTCCTTTGCATGCACTGCAGAGTTATTTCATGCAATAACTTCCCACGTCCCCTCCAGCCTCTCCCCACCACGCTCAGTTATGTCACTGGTGTGATGCTCTGAGCCTTGCTGTCCTGGCTGGAATCTCGAGCCTGTTTCCAAGCTTGTATTTCTCACTTGGCAGCACACGCTGCGGCTGGTGGGCAATCTGCCGCATCCCTTTTTTGTCAAACATCCGAGCTGGTGCCTGACACTGAATCCGGGAGGAACGGCGGGGACAGTGAAATGTACAGCAGAACTGGAGAGGTCTGCTGGGTGTCTCTGTGCATTTTTCTGTACTTATTGCTTATGATTGATTCCCACTTCTTGTGTAGATAGACTGATGGGGGTTCTGCTCTTGGCTTTTGTATTTTAAGTGATTTGCATGACCTGGTGAGAGTCAAATTTTCAGCTGCTTTTTTTTCTATCAAGTGCTTATCTGCTTACGAGTGAAAAACTCAGTTTCAGGAAAATCCCCTGAAGTTCTATAGAGACAAAACAGTTCTGTCAAGGTGTGTGTACGTGTGTGTGTTTGTGTAAACACGCAAGCTCACACAAGCACAATCTCCTTTCTGGATCAGCTCCCACCATGCAAAATACAAACCTGAAAGGGCTATAATTGATTATGTGCAATAGGAGACAAACAACCAAGATTTTGGGAGAGGGCAGGGTGTGGTCCAGATCTGGCAAAACATTTAAGAACTGAACATTATTTTTTCAAAGGTAGGGAAACTTTAAAACATTGGTCCAAGAGTTAAGACTGGTTGGGAGAAGGAAAAGAGTACAGTAAACTGAGACATCGTCTTTGTAGGAGGGGAGGAATTGGGAAGAAAGAACACACAAGTTTAGGTTAGTACATGTTCATGTTCTTCTGGTTTTTTAACTTCATTTGTTTCCCTGGCAGATGTCCCATGGCTTTGAGGCCTTTGTCTGTGTGAGAGAGAACATGAAGGAGGGCTTGGCAGGACGCTTGGGGTTGTGTGGAATAGCTGGTAGTCATATTTATAGTTGGTGTTGTCTCTTGGCTTATGCAACTTTGATAACCAGCAATCATTCTCTAAAGTTACGTGTTGTGTTGGCAAGTCAGCTCTCCCTGAGTTCCCTCCACCAATTCTGCATTGTAGATATGGCTCATGTGCAAGTTTTTGAATAAGATTTGTCATATCTACAACCTTACTTTTTGTAGACCCCCCTCATTAGACTGTCTTTTCAAACTTCTTCATGCAACAGAAGACATTACACCCTGCTTAATTGAGTTGAAAAAAACCAACATTTTAAAAGCAATTTAGCAGTCCTTAAGTGATAGGATTTTTTTTAGCTTTGTATCTTTTATATATATATATATGCTGCATCCTCCTTTGAAGGCACTACATTCATTTTGCAGTGATTGTTGTACCTCAGCATTTTATATTGTTTTCTTCTGACTTGCTGAAATTCACTGTGGAGTTGTTCCTGCAGCCTCTATATTCTGCAGAGGAAGAGGAACAATATTTGTCTGCTGTGCGAGTTTGAACCTTCTGGTTGCCTTTTACTTTCTCTGTGTTTGTGGCTCTAAATAGATTTATAACTCTGCAGCTTTATGCCTTTAAAACACCTGCTGTAATTGCCTAGAAATATCCTCCATGTCAGCCTTTATTGCTTACTGTGATTATGCTTCTGGTAACCAGGCTTTTTGGCAGACTCATAAAATAAGTTTCTCATAATAGGATTCCAAATGGAGTTAAACAATATGCATAGTTCAAAGTGCAAATATTTTTTATTGGGGAAAGGATATTATTCTGCTGTTCTTTGATACCTTTATTGGACTCTTCAGAAGGTGCTTTGCATTGAGTGTATGCAGAAGTTAAAAAAAAAAATCATACGTGACCCATTTCATTGATGGAAGTGTGTGTGGGCCTTTGTATGGCAGGTCTAGAGGTAACAAGAACGTGCAGGCAAGTTCTTGAACCTGTGTACACAGTTTTTTTATCAATTAGCAGCATTTGCACATAAACTGTACACAAGGTTGAAAAAAATGCTGCTTAATTTTGCTGATTTAACACCTAAGTGCTGTGTGAATGCTGAAAAAAAAATCTGTCATTAGAGGGTTGTACCTTCAGGCTGGTGTTGTGCTTCCCAGCAGAGCGAGGGTCCTGTGAGGCTGTTGGAGGGGTGATGGATGAGCTTTCAGGATGTGGCAATGTGTTATATCTGCTAATTCTCCACGCAGAAACTTATCACAGAGTTAGATATTCCCACAAGAGCAAAGGTAGAGAGGAAGGAAGGTCCTCAGACACTTGAACTTTGTGTTGTGCTCCCTTGATCTTGATGTCTCCCCTGGCATCCTTCAGGTGGACATCAGAGGGTTGGGAAATTCTAGTTTAACATTGCAAATCAGCCTAATGTATTAGTTCTTGTAAACTGTTTCTGGAGATTGCAGGATTGAGGAGGTGTTATTTATCATCACTTTTAGCTAAAGAGTTCCACCCATGCAAAATTCTTAGTGCTAAGAGAATTACACTCTTTGGTAGGCGGGTTGTTCTCAAAATCTCAAGCAGAGGAAAAGGTGGTGAATAGTTATTTTTGGGCTCTTTTAAAATATGAAAATAAAATTATTGGGGTTAGCCAATGTTCTTTACATCAGCAACTTGATCCTCAAGGATATTTTGGCATTTTTGCCTTTGAAATTTAGGCTAGACTTCAAAGGATCGATGAAATTTCCTGGGACTGTAGGGTGCTGTAGAATGCTGGAGACTCAGCTTGGAGAAGATGAAGTAAATGAGTGTGGGTCTCTTGGTGCTGCTGGTGTCTCTCAAATGAAGGAAGCCTTGTCCCACACTGGAGCAGGAGACCTTCCCGAGATGTGTCTCAGAAAATGCTGCTTAGGGTTCAGTTTGGGGTGCAGTTGCCTCTCACCTGACTCCTGCGGGGTTCTGGTGTCCTTGAATATGGCTGTGAACTCCTGCAGTTGCTGTGTGGGGTATGGGCTTGGTGTCACCTTGTGCAGGTGCTTGGTGCTCTTGTGCAAAACCTGCTGGAGTGGTTTGAGCCATTTCCCTGCGGGACCGGGACAGTGAGAAGCTGAATTTCCTTTTTAGGCGTAGAGTTTATCATACAGTATAAAATCAAACACTGTGGGATGGCAAAGGCTGTTTTTTAAACTAGTTGGCTTGTTGTAGCTGTGATAATCTGTGTTGATCAACCCTTTTGGTGTTTGCTACAAAATTTATTCTAAAAGGCATGGTAGCTCGTTCTCGTTGGTGGCGGTCCAAATCGTCTCTGCTGCCAATCTTGGCACTGGTGCCAGTGGTTTGCTTTAGCTGATCTAAGAATATAATACAGATGGTTTGATACTCAGCATGGATATATACAGATGGCTCAAAACTTTCACATTGCTTTATTTAATTCCATTGTTTCTTCTCGGTATATCAAGTATCTCTGGATATATATATATGTGAGATTATATATATGCGAGAGATATATATACCATTGCAATTTTTAAAACAATCTGATCTGTATTTGGTTCAGCTTGTGCCTGTCGTTGCTGTAAGAATTTGGCTGCTATTTTGTGCAAGTTCCATGTTCTGCATGTCAGTACAGGTGTGCTTATTTATAATGCACAAGAATACTTCTGTCGAGTTGTTCGACCACCACACCTGTACGTTCTCCAGTTACGTGGGACACAGCACATCCCAGAGACAGAGCCTGTAGATCTAGAAATCCCAAGTTAGTGGTCACCAGCACTAACTTTGTTCAGTCTGTTGCTGACCCTTGCAGTGACATCTTTGCTCTTGGAGCAGTGAAGTTTTAGCCCTGTGCAATAGTTCAGGCAGAGATCAGCGAGCTCTGGCTGAAGGCTGGATAGTTTGTTTTCAGTCCTCATTACAGCCTGTTGATCTCTTGCCAGCAGAAATTTCTAGGTTGGGAATTTTTCTGTTGTATACAGGTGTATGACATCAGTTGCCTGCTGGCAGGACAGGGTGTAAATAGAATCATGACAGCATAACTTGAGTGCTCTCTGTGCACACAATGTATTGATGTTCCAGCAGCGGATGCTGACATAGGGATTGTCTGGGCAAAGGGTAAAAGTAGCCTCTGCTTTGATTTCTCATGAATGGGAAATCTCATTCTTCAGGTTGGGGCATCGACAGCTCTGTCCTTTGAGTGGAGTTTGGGAGGTGCTTGTACAAGCTTACTTTTGAGCAGTGATTTACTTAGCTGCCTTCATAAGGCTGTTAAAGTGCTTAACAACGCAATTAATGTAATTTAAGGACAGTTAAAAGCACTAGTGGTTCTTTTCAACTTTAATTTTAAATGCTGAGACAGATTAAGCAGTTTGAACAATGACATGATTCTGCTCTATAGCCAGTGAGCATATAAATAAAACATGCCCCAGTGCTTGGTGTATTGAGTCCAAAACTTACAGACCACTGAAATCAGTGATTATGGAGATATTGCCTTGTTCTGGGATCATCAGATATCTGACAAGTTAAGTGTGACCAGTGCAAGTCAGTATTTAGATGGCAAGTCTTTAATGAGTGTTTCACTGCTGTAGGAGGTACTGATGGTGATTTCAACATGTATGTCTCTTGAGTTTGCTCCAGTTCCACTGCAGATGCTGGCATGATGGTAATTCCTGAGATGAGACATAAAATAGGTTTATGCATCTCTGAATGTTTCCTATTCTGTGTGCATGGAGGCATTTTATCCAGATAGCCACACAGTTTTTTTGTATGTGTAAATAGTTTGTTTTGCAGGCTTTTCCCTATATATTTCATCAATGCTTAAGTTAATACTCTTTATACAATTCATATTCTTAATACAGAGAAGTTCATGTGTTACTAAACAGGAAGGAAATTTCACAAGTGCCCTTGTGATGGAGCTGCCAGCTGGGTCCATCACCTCCAGCTCTGGGATGAGGCAGTGGAACTCTGTTCCCTTGGGCATGAGAGGCCTGGCCCATTCCATGGCTGCTGTGGAGCAGGACAGTGCCACCCCTGTTGATAAGAGAGATAGATGAGGACTGGCCATGGTGATAAACTTACCAAGAGTGAAGTGGTGCATAACTGTCCTCTGGGCAAATAAAAGCCGTAAAGGCACGTGGGATGTTGTGGGAAGCAGGGAATGCAGTGGGGACAATCATGTCTGGAGAAGGAGCTCGCTGGAGGGATGTGTAGATGAAAGGGAAACATGAAGTTAAAATGGAGCATGGCTGTGTAAGAGCTTTGATGAAATGATCCTCTGCACTGTGAAAACAAAGGCACCTAAATCCTTCGTGGATGAGGCAGGGCCATTAGCTGACCTCAGAGTGCAGTCCTCCAAATTAATGGTCCTGGAGCAGCCAGCTGAGGTGATTTGGCTCTAAAAGTCAGATGGTTGAGAGGGCTATGTCTGGTGAAAGTGGCCTTAGCTCATAGACATTTAAAAAGTTTCAGTTAGTTTTGAAAAGCTAGTTTGTCCCTGAAAAAAACAGGTGCTTGTGTGATGTGTTTATTGGAACAGTCCTTTTCTACCAGCCTCAAGAACTTCAGCTCTGTTTCAGCCTTATTGAAGAAAAAATAGTTCTTAAAATTTATCTTCATCCTTCCTCAGGAAGGATAGAGCCTAACTGGGGTGTTTCCCAGAGAGCTGGTTTCGGAGTGACTGACTGGTAATGATGAGTGACAGAATTAGCATAAATTCAGAGATACGGTTGGCTGGTGCCAACTGGCTGTGTGGGTATAAGAGTCGCTCTTGGGAGCGATGACAGAGCCTGATTTTTATCCCTCCCTTCCTCCCTCCCACCCCCCCACTTTCCCACCCAGAGTGCTGAATATCCGACTGGATATTAAATACTTGAAAATCAACCTACTTAGCAGCCTGGAGCAGGCTCCAGGGAGGAGGTTTGGAGAGGGAGGGCTCCTTCGGGGTGGTGGTGCAGACGGGGATCTCGCCGTGGGGGTGTCCAGCAGCCGGGGGACACCAGAGGTGGCTGTCCCTGTCCCTGCTGGGTGCCTGGGTGTCTGTCCCAGCACCCTGAGCTCTGCATTACGTGATTCCCCAGCGAGGTTTGCTGCTGGTGGCTCCAGGCCAGCTTGTCATGTCAGTGTTGAAAACTGCAGAGCACCTCTCCAAAGGCTTGGAACCTGTCTCGATCTGCCCGCTAACCGCGGTGTCTCCGCGGGCTCCACACGCAGGGCAGGATGGCTCCTGGCTCTGCTGGGCTCCTGGCCACGACTGACCGGCTCCTTGGGGCTGGGCTGGCTCATCCACCTGCCCTGGGAAGCCCAGAGTGTGGTGGGGGACAGAGGAGCTGTTGGTGCTGGCCAGGCCAAGCAGGTGCCAGGGTGCTCTCTGTGCCTGCTCCGCTCCCTGGGAGAAGGAGAGGCATGGAGCTGGAAGGGGTCAGGAAAGGGCTGCAGAGCAAGATGGGAGCTGCCCTGGTCCCCAAGGTCACAGACACCTCCCTCCTCACTGTCCCCTCAAAGTGCCAGATCTTGATACCCATGTTTATAGCACCAAAATCAAATAGAGATCAAATGCAGCATTTCCCAGAGCTTTGGCTCTTTAGGAATGACCATTCCATGCTCTGCTGTCTCACCGCCATGTGGGACCCCGCCCTGGTGATCCCATGTGTGTGCTTAAATAGTGGGGCTGCAAAATGGGAATTTCTGGATCTGGGCAGTGTTGGGAAGCAGTTGGGAAGCATCTCCCAAATGCACACCCTGACAGCAGCACTGCCTTGCTCCCAGCATGTGCTTAATCAACTGGATAGAGGAGCTGTTCAAATGGAGCTACTGAAAAGCACCTGCAAAATCTGTAGTCACTGCTGAAACCCCAGTCCCTGTATGCTGATTAGGCTCTTGTTTTTAAAAAACTTGTAGTGAATATGTTTAAATTCTGCAACTAAGATATTTTCCCTAATTATTTTCTTTTAAAATACACTTTTAAGATTGGTTGCTCTGATGCTGAAGAATACTTAATGCTTCTTCCCTCTTACTGGTGTATAAATGCAATCCTGAAACATTGTCAGTTTTTTCTAATATTACTTCTAAGATTATTATTGGATGTATTTCTTTTTTTGGGGGGTGTGGGGCTTACCAATGAATTATGTGACTACTTGTGAGAATAAAATACTAGGTAGTATTCCTATTGAAATATTTTTTCCTAATTGCTTAGAATTAATATCCTGCTTGTGTAGCATAACTTTATTGGGCTTTGAAGGTAGATTTATCTTGAAATTTCACAGGTATCATTTTATTTGAGTTGTCTGCTATTCCCCACCACCACACACACAATACAGGCCCGTTCATGCAGGTTCTGTGCTGTGTTTTACTGCTTCTGTTGTTTGGGTGAGATAAAAACTTTTTGAACTACTAAAGTGGACAGGGTTTAAAATTACAGACACATTACTTTCCTTTGCAGCCATAATATGTTTGTTTTGGCAGGCTGTTTCTTCACTGGAACATGGAACAGTTCCTTTTTTTGCTATTATTCACTGTTTTCAGTCATACAGCACCAAGTATTATTCATGGCCCTGGAAAAAGTTACTCCTTCACAAAACAAAAGCATAGGAAGTGTTCTGAGCCTCCCTCATTTTTGTAATTGACAGGTATTAATGTGGTGTGGGTACCCAGAGCAGTGACAATGTGCTCTAAATTAATGAATGTCACGGGGTGTTTATGGCTGGGGAGCCTTCCCTGGCTCTCCAGGGGCTGTGGGTGCCACCTGCCAGGACAATGCTCCCTGGATGCTCCCTGGAGTAAACACCACCTTCACCTGGGCTAGTGCTAAGCTTCTCCCACATGGTGGAGCTTTTACCCTCGACTTGACCACAAAAAGACATTTGCAAAGTGCAGAGAGGCAGCTTGGGAAAGGAGGGCTCTGCTCTCCTCTTCCCTGATCCATTCAATCTTTGTGTCTTGTCTGATGCTGTGTTTGCCCTGCTCAGACATGGACACCCTGGCTGTGCTACTGCCTGCAGATCCAGCAGCATTCAGAGGCCTCCTGGATCCCTCTGGGATCCCATGGCAGCTCCTGATGTCCTGGACCTCCCCCCCCCCAAGATGTGCTGGAACCCCCCCCATGTGTTGGAATTCCCCCCCAGCTGATTTCCAGCTGAAAAAGTCTAATAATCAGCTTTGCATCACATCCAGCAGGTATTGCCCCATTCTTTGCCATTTCCAAGCATTTTGCTGGTTTTGTCATCAGACAGCAATAGTGTAAAGAATTAGGGTTAATGATTCTTACAGCAAGCTGCTTTTGAAAGAAGTATTGAAGAATCTGAGAGTTTGTGTGATTTGGACCATGCTTAGGAAGTGAAAAATACAGTCTGCTGCTGAGAACAACTGCCTGTTTTTCAGAAATCAGCTATTTCTTTCTCATTACTTGTTTGTAGTATTTATAGTGATGCTGTGCAGCCTTTAAAGGTATTCTTTGCATATTCTGTCCAACTGTAACTCACTTTAATGTTTATCTATTTTCTAATAATACTTAGCACAAGAGATGCCCTTTCCTTTTCTTTTTTTTTTTTTTTTTCCTCAGGATGTGCTGTCTTTTTCTTTTCTTTTTCTCCCTTTCCAGTAAGGAAAACACCATTTCCTCTATGGCAAATGAGTAATGGTGATGCAGGTCAGTTCAGACTTTTATATTGCCACTTGTTTACATAAAAGTGATCTGTTCTGAAAATCTGTAATTTTCATGGCAACTCTGCATTAATTTTAAACTCACTCTGTTCACAGCACAGGAAGGTATTTTCCCTCTTTTTCCTAAGGCTGGAAATCACAGGGTTCTTTCTGCTGTCCCTCTATTTGCTAGAAAATTGGTTTTGCTGCTGAGGTCCTTCAGTGCCCATGTGGCTGTTGCATTGCATGTTCCACCACCTGTCCCCTTCTCCCTGCCAAACTTTGGATTTCTTTGGTCTTGATCTTTGCTATTTCTGAAGCAAATCCCTGAAACGTTTTTTTTTCCCCCCAGTCTTCTTCTGCCTTGCTATTTTTTCACCCCCTTCATAAAAATAAATTGCAGAGCTGATCTGGCTGTTGGATATCTGCCCAACTATTGTCCCATACCAAGGAATAAAATTTCCAACCCTTCGTGCCTGTTCTTACAGCTCAGCTGGCTGCAGGCTCAGATTTTTCATTGTAGGGCCCTTTTAGAACAGATTTAGAATGGTTTTATCAAGTGGTGAGTGAGTTAAGTTCTGTGTTTTGCACTGCTGGAATAAATGTTTTCAAATAGTAATGTCTTGTAGTGAATAAAATGATGCTCCCAGTCACTGGATGGTTTTTCTTTGGCAGTGGGAGACATGGATTTGTTGGTTGATATTTTCTAGGTAAGAATAAGTAATGGCTTCTTCCCATAAACTCAGTAATATTTTAATTTTGGTGATTCAGTCTTTAATATAAATACAGTAAAGTGACAGGCTTCATATCCTTAATATTTAAGGCTTTTAGTCATCCTTAGAATTAATTCTGGTTTTGGCAGAAGCATTTATTATTAAAGAAAACACAGAGTCAGATATTTAATTAGTTGGATTTCTTTTTTTAACACATTTTAGGAATGTCTCTGGATTCTCATGAAGCCAGTGAAGGATCCCAGACCCTAAAAACTGCCTAAATTTTTACAGTAACATGGGAGGAGGGGATGGATTAGCTTGGAGGGCAGGGTACTGTGAAGATTCTTGGCATATATTTTCAGATGACTTACTGTATTTTTAGCTGGTGGGTATGTTTGCTGTCATTCATTTTAGGCAGCAAGACCATCCATTTATTCTATACTGCTCAAATTTCTGGGTTTTCTGTAAAATACAGTGGAGTTTTCTTGTGGGGCTGATGTAGAGTTGGCTGTGAAAGAAATACTTCTGTTGATTATCTTTGCTTCACTGTTTTCTTTAGATTTCAAGAGGTTGTGCTTAACATTTCAAAATTAGTTAGAGGACTCCTTTCAGACTGCTAAATTATACCTACCAGAAGGCTGCAGAGCGAGCTCTGCGTGCCTGCCTCAACTTAGCTGCTCTTGATGGCACTGCAAATAAATTATATATGTAAGCAAATTATTTTGAAAGCAGTAGTTTTTAAATTGGGACAAGGCTTCTCTGTGTGTTCATATATCTCGTGCTCTAGCTGGTTAACAGGTGAATTTGAACCTCTTCCAAATTTGGTGTCAAGTTTTCAGACAAGCACAATGCACAAATTCTCCTTTTTACCCTTTACAAAGAGGAAGGAAGGGGGGGAAAAAACCCCAAATCTATTTCAGTACTTTCTCAGAAGTTTCCTTGTATAAATTTCTCTTTTTCTATGAAACTGTACTTTAAAATACTTGAGGAATGCTCAAATAATTGTGCTTTTTTGGTGAATCCTATAGATTATTGAGAAGGATCTGTCTGAACTATTACAGAATACTCATTTTAAAATGATTAAATAAAATATTTAACAAAAATATTAATATAAAAACTAATTAAAAATATTTAAGATGTTAAAGTGTGGAACAAATGGCAGCTCAAAATTTTGAATAATCTTAATATATTTTTGAATCACCATGGGATTAGCAGATGCTTTTGCATGTTTATGCAGGGTGGCATTTATGGCAACATCAGTGGAGTTCTTCCTTCACCCTCAGTTCTCTCCAGTGTCTGTCCTGACCCAAGAGCCCAGCACAACCAACACAGACATCTCCAGCATTAAGAATTTTGCCTTCTAGTCAGTTCTTTTGTTCTCTGTGGTCTTGTAATTGCATTTTCTTAAATGCAGTTCTCTCCACTGTTGTGGTGCAGAGGAGTTTCAAGGCAGGGAGCTGTGCCTGTGCTGCAGCTTCTGTGAGCATAAACTAAGAGCAGAAAAATGTCTCTTATCTTTTTCCGTTATCTCTGCTTACCTCACTTTTTTGGGGGTTGGTTGCCACCTTAGGAACACATTGCTGCCAAATGACTCTAGTGAAAATCATAGAAACAGTGCTCAAGGGGTGACTTATTTTATTTGTAAATGGAAATATTCTGCTGTACTCTAAGGTCCTGTGTTGTTCAAATCAATTCCATTTTTCTTAGAGTGCACTTTATTACAGATATTCTGACTTGGGTGCATTCTTATGGGTTTTTTTGAACTGAGGGATTAATTTGTGTGCATTAAATAATCCAAAGTGAGTGTTGGCCTCTGTTGGTGCTCTGGGAGCTGCGAGTTCTGGTGTGCTGGGATCCCCTGGGAGCCAGGCTGCTCCAGGGGGCAGGACCTGCTCGTGGGGTTTGTGCCTGACCCCCCTAAATGAGCAGCAAGGTGGCTGCCCTTGAGCCATCCCCTGAACGTCCTGGGCTAATCTAAGTGGCATCCTGGAGAGTTCTGCCACAGCATTCAAGGCAGCAGCACAAACTGATGTGACTGATGGTATTTGTGGATTATATCAACATCAGTGGATTATCTGCAGTAGCAGGAGGAGGAGGACTGGAAACAAGGATGAATAACATTCTAAACAACTAACTAAAAGTGCCTAATGAACAGGAAAAGTAGGAGAATTATAGAGTGTAGTGTTCACAGTTGTTGTATACTTGACATCCTTTTGGTAATTTCTCTAAGAAGGATTGGGAGAAGCTGCTGGAGGGATGACAGCAAATATTAGGCAATTTTCTGGAGAACAGAAATAGTTTTGAGCAGGGAGTTGAAGTATTTGTTACAGCTGGGTTTAATTAACAGAAGGTGAGTTGGGTTTACCATTGGGGTGGTAACATTAGGCACAGCTCTTTATATCTTGCAAATGAAGAATTTCTGAGCAATGTAATTTGTTTCAGCAAGAATTGGTTTGCTCAAGTGTTTTACTGGTAGCCAAAGGGAGTGAATATTTACAGGAAAAGGCAGGGGGAGGAATTTTATCTTCTAATCAAACCCCACCACTGTATTAAGAACCAGTTTGCTCAAAGGTGGCATTACTGGACAGCATTGCAGAGAGCTTGAGGTTTTGACTCAAAATAGGTTTGGCAGCCCTGAGTAAGAGCATTGTGTGTGTGTGTGTCTGCCAAGCACAGAGTTTAAAGCATGGCAGCGTGTTTCTTTGTCATTTAGCCCTCTTGCAGAGAGCAGAAAGATCTTAACCAAAAATTACAAGACATTTTGATCCAGAAACTCCCTGCAGCAGCTAAATTGTTGTCTTGCTGTTCATATTTAATGTTATGCTTGGTTCTGGAAATAAGAATTTAAGTGACTTGAGTATCCTGAATGCACGTTTCTGACGGCTTTGGCACAAGGTGTCATTCCAAGAGTAGTTTCTTCCTAAATAAAAAAATAATTCTGTAACTTTCATGTGTGCACTGTTTCTAGGTGTAGTTATCATAGGCCTAAATTATTTAAACCATAAAGCAGCATCTTGCAGGAAATTTCTATTCCTATGATTTTTCTTTTTAAAACATATAAATATTTCAAGTCTATGCAAAAGACAAACCTTGTATAAAAATACTATATCACCCATGAGTAGGAGAAGTTATTAAAGGTAGGCACAGGCTGAGTAATGAAATGGGGACATCAGGTTCCTCAGAATAGCCTGTTACTAAGGGATGCTGAATCCAAGGTAAAAACTCCTGTTTCTTCTCATTTCTAGTTTTTTTCAAACCTATTTAACTATGACTTGAATATATCCAATCTGATGTTGATGATGGTAGTTACTGTGGATAATGATCAGCTGTTGCAGCAAAAGGATTCACTCAGCTTTTTAATTTAGGAAGCAGAATGCTGATTTTTTTATAAACTTGGCCAGCAAACAGAAACCAAGATGATGGCAGTCTTGGATGTCACTTTATTCTTCTGTCTGCTTTCCCAGGGATCAGCAATAGTACTTGGAGATTTAAGTGGTTTGGTCAGCATTACCTTTTTCAGCCTTTATATTTCCATAATAGTTCATAAACCTGCAAATAATGGTCTGCTCTGAGCTGAGCCAAAAATGAGTAATTTCCTTTTTTCTCCACAGTACCTCACAACTAGTCTGTAAGATTCTCCCCAATGGAAGAATGAGACACGTAATATACTGGAACCAGGGCTCATAAGAGAACCAAAATTAAATTCAAATAATCCTAAGAATTACAATTTGTTTTTTTTTCCTAGATGTGCAGAGTAGTCCCTTCATCCTTCATCTGCCCAGCTGCCATTTAATAAGCTTTTAGGTGTTTATTAGAATATGTGCCATTACCTTGCATCTGTTCCACTCCAGCAAATTGGCTGTTATCATCTGTTTTCTTCCCAAAATATTGGCTATTCCCTATATGAGACTCTACCCCCTTAAATATCATATTAAATATGGTGTTGATGCTGGCAGAGTCATCTTGTGCCTGTTCTGTTTTCCTGCTGTTGCTGCAAACAAATGTGAAGAATCTTTCCAAAAAGAAAAATCCTCAAGGATCCTTCATTAGATGTACTCCTGGGAATTGGTAATAGATACTTGAATATCATTCATTTTAGGAGCAGGATTTTGATGCCTATTAAAATCAAGGTACACGCTAAATATTTACCCTGTTTGTTTGGAAATGTGTGTTCCTTTTAACACAGCCTCTCATGAAAAGGAAATGCACAGCTCACCAGAGCACTGAGCAGTGCTTCACAGGGATATCAGGGTTCCCACTGAATTGGGACCTGAATTTCCTAATTCCCAAATGATGCTGTGCAGGCCTTGGCTGGCCTCGTGCAGGAGCAGATGGTACAGCAAGAAGAGCTCGCGAGTTCTGGGGGCCAAGGCTTGCAGCAAGCAGGAAAAAAAAAGGAAATGTTAATTTAGGAACTTAAAAAATCCCCTGATAAAGAGAAGGGAGAAATGCCAAAGGGAAGAAACAATAGTGTTGCTCTAAAAGTGGTGTTCTGAGCTCAAACCTAGGACGGAAGCTGTCCTGATCTCATCTGTGCAAAATCTATAAAATCCAATTACTCTGATATCTGGAATTTAAATAACTAGAAACTTTATGTCTAGTCTTGTCTTGCTTTTAGCTTTCTTTACAGTGTGAAAAACTGTCCAAGTCAGTGATAAGGAACCATTTTCTTTGGGGAGGAGTTTGAAACACCACCCAAGAATGATGTCATTCCTGACACTGTTCATATCCTGATTGGAAGTCTGTGATGGTGAAAGAAAGCAGTATGTATTAAGAATGCTCTATTTTATAAACTTACTAGGCACTGTTTTAGGTATTCTAAAACAAGTCTTGGCATATAGAGCAGCTTACTGGGTTTAGAGAAGACTGATCTACTTTTTAACTGGAAAAAAAATCATTACTCAGAGCATCTGGTAAAGTGATAGTGCAGGGATTTTAGGCTACAGTGCCTTTTTTTAAAATGTGTTTAGAATGGAAAAGGTACCGAGGTCTTTGCAGGTAAAATCCAACACCATACTCTAAAACATTAAAGGAGAAAAGACTTGGAAGCATCTGAAAAGGAAGTGGATTGTTAGAGTTGCTTGAGAATTTCTTTTGCTGTCTGTTTAGGTAATCATAATTAAAAAATGCCTGAATGATCTTAATAACACATGATTCAACTGACAAGCACTAATTGCTCTCTATCAGGCCAAGAGAAGATGAATGTTGTCAAGAAAACCACAAGTCAGACAAGCTGATTCTCTTCTAGTCTGACACCATGTTCCCATGTACAAACCAGTTTTTACTGGAGTCTTTCCAACATCAAAAGAAAATCCTTGCCTTCCCATTAATTTTCGTTGCTGGCAGGCTCGAGCTGTTTGTGACGAGTTACTTTCCTTACTATTGCTGGGCTGCTCATGCACAGGGTTGTGCAAAGGCAAAAATGTAAACAGGTTTCTCAACTTCTCCTTATCTTTGTAGTTAAACTGAGCACATTCTTGTACTGAAATATAAAGCATTAGCGATTTAAAAAAACTTTTTTATTTTTTTAATTGTCAGAGGAATCCTTTTCTTTTTTTTTTTTTTTTTGCCCTGCAATGTGCAGTGCACTGGGCCAGGTAGGATACCATTATTTTTCTTCAAAGATCTTCTTTTTTGAAGACAACCTATGCAAATGATGTAGTTGCAGTGAAAAATCCCAGTTTTGTATAGCAGATGCTATCTGGCAGGATTTCCTGCTAGGTGATGTGTATCTAGTGCCATTTTTTTCTTTTGTTTTAAAGATGCCTTTTTTTTTGTCTGTGCTCTAGTCAAATGAAAAACTTGTCCTTTGTTGCTTGACTTTTCTATATTTCTTGATTTAGATACAAGCAGTAGGAGATATTCCACATTGTTTCATATTTTCCATTTATATTTGGACATGGGTTGCTCCATGGTGTTGTGAGGGTATGGGTCACTGGGGCAGCCATCTACCCAGATAAATCCAGTGACCTCTCTTGTAAACAGGGCTTTAAAAAACAGTGCCTGCTTTGGATGAAGTAAATTCTGACTTAGTCACTCCAGTGTTAATTATGAAGGGAGATCATGTTATGTTTTAATGTAGGTGTGAGACTCTTAAAAAGAAAACCAAGAAACCCTGGGATCTTTCTGTAAACAGAATATCTCCTTTAACCAGATATTTTAAGTTGGATCATTAAACCTCTCCCTAGAGCTCAGTAGTGCCAATTCATCTTTTAATTAGTTTTTTCTGAGGAAGAGGGATATTGACTTGGTTGTGAATTCACCCTGCTCTCTGGAAGGACTTTAACTCAATCCACTTTCTGGTTTTATGGAGAAGAACAGAAATCAGCTCCTTAAAACTTCACTGTAATTCTCAAACTTCAGTTCTTTAACAGCACTGTCAGTTATCAACCTTTGGGAGACTTCCCTGCCATATTTGAGCACTTTTAACTATTTGAGGGCCACCTTTAGCAAATCTTAAAAAGACTTTGTGCAGGTTGAAACTGGAAATTGTCACTCAAATTTGGCGCTTAAAACAGAGTCCCCTGTCAGCATCTTGGTGCTAAACCTGGTATTGAACCAGAGTGCAATGTCCTTTTCCTTACCAGATTTCTTTGTTGAAGGGTAATGCTGAAGTGCAGAGGGGAGGATGGTGATGAACATGTGAAGGGAGCACTGAGCATTCCTGACTTGTTTTCCAGCAAGTCCCAGTCCCCCCCATTTCCAGGGTCACCCTTACAGTTGTTCCCCAGTGCTTGGCTCACTGACAGTAGAAATAAGGAAATAAATCAGAGTAGAGAGGCAAGACCATGAGCTGACAGTGGGTTGATTTGTCATTTCAAATCTCCTGAAAACAAAAAAGTACCTGTGTTTGTGTGTCAAAACTATTATCAAATCTATCTGAAATTATAATAATCTCTGACAGTTTAACAACATCGTGGGTTATAAAAAGCATCACACTAAGTTCCTTTTCTCAATTTTTGCACGTGATGGGGAAACAACAAATTCCCTTTTTCCTCAGATGGTGCCCAGTGCTGCTGGTGCTGCACACCCAGGGATGAGGGGACGTTTTTAAATTGGAGGACAGAGCCCTGTGCTGTCAGCTGGAGTTGAGATCCTTTCAGGGCAGCAACAGGAGAGGATTTGTTTGTTCCTACTTCAGAGTTTTCTGCAGAAAATAATGAGAACCCTAGAGTCTGTCCTGAAATGACAAAATCTTTTGCTTCTGTAGAAAAGTGAACAACTATTTAAAAAAGGAAAAGGGGGGAGGAGGAGGGATTAGCTTGGAGATTGTAACTGTGTTACCTGAAAAGTACCAGCCACTCGTGGGGTATTCTGAAAATAGCTGTGATCAAATCTAGTTTTAATTTTTCACAGTGGTTTAGGTAGGATAATTCTGGCATGTATTTGACTAAAATATATTGAAAATAATATTGCTCCTGCACCTTCTGGTGTACAGAACAGAGCAGTATCGAGATATCTGTAATATCAGAGTTCTTATATTTTGTGATGGTAATTTTTAGCAGTGGAATATTTAAGAAATAATTTGGAGTTTATTCATGGACTTTCTAGAAAGTCCATCCCCTTTGCTATTAGTCCTAAAGCCAGGTATGAGGAGCAGAACTCCGTGGGCTCTGCTGGGCTGAGCAGTGGCCGTCCCCAGTGACAGGAGGTGCTGGCAGCTCTGGGAGGTGTCAGTGACACGGTGTCCCTGTGCCAGGACAGTGCTCAGCAGCCCTGCAGGTGCTGAGGTGTCAGTGTGTACCTTTGGTGCACGGTCTGGCTGTGAGGATGCGTTCCTTGGCAGGGCACAGGCAGGCAGGAGCGTGCCAAGCAGCGATAAGCAGTGCCATCTAGGGTTGAGCCTGGCCAGGAGCTCATCCTCAGAGCCCTGGCTGAGCACTCAGCCCCAGCCCAGAGCTGGAAGGTGTCCAAGGGCAGAGTGTGTCATTACTCACATATAAATATGGTTTTCTTTAGATGATAATATGTATTTTAAAAGTACTGAACAGCACACCCTGAATCTTAGCAAGAACTTCTAATCCTCTTGTTATATCCAAAATACATACCTGTGCCAGGGAGACTTAAGGTTGTTTTTGCTGGCTCTGGGATGTTACCTGAAGTCTGGGGTTGTTCCATGGTGTGTAGGGAGGGGATGAAGCATTTGGGTTGTTCTTTAGAAGCAGGGGATTTTACCTTCAGGCTGCTGCATGTGGGAGAACTTCTGCTTGAGGAAAAGTTACTGCATGGATTTGAAGAGCAATAATGGAGTTTGATCATGGGGTTGAGCAGACCTACCCACACCAGATGATTTGCTCAGAAGTCACTGGGTATCCTGTCTGGGTCTTGATGGCACTGCAAACCTTATCTTTTCAGAGGTGGGATTGGAATTAAAAATGTCATCCTTTCCATGGGGCAACGTGTTTGAAGTTCAGAGCAGCAGAGTCCTCTCACAGCACATTCATGTTTGTGCCATGCATCTCCATTCCTCCTGCTTTAGGGGCAAAGTCTGTGGAAAAGTCAGCTGCAGAACTGACCCAGAAGGGAAAAAAATTTGTTTTACAGATGAGGTTTGTGTGTAGCTTTGGGGGAACTCATTAAGCTTTGCCAGCAGATGCTCTGGTCTTGTCAGCACCATCCAGAAAGGCCTTGTGGTTTGAGCTTTGGATTGCAGTTTTCCACAAACACCCACATTATTTTAGGGTAAGGAACTGAGGAAGGTGCCAAAGTTGGAGTTCTGTCCTGTCCTCCTGTGCCCACCCTGCAGTTGTGGTGCTTGCTGGGGACACTTGGGCACAGCCTTTGCACGAAGCCATGGAGAGCAAAGGCAGCCCCAGCCCTGGTCCCTCCAGTGCCATCCACACACAAAGTGCTGCCACACTCAGGAGCCACTTCCCATCTGATCTGCTGGCAGTGCCTCTGGGCAGCCTTAGGTTTGCATTCATTTTCAGCAATATTTAAGTTGAAATGGCTCTAATTTAAAACACTAAAATCATACTTTAGTGGACAGAAACAACTTAATTCCCAAAACGCTGAGCAGTCTGTGCCACCTTATGTTGCCAAATTATAGCAGGATATACAATAGTCTGTGGATTTTATTTTTTTTTCTCCTACTGGGAGGTTTTTCTGGGTGGAAAAGCCTCAGTGTGGTGAAGGAATGCAATGAGTTGCTGTGAGGAGAGGGGCTGGAGGAACAGAGCCACATCTGTCAAGTGCAGCTTGTGCCCTGCAATTCTTGTGAATTCTGTGGCCTTCAAGGGCCCCTTCTGACCCATGTGCCCAACCTTTGTTCAACTTTCAGTTCATACTGAAAATTATTCATTTTCCAAGGAATTTACTTGCCTTTTGGTTGTGTGCTTTACCCAGGGGGTTTGACAGTGAGCTCAACCTACTTAAAAGGTAATTATTTTAGAGATGCCCTCCACCCCAGCCCAAAGCAGCAAGCGTGGTTTGCCTTGGCATTCCAGATCCCTGCTTCTTCCTCTTGGAATTTCTCTATTTGCTAGCTTCAGGCTTGCTGATTTCCTTATTTATTTAATTCTTTTTAACCCTTTATTTTTTTTCCCTCTGAAAAGACCTGGTATAAACTTCTTCAGCATGTTCTTTCTTGGCTCTCCTGATCAAATGACTAAAGGCTGGAGTGGGAAGAATGTCTGGCCTTTGAGTCTGTGATCTGCTGATTCATAGATAAATATCCTATAAAATACATAGTTGAGCTGCTCTAAGTTTAGGGCTGAATATTCTTTCATGATCTGTTTGGGAAAGAAGCCACAACTTGAGTCAGACTTTCCAGTTCAGTATGTCTTAGTTCCAGTATGATTAAATTCATCAGCCTGGCTGAAAGTGAAGTCCTGGTTCTTGCTCCTGTGTGCTGAACTCATCCAAGTGCCCTTGTACTGTTTGGAGAGCCAGGTGAGCCAGCCTTGATATCCCTCTGGCAAAGCTGCATCACTGGGGGCCTCAAATAGAAATATTTGTGATCCTGGAGCATTTGAAACTCACCCTTGCAATTAAATAAATTAGGCCTGGATTCAAAGGATTAAAAATAAAAATCTGTCTATCAAACTGTTTAGCCCAAAAGCTCTTTTCTCCCCTTTTTTTTTTTTTCCCTACCCCCAAAAGGGAAGTTTGGAGAGGAACTGGTCTGTGTAAGTGTTTAGTTTTCTGTGGTGAAGAAAATAAATGTTTTTATAAAATTTGCACTTGTGGGGAAAGAGAGAAAAGATATGAGTGCTGAACACAGTGATACATGGTCCTTGCTTGGCTTCTCGTGGAAAAAAAAATTGTGTAGCAAAATAAATTATGTACAGTCTGAGAAGCACTTGTTTTCTTTCTTGATCTTGTTAAAGCATTTCTTAACACAATGGCTTTTTTTCTCAAGTATTAGCATTAATTACTGAAAATGTTAATAGGTTTTGTGGATTGTACAAGTGGGAAGACTAGCAACAACCTGATATTTCAAAAGAAAATAATATTCCATCCTCTAGATTCAAAGATAATTCAGGAAAGTAATAAAAGCTTGTGAAATCATATGGAAGAAAGCTTTATGTCACTTCACTCCTTCATCAGATAGAAAGCAAATACCTCATTTCATTGGCCAGAACTCTGTGTCTTGGAAATGACCCTGCCATTTTTGATTTTGCAAGTCCCTGATTTTCGTGGATTTTAGTGGTGTCTTCCCTCCCCTCCTGGAGCAGGAATCTCCCACCCTCTGAGTCTCGGTGCTGCTGCTTCCTGCAGTCAGTGTGCACCAACCATCACTCTGTAAATCACACACTGCAGGGCTTCATTAAAAATTTGGAGAACCATCTTATGACTGGGCTGATGATCTCATTTTATCCATACATGGTACTTATTAAATAAATACCTTTGAAGCGTAGGAAACCGTCTGGGAACTGACTTGTGTTTCTTCCTCTGCTCTGTTATCTTCATTTGATTGGTAGGACAGAAATCCTGAAAATATTTTCTAAGGGAAATATACATTGGAAATAAAGCAGTGCTATTCTTAGCTCTCTTTGCAAACTTCCTAATTTTTTTTTAACTTTTTTTTTTTCTTCCCCCTTGTGACTTTGCTGTTCTTCAGGTGCTTTAACTTTGCATCTACCCTGATTTCCCCTGAGGGGAGGATTTGGTGAAGTCCTGAGCACTTTCAGACCTGACTCCAAGGCAGCAGCAGGTTTTCCAAGAACTAATTCTGTTTGTTTCTGTGAGAGTCCTTGTCAGCACATTTTTTGCTGTAATGAAATGGTGAATAAAGCCAGGTATTTTTGGTAACAGTGGGACACCACACCTCTAGGGAGCTCGTCCTTTGAGGATGGGCGTGCTTGGAGACTCAGGAATTGCACATCTTGTGTTTGTGCTTCAGTCATGAGGAAGTGTTTGTGCCAACAGGCCAGGACAGAAGCTCTGGGGAGTGAGCTTGTATTGTTTCACCAAGAAAAATACTCAGCCTCTCACCTTCTGTGGTTGTTAACTGGTTAGCTGCAAGTCAGAGCTGTTAAAGCTTGACTGAAGGTGTCATCTCCTTGAGTGTGGGTTCCTTTGGAGGCATCCAAAGGAGAGATCCTACCCTTGTGGGCACACTGGATGGGAGGAATCTCCAGCAGGATGCTCAGTGTCCTACCTGAGAAGGGTCTGCCACCCACACTGTGTCTCTGTCCTGGCAGAGATTGGGGAACATGAAGTTCCCCCATCATGACCTCTCAGTGCTGTACCACCTTTGCAATGAAAATGCCCCTTCTGAGCATCCCTAAGAATGATTTTGGCTCTTCCTCCTTAATTCAGACCTCCCAATTCAGACTGTGCCACTCTTTGCTTTAGCAGAGTGTTGCTTGCAGTGTGACACGAGCTCTTAGTTGCCAGGCCTTGTGGAAGGTCCCTGTGTTAGTAAAGTCAACAAATGCTTTGTACAAGAATGTAGCTCCTCATCTAACCTTAATTTTTACCTCTTGGTGTTGTTACCTGTGCAAAATTTGACAGAGGGAGCAGCAGCTGGGAAATTCCTGATGTAGAGGAGGAGGAACCTCCCAGCATTGAGCCCAGCTTGGTGCACGTTGTGTTCTGGACTTCCCAAATTGGATTGAAGGTTTTGATTGAAAAGATTGTCAGCACTATGCAAATGAGAGGGAGAAGTGAAAGTGCATCTCGTGCAAGTAATTCCTATGTAGATAATTTGCCATAAAAATTTATATTGCAGTCCTTAAAACCTTCAGAGATTTATTCTGTCTAGGGAAAGGTGATTTATATGGTATTAAAACACTTTTTATGTTCCAGTCCTTTAGATTTAATGTTTATTGCCTATAAAAATGAAATCTTCCTGTGGATATTTAAAAGTTTTGGTACTGTGTGAAATATATATTCAGCTTAGAATCTGAAATGCTTTAGAGATGCAGTAAATAAGTGATGGAGTGTTACCTCAGGTTCACCAGCCTCGGCAGTCCAGCCTTACTCCAGGGCTGAATCCATTATGTAGGTGGCATTCTGCTTACCTTAGACATATGGTAAAGGAGAGCATGTAATGGCAGAAGTGATGTGTAATTTTGTCATTCTGTTTTGACTGGCTATTTAGGGCACTTTGTATATTTGGTTTTTTTTGACTGATGTGCGTAGTCAGTATAAAAATGCGGCAGTAGCTTTATTCCTTACCCACAAAGGGTTGGATTAAAGCACAAGATTAGGGCACACTGCAGGAGTGACAAAAGAAGGAAAGGCATTTTGTATAATTTCTCTAAATATCCTCTACGTGTGGTAATGGGGGAGCAGGACCAGCAGTGCAGGGCACTGCAGTCCCTGTGGATGGATGGGCAAGGAGGAGTCTATTTCTCATCTAGCTGTTGGTGATTTTTGCTATCTCTGTTATTGTCTGGGCAGAGACACAGAAGAAACTGTACTGCTTTGAAAGCATAATTCCCAACCTCACCCTCTCCCCTTTTATCATGGACAGTTTTCTAAAGCATAATCTATCTGTCTAGAAATGTGTCAAATACAAAGCATGGAGGATAGAGCAGCAGATCAAGTGAGGCTTTACACAAAAATAGGAAAGTGTGTGTAGGTGTTTGTTTTGCCTTGTAGCTTCTGTAATGGTGGTGCCCTGGAGAAGTAACTGAGGTAACAAGCTTTGCTCCTTCCCAAACATTTCCCAGCGTTTCAGGGTCCATCCCACAGCAAACCTGAGCCACATCAACCCTAAACAGTGTCCTGCTGAGTGCTGAGGGAGGTTGAGGAAAGGCTGGCAAGTCCTTTGGGGATTTTTTGTCTGCAGTTGCAGGTGGATGGCTGCACACGGAGCACAAAGATTAAAGATTGATTTACAGTCACGTAACTCGCACACGCAGAGATGATGCTGAGGAATCACCAGCAGTGCTGTGTTTACATCAAACAGCAGCCAGCTATCCCTCCCCAAATTGCTGTTTTCTAGCAGGAATTGAACATTCCTGTGGGTGCCTGGCTGGATTCCCCTGGAGCCCCAAGCCCTGGTCCCCAGTTCTCACACCTCTGCCTCCTCCCCATGTGGGAAGGGATGGGATGCAACTGGGATGTCGCAATGCCAGGCAGCCAAGGGGATGGCAGCAGTTCAAGAGGAACTCTGGTGAAACTTCCCAGGACTGTAACTGTCTGTGCCCTGGCACGTGAAAGCCAGGGAAGCGTTGGAGTGGCAGCAGAAGTCGGGGATGTAAATGCAGCACTTGATGCTGCATGTTCAGCAAAGGTGTTTTGGTTGGTGTTTAGAGGCGAAGCCAAGGTGTCCTCAGTCTGAGGTAAGGCAGCTCTCAGAGTGGGACAGACAACAAAACATACCAAAGAAATATCAGAATGAAATCTTTATTTAGAAAATACACAAACAACCAACTTCCCAACAAAACCTAACACACCCCTCCCCTCCATTTTTATTCTGGTTTGCAGAACTTCGGGAGGCCGGGATCATATTCTAAATGTCTTTTTGCTAGGTGTTGTGAAAGAAGTGTTTATAGGGAAATTGAGAAATATGATTTAGCTAAACTTAAGTGAAAAACTGTAGCTGAAGAAATACTCAGGCATTAGCTGGTGGTTGTTGCTCTTGGTTCCCTCATTGCCCAGGTTTACATCTCTAACCTGAGCTGACTGCTGCATTTCAGGCTTTCTCTTCCCCCAGTGCTGGTTCTGAGGATCCAGAGAATTTTCTGCAAGGTGTTCTCAGTCATCTGCTTTGGATGCCTGTCCATAATTCAAAAATTAAATTCTCACATTTTTTTGTGTACTGAAACCTGAAAGTCTTTAAGAGGTTTTAGGCTCTCTGGGATGCTGCTGTTAGAGCAGATGTCTACAGATGTCTTTGTGTAGAAAAAAATTACTCTTTTATTTAGATGATCCTTTGTACTTTGTACCCAGATACACTGCCAAAACCCAGCTTTGGTGGTCTGATAATTCCATGGGTTTTTGGAGTTTCATATTTGTTCACTTGCTGCTTTTGCAATAAGATTAGTAGCTACATGTACACCCATCAAATGAATTTTCTTTTAAATACATTAATGTTCTTTAGCTCCATCTTTTTTTCGTCCTTTCCTAATCATGAAGGATCTAAACCAAGCAAGAAAGAAAATCAGTTTCAAAGTGAAACCTCTGTTGTTTGATACAATGTGTAGCATGTTGTGTCATCTCAAAAAAGGCATTTTTGGATCAGTTTCATATTGTCAGGCCTGGGGCTTTATAGTGTTCCATCAGTTTTCTCAGCAGAAGTGTTTGCTGGCATTTGGATGAGGGTGTCCAACCTCTTGTCTGCATATTTGAAAGCTAAAATTTGGCTTCTCTTCAAGAGTGTCTAGATAAATGATGGAGGTACTAGAGGCAGTGAATCTGAGAGAGCAGCTCAGAGGTAATCCAGCTATTTATTTGTGGTTTGCTGAAAAAGCACATGGGGGTGGAGAATGGCAACAGCAACTTCAGGCTCTTCACTAAAATCCTGCAGTTTGCTGCTCTAAGTCACAAAATTCAGTACTGGTTTGGGGTCAGAAATGTGTTTCTGATTAAATGCATAATATAGATAGGACATTGTTCATGAGGACCTGACTTTTGTTCCTAAAGGTTTCTGATAATCTTCAAATTGTAAAACAGTTGGTTTGGAGGGCACCTTGAAGATCATATACTTGGTTTCAGCCCCAGCAAAAGAGAGGGCAGGTATTTCCATTTTATCAGCAAGTGGTGCTCTTTATTTCAGTTTTCATGGAGGATAGAGAGATGTGTGTGTATTTATATATGGACTGGAAATTGCTGTATGACAGAGTGGCTGGCAAAGACACAAACATAAATGATTTCTTGGTAACGAGATCACTTGTGTCTCTGGTACATCATCTACCTCCCCAAACTGATGGGAAGCAAAAATTACTGTATTGGAGAGAGCTGTATTTGTAGTTTCTTTCTGAGCGTGGGGAGGGAATGAAGTAATCTGTTCCATCAGCTTGTAAAACTGAGCTAATTAACAGACAATCAGCACTGATTGAGACAGCTGCATTCTTTACTGCGGGATTGTAAACACAGAGTCTTCACAGAATTGTTTTTACTGCCCTAAAGTGCAAGAAATTGAAATTGTATTTGATAGCCAAAATTAAGGACTTTTTAGTGCCAGTGTATCATAGCGAGGTTGACAGTGCCACTGCAGCTAAATCTGTTGTTTTCATTCTAGGGTGATTTGTCACAGTGAATAGTGGAGCAATTCTGTAAATTATCACCAAACATTTTTTTTTTTGGCCTGGTTAAAAAAGTGTTTTAGCTGTCCTGTCTACCTTAGTTGTGATCATGGAGCAAATAGATATTGGCTGTCCATGGCTTGGTGCCTCCTTGGAGGCATCTCTTGATTGGAAATGCCAGATTTGCAATGTTTAAAAACTATTTTATAAATGCCTTTCTTAATGCATCACTTCTGGAAGGTCTTTAAATATTTCCTGATGTACAGTTTAGGGTATGCTGTTAGAAATATTGGTTTAAAAACAGTCAGTCCATGTTAAAAATACAAAGAATAGTCCTTGTGGCTCTGAACCAGCACCATTATTAGCATGAAGCATGTTAGTTTTTGTTAAATGCAGTTCTGGCTGCTGTCAGCTCCAATCCAGCCTCCTTGTGACTGCACACCAGCTAATTTTACTTCATGAGTCAATTCTGCTATTTTCCTTTTCATGTCACAGAAAATGAGCTTAACTAAGTACTGCAATATGTTGTTGGGAAACACCTAGAAAAGGCATTCTGCATTCCACCGCCTCTGCCTCTTGATTTCACTTCAGTGTGAAGTGGGCTTGGTATCTATTTATGCTGGACTGTAGTCATCCAGATTAAACAGAAAAAACTGTAAAAAAAATCTCTAAAAGGCTTCAAAATCTGGTCTCCTCTTTAATTGTCCAAAATATGTCACGTTTGCTATTGGCATTAAATGCCAGATAGACATTTTTCATCCTGCCAAACTGAGTCAGTGTTTGGGATTTAGATCAGAAAGGATACCAAGATGCCTAAATGGGACTTTTTAGTAGTAGGAAAAGCCTAAATAAAGAAATTGTTGCTTTCTTGTTTCCTATTTATATCTATAACTTTTTAGAAAACATCCACCAATTGCATTCACAGGCAACTTCTCAAAAAAAAAGCTGTATTTTTTCCCATCATGGGAAACTGCCTAAACCTTACAGCAGTGCCCAGAAAGTCAACAAACTCAGACCAAGGGAGGAAGCATGTTAGTCAGGAGTCAAGGACCGTTCCCTGGAAACCCTCTGCCAAATACTCTTCCTGCTTAAATTGTTTATCAAACAGCAATTTCATTTGCCAGTAATTTTCTTCTGATCTTGTTTTTGTTATTACTGATTTCTTAACACAAGTTCCCCATCCAGCTTCCTCTGTGTCCCTGTCCAGTGCCCACTGCTCTGTGGGGCTGCTGAGCAAGGAGCAAAGACCTCCAATGAATAAAAAATCAGAATTTAAATGTGTCCCTGGATCAGCAGGAAAAGGGGAGGTGAATTTGGGCCTGCTAGATGGGAAGCATTCCCATTATATATTTTATAGGTTTTCCCTAGTGCACATGCCTGTGGTTTAGGATTTTAAACTTATAACAACAAAAAATTCCAAGTTATGCCTAGCCCCATCTTTCCAAACCATATTTGTCATGGTAGGATAGTTTATTCATCCATTATCCCATTTCTGCAGTGCCCAAAAACATGAAAAGGGAGCAAAACACGAGGTGATTAGTTCAAGTCCGTGGTAATTTTTTCCCATCCCTGAAGGAATTACTTTGTTGAAATGTGGTTTTTAAAGTATTTTTAGGTTGCTTTTTCAGTGTGTATTTATACTTTTGTTGGTAAATATTTTATATCCCAATGTTAGGAAACAGCTGAAGTAGCTTTGAGATTGGAAATTGCATTTGTAGACTGAAGGATTATTGAGTGATGGCTGGAATGGACTCAGTCTGTAATGGTTAACCTTGGTAAAAAAATTAAAACAAATAACACATTTAATCAAATAAAAATTGTGAATTTTTCTTCTAGAAGACAGCATAGTTAGGAGTTGGGAGAAGTTGACTAAAAGCTGAGCAACGAGTTTGTTTTCATTTGGAATAAAAAAATCTTGAGTTTGTTTATTTTATTTTATTTTTTAAACAGTAAGTTCCCAGAACTCACACTGAAACACACCTGTGTGTGTATATATATATATTATTGATTTATTGGTGGCAACCTGTATAGCAAGTTATAAATCCTGGGCTGTGTTACAGGACGTGTCTTGCTTAAAGCCTGGTCATGCTTCATTTACCAGCACAGCTCAGGCTGGAAACCAGAGTAACTCAATCCTTTAAATGATGTAACAGAGCTTAGTTAAAGAGTTGAACTTTCTGATACTTAAACCACTCCTTTAAGACAAGGTTTTACTTTGATCTGTAGTCAAAAGAATTATTTAATGTAGCCTCATGAAGCTGATCTTTCTTGGAAGTAAGACATTTGCTGAAGGTGTGTTATTACAAAATGGCAGAATAATCTCCTTCCTCCTGAGCATGGGCTGCTGCATCTGGGCTTCAGAGTAGTGCATTCAGTAGTTTGTTTAATTAAGTGGTACTTTAATTGCCTTTTATTTTATGTTTTTTCAATTTAAGGACCAAAACTCCTTTTTAAATAATCTACCAAAAATTTCATTTGTGTCTTATTGGTGCTGTGCATCTCCTTTCTGGTTTGCTGGGATCAGGAGCACAATGAGGATGCTTTATGGTTGGTTCATGGGTGCTGTGCATCTCCTGGCTCCCAGTTTGCTGGGATCAGGAGCACAGTGAAGGTGGTTCATGGATGCTGTGCATCTCCTTTCTGTTTTGCTGGGATCAGGAGCACAGTGAAGGTTTCATGGCTCATGGATGCTGTGCATCTCCTGGCTCCCAGTTTGCTGGGATCAGGAGCACAGTGAAGGTGTTTCATGGCTCATGGATGCTGTGCATCTCCTGCCTGTTTTGCTGGGATCAGGAGCACAGTGAAGGTTTCATGGCTCATGGATGCTGTGCATCTCCTGCCTGGTTTGCTGGAGTCACAAATGTGGTGGTGTGCAGGGATAGAATGTAAGAAAATAAAGATGGTGCAGAAGGCATTCTCACCCCTGAGGAGTTGCAGCTGCACTAATTATCAAAGATTAGGAAAGATTCTCTATTCCCTGTGTATATGGAGGGCTGAGGTGGGGACAGGGGACATTCCTCCTGCTGCCTGTGACAGAAGTGGAGGGGATGGGAGGGGCAGCCTGGCCTGCTGAGGCCATCATCTCCAGCCTTGTGTTCTCTGTGGCCACCTCAGCCAGGGTAATTGGCTGCTGTGGTTTGGTCAGAGCTGTGCTCAGCCTGGCCACTGGCTTTGTGCTTTGGTCAGCCTCTGAGCAACCGGCCAGACAGGAGACCCAGCTGATGGACTTGGCACTGGGTCTTGCCCAGGCAAGGGCTGTGCAAGCAGCAGTGAGCTTTTTCCTTTGGTTTCCCATAATTTATTTCATTTGGCACAAGAAGATGCAGTTTGAATCCCCACCATCCTGTAGCTGCACTCAAAGTCACAAATATTAAGCAAAGGCTTTTTGTTTCTTTCACAGTGATTAACCAGCATGTACATGATTAACTTAATTTTAGCTGTAGAAAGCCAGCACAGGGCAGCTGAGCAGGTGTTCACAGGGTTGTATTGTGATTTTACACCACAGCCAGTGCATGGTGGGTGAGCAGATTGCTCCAAGCTGGAGCAGCCCTCACCACTTCCCACTGTCCCCTTGCTATATCCATCTGAAATCCTCCCTTCTGGGGAGCCTCACTGCAGCAACACTTAAATTAACTCATTACTTTTTGGGGTTTTTTTCTGTTGTGGGTATTGAAGGAACGGGTCTGAACTTTTGTTTTTAAGTGGAAGAGTGTGAAATGGTGCTGTGGGAAGTGGGTGAAGCTGTAGGCAGCTCCCCAACAGGAGGAGAGCTGTGGCTGGCTGGGGATGTGCTGTGCTTGCAAAACCAAGGGAGCCCTCTCCCCAGCAAACACTCACAAATTTCACTTTTTAGGAAATTTATGTCCTTCCAAAGTGTGATGAACTGCAATGACAAATCAAGCAGAGAGTGAAGGAGCTGGTGGAGTGGGTTTGCTGACAGATTCCCTGCTGGGTGTTGAGCTCCATCTGTGGGTCTTGGGTGAGGTGATGGAAGCTGGTGGTTTCACACTGGGGGAAGGCTGGGAAAGGAGCAGGCTGGGGGATGCAGAGGGCAGGGAGTGCTGCTGCCTCTGGGAAAATCCACCCTGCAGGTGGCATTCAGCTCACCCAGTGCTCCAGGTGAGTGGTGCTGAGGTGAGGGTGGGACAGAGGGATTAGTGATGGTCTGGGGTAGAAACTGGGCAGCAGGAGGAGGGAGAAGCTTTGGGGTGAAGGTTGAGGGTGCTGTGAATGAAGGCTGAGCTTTATTTCTGGAGAGAGGGCAGAGCACATCACCCACCTGGTGCCACTGTGAGCAGACCCTCGTGCCTGGGGCTTGTGCAGTCGTTCTGCACCTGGGTTTGAGGAGGATGGGAAGAAAGTAAATAATGCTGGAAGAAGAAAAACTACCTTTTGACACAAATAGGCAATATTTCATCATTTTCTTGAGTGACAGAAAAGGTTTGTTCAGTACAGACCTTTGGCATTGGATCGTCTCCAGTTCTTTGCATTTTCTAAAAAGTTTTGAATTCAAGGTGTAGAAGAAAAGACAGGAATAGTCATCTCAACTCTGGCACTGCCAAGCTTTTCCTCTCACAGTGCATTTATTGCTGGCATCAGTATCTGTGTGGCTTCTTTCTGCTGACTGCAGCTCCTTTTGAAAAGCCAGTGCTACCTTTCCCCTCTTGCACCATAGTTTGATAGGTTTTGCTTACATTTGTGGCACTGACTGTTCTTGTTGGGAGCAGTCAAAGCCACAACACCCTTTTTTTTTTACTTTTTCCTTTTTTTTTTAGTAGCCTGCTAATTAAGATAATTTTATTGATGGCTCCATTGGCACCTCTGTTCTTGCTCTCTGTTCTATTCAGTGGCCACCACACACGTTGACTCCCTGTCCCAAAAGTATTGAGTAGAGCCCTAAATTTGTTCCAGTTAAAGCTTGTTTAAAAACTTACTCGGAGTCAAATTACTTCAGTATGCAAAATAAAATGTGTTTATTGAAATTTTCTAACTAATTCTACGTGTGAAAGGTACTTGCATCAGTTTGCTAAGTGGCAAAATGCTTCCTAAGAAATGTGTTTTAATGCTTGTGGGTTTTTACTATTTTTTTCCCTTCCTCTGGGGGTGTAAATTACAGGTATTCTGCTCTTTGTTATTTGCTGCTGAGTTGTAAGATGGGATCGTGGTTCTTGAGATGTTGTGCTCTTGTTGAACTGTTTGGTCTTTCCTTTTGCTTGTTTTAGAAGAGGCCTTTACAGCAAGGCTGGCACAAGCTCTGCTCACAGAATCCTTACAGTGTTTTACCTTTCTAAGCACTTTCAGCTTAGAACTGGGGCTGGCCTTTTACAGTCAAAACAGACATTAATAAAAATTCCCAGTGTCAGCTCTGTGGTTTATCCCCCAGTCATAATCTAGAGCTTTATCAGGTGAACATGACTTTGTTTTTCCAGAGTAACATACCAAGCTTGCAAATTTCTGAAATATTATATTATAATATTATTTATAATTTCTGAAATATTTTTAAATACTGATATAATTGATATGCTGATTTCTGGATGGGGTTTTGAGACTGAAGGGTGGATTGCCTCCTGGAGCAGTCAGGGAAATGTAAAATTTCCCCAGAATAAGTAGGCTGTGAGTGTGCAGAGTTGTGCCAGATGCTTCTACATTGGTGTCATCCTGGCACCAGGAAATTTTCCTTTAATAGGAAATTAAAAATTGCAAAAAGCTACATTGAGAGCTTTGATAGATCTGACAAATGCACTCCTGTGAGAGGATGAAAACAGAAATGAAACTTCTGAAAATTCCTTTCGGTAGCAGATTATCAGTAGGCTGGGGAACTGATTGAACTGGTGATAAAGGGAAATACCTGAAGTACACAGAAACAGGGGAAGTGGTTAATGCTACATTTACTGGTAGAAAATTCCTAATCTACATGAAGTTGTGGTTTCTGTTGGTCTTTGTAATAAGTAAAATGAGTTTATGGTGAATCCCAGAATCCTCTGAGATCATCAAATCCAACTTGTGACTGATCTCTACCTTGACAACACAACCAGAGCACTGAGTGCCACATCCAGTTATTTCCTGAGCCTTTCCAGGGTGGGGACTCCATCACCTCCCTGGGCAGCCCATTCCAGTGCTTGATCACTTTTTCTATGAAAAAATTCTTCCTGGTGTCCTGTTAATTAATCTCTGCAGCCATGCTTTCAAAGGCACAGCTTAGGCTTGCATCCATGTCTGGAAGCCTACCAGGGAATAATCAGCTTGTCTTAAAGTTGTGATATGTGTTTCTTGCTCCACTGTAGGAGCTTTGTGGAAAATCCAGCAAGGATTAAGCATTTAAATATGGGAGAATTGCAAAAGTTTGGGATACAGTTGTGTCCCAGTACTTATAGATGGTTATTACAGGTTTTTGTCACTTCTTCATGGCAGTACTGGTTCAAAGCAGAGACTGAGGACCAGTTCTGGTTGTTGGAGCAGCTTTTAGGGGAATTGGGATGCTGAAGTGTGGTGGTTTCTTTGGTTGTGAAATGCCCATGGCAGGGCAGTGGCCAGTAACTGTTAAAAGTGGGTGAGAGAACAGAAGCTTCATAAATAGCCAAGCAAGTTCAGTTTCTTTCCAAAATTGCTTTCCTAAGTGAGTAATTTTTAGGACTCAATTTGAGAGCAGCCACGCAGCAGCTCCCAGGTCTCAGGCATGGAAGAGCTGACTTCAATCTCCTTCTTCTGGAAAGGAAAGGCCTTGTTGTGTTTAACTGGTCAGTGGTGCAGCCCTGCTGCTGGGTGATTATCAAAGAATGCATCTGGTAGGCAAAGACATGTCAGCAGTAAAGGAAAACAACCTTGAAACTGGCCTGCAGTTTCATAATTACTTGGGGTCGTGCTAATTGCAGGCTGGTGCCAAAAGGGGGATTCCACAGCCCCCTCTCTCCAGCTGGGCTCTGCCACCTCCCTGCTGTAATGGTGCCACTCCCGTGGCACAGCTGGCCCTGGACAGGGAGCTGGTTCAGGGCAGAGGGTGGGAAGGGAAGGATGAGATGTTTCCAGCAGGCTCCCTCTGCTCTGGTGGGTCCCATGCAGCCACATCACCCTGGGGTGGCAGAGGAAGGATGAGCAGGGAGTCCAGCAGGGTCTGGAAGTACCTGAGTTAAGAGGACAAAAATTCACTCCAAGGTGATTGTTGTTACACTGGAGAGAGGATTGACCCTCCTAGTTTTAGATTTTTTATTTCTATACTGCCTGAAAGAAAGCTTTTAATGTTTGTTTTCTGGGGACTGTTTCTAATGACTCCCACACTTAGGAGCATGAGACTTTCTTGTCTCCTCTCCTCCCACTGCCTCCCTCCCACCCCCAGTAAATTTGTTGAAATGGGTCAAAGTAGAAACCCTGGAGAGAGTTCTTTAGTTCTCTCTGAACTGTGCCTGCCCTGAATCGATGGGACTTTGGGCCAGGGGGAGGGATAATGGTCCTGCTTGTTCTCTCAAGATGTGCTCCAAGCAGTGCCTCCCTTTCTGCAGGTGGCTCTTTTGGGCCACAAAGTTCATTAGCCAGTGCTGAATCAGTGCAACTGAAGCTTCCAGGCTTTGAATCCTTTCCACAGCCAGGTCACTGCTGCAACACCTTTGAGCCCTGGTTTTTGTTTGCTTTTCATTGGAGCCCTTTTGATTTCAAAGGGAGGGATGAAGGATGATACTGAGACATGGGCTCCTATTTTTGACTCTCCTTCTACTTATTATCTACTTAGGGAGTGATTGCAAGGCTTGGGGAAATGTTTATGTCTAGTGTTACAATGTACTCAGGTTTGAAATATTGATGTTACTACTATTTGTTTCTTAAAATGAGCTTGCTTGTAGAAATAATGCATTGGCCACATTAATTTTTTTTTTTTTAAGATTGGGCTATCTCATAAGATTAAATCACAAAAGCATGAAAAATCTGCCATTAGTTCTTGTGGGTTGTAATCCCATATCTATTATTAGGTTTCAATAAAGGAAACTTGCATTGTACACTGTTCAAATCAAGTAAGGAAGAAAAGATTAGCAATTTTCCAAACAGTTTTGATTTGGGTCTTATTACCTATGGCATGGTTTGAAGATTTAACACCTCCTTTTGTACCAGATCATGGGGTTAGATCCCAGCTGGAGTTGCATCTCACCCTCTCAGTTGCTCCTCAGTGGCAGTGTGGAGCTCCAGCCCCCAGAGCTCAGTGCAGTGGTGTGCTGGCACTTCTTGGCAACAAAATCTCTGCCTGATGTGTCACAGGAGGAATTATCAGCCCTGTCCCAGAAGGAATTCAGAAAGTAAAGGGAAGGAGCCTGGTGTAAGTGCACCGTGGCACTGGTATCAATCAGGCAGTGAGGTGAGCAAGTTCTTTGGCATTTGCTACCTGACTCTTCATGGTAGAACAAAATATGGAATTTATTTCTTTTTTAATCAGTTTTTTGTCTCTAAACTTGGAAGCACAGGTCTTTGACAGCCTTGTTTTTCCATTGCTCAGGTTCCTTGCTAGGGATTGATACCAGAAACCAAAGCACTTGGTTCTTTTCTCCACTGAAATTCCCTTTTACTTCATAATTTGTGTTTTCTTTGCTTGGCTCTAAATGTGTGCTTCCTTTTTAAATATAGTTTTCCAAGTTTCTGGCCGTACCAGATTGTTTATATTTTTTAAAAGCCTTCTGCTTAGCCGTTATATTGCTCTTTATAGTTCTGCTTAACCACATTGGTTTCTGTTGCTCTTTTTTCTTGCATAAACTTAGCTGGGATGAATTTCAAATGTGGTTTATCCAACTGTTAAGTATTTCCCACTTTTCTGCAATAGATTTCACATATGTTACAGAATTCCAAACCAAGATCTGGTGGACATATTGCCCTGTTTCTTTACCCAAAGTCAGATATAGAAGGATTTTTAAGCATTTCAGTGACAATATTTAGGTCACTGTTTCCAGCACACTGCTTGGCTTCAAATCCATTTGTCATATTGAGCTGGTTTCCAAGGATTAGGATCACTATGGTCCATATATTTATTTTAAAAATCTTAATTTTGTGCTAATAAACCTAAAGGGAAAAAAAATATTGGTTCTCTTGAGTTGGGAATTCAAAGGGTTTTTGATTTTCCATCCAGAGGTCAAACTATGGAGTTCCATAAGACACATGTCCGTCCATCCATCCATCCATCCATCCATCCATCCATCCATCCATCCATCCATCCCAGATTTACTCATTCAAAAATATATCTAAAATTAGGAATTGGGCTTTTCCAGAATATTTAGATGGTAGTATTTGTATCTATTAACAAATCAGCAACTAGACCACCTGTTTGGGGTCTGGTATTAGAGCTGACAGGAGGTCCAAGGCTTGTGCTTTTGGTCCCTTACAGGTGGTTGAGTTATGAACAAATTCCAGAAGTCTGGCAAATTTCTGGTAGAAAATTGGAAAATATTGGGAGTTTTGCAGGCAGCTTGGAGGCACCTTGGCAGAGGGATGAAGTGAAGGTAGACTTGCTCCTCCAGCATGTTTTTCTCACTTTTCATGAACTTTTCTCCTAGCCAGGGTTTTCTCTTTTGGAATTAATAAGAGGATAAAGCAGTGCCAAATTCTTTTATGAATTTCTGATTCTCCCAGTGACTTGGGGAATGATGTCTGTAGCTGAATGGAGAGGATTGCCTTCAGTTTTTCATATTATGTGGAAATGCTGCAGAAGTGCACAAAGTGACACAGAAGATTGAGTGGTGTTGGTTTATGCACTGATAAGTGACCCGTTCAATCTATTATGGTGACATTTGGAGGCACAGCACCGAGAGGAGGAATTGGGATGGGGATAAAACACTTGGAAAAAGTGGAAAACAGTGGGAGCTGTGCTTCAGCTCAGTAGTAATTGTTGGAAGATACTCTGGTATTCATCAGGTGCTTAAAAAAAGATGTTTGGGAGAGGAAATGGACATACCTGCTAATAATCTTGGAGGAACAGATTCCAAAAAGATAATTTTGTATTCAAATAAGGCAAGACTTAAATGGAAAAGAGCAGTGCAGTGGCAGTATGGAATTATATACAGCATGTCATAGGAAAGTAAGAGGGACTGAGGTGCAGCCAGTCCAGAATCAAGTATAAGGTTAACCAATATTTGAATTAATCCATTTTTATAATAGGATAACTCAAAATGGGGAAAACCAGTATCTTTAAAAAGAGCAGGCAGGTGAAAATAAACCTGGTTTGAATATGTCCAAGATCTGTAATCTTCACTGGACTTGGGAATTTATTAGGAGGTGTTTATTGTGTGCCATTGCTCGTGTCCTGTGTGATGCTGGGGTGGAGCCATGAGGAAAATGGTGATGTTTTGGTTGCAAGATGGAATCCAAAAGGCTGCAGCCCTTCATTTGCTGTGATTCAGGAGGTCAGATCTCTGGAAGCCTGGTGCTTGTTCTGTGCTGCTCCCCAGCCCTTCCATCCCCACATTCCCAGTAACATAATGTATGTGTGAGGGTTTTGGGGATTTTTTTATTTCTGTGACCAGCAGAGCCCTGACTTAATTTCTTTTTTTTTTTCTCCTTTTTTATTTGTTTGGGTTTTTTTGGTGGTTTTTTTTTTTTTTTTTGTTTGTTTATTTTGTTTATGTTTCTTTTTCTTTACAGAGGGAGCTCGATACCACAGCAACAATATTGGCAAACCGGCAAGATGAAAGTGAGCAGTCCAGGAAAAAACTTATTGAGCAAAGTCGTGAGTTCAAGAAAAACACTCCAGAGGTAAGGAGAAAAACTATCCCACTCCTGCTCTTGCTGTAGCAGGTGGTCTTAGACATGTGGAAGTGATGATTTCTTAATGGTTTATTTCTATAATTTTCTTGTATTTATTGCCAGGTCCTTATCTGCTTATCTCTGATTTTTTCCTCAGCGGGGATTTTTTGAATTCTGTAAATACTGAAATGTGGATAGATGTTTTTAGAGGAAGTATCAACACTGGCCTTCAAACAGGCTTGCTCTAAATTATATAATAATGTAAAACTTGGAGAATTGCAAAAGAAAATTCGTCACCAATCCAAACTCTCGGAGCACTTGGATGTAGAAAGTGACATTTTGCTGCCCAAATAAATCTATATCAAGGGCATAACTTCAAAGATGCTCATTTTTCCATCAAAAATCACATTAAGTTTCACTGTTGATTTCACTGGAAGCACAACATGGTCAGGGCTGAGCCAAGCTCCCCTGGGAGGATGTGCATGGAGCACAGGTAGGGGGTAAAACCACTGAGGAAACTGGGAGAGGTGAACATGATGTGTGAGAAACTGGGAGTGTTTAACTCCTCATGTGCTCAAACCCACAGATAATCTCACTGGGTTCCCTGCTGAAAGCAGAGCAGTGCTCAGGCCTGGCTGGCTCCTCTGTTTGTTTTGTGGATTTGGGTATTTTTTTCCCCTGCTGATTGCCAGCAATCTGTTCATCCAGGAATGTTGTGGCATTTCAAAGCCAGTTCCAGATAACTGATATGCCAGCACCAACTCCTTCCAAGGCTCTTCCTGGGAGGGAAGCAGCAGGCAGCTCTCCCAGCCTTCAGTGCTGCTTCTCCAGCAGCAGATGCTGCTCTGCATCCTGGGGATGCTGACCCAGACAGGGGGGAGCAGGAGGGACTCCAGGGGAAGAGGCAGTGTTGTTAATCTGGTGCCCTGAGGAGGCTTTGTGGGGCAGGAATCAGTTCTCTGAACAAGAGAGAATTTGGGGAGTGCAGCTTTGAAGGAGCAGGACTTTTTAAAAGGTGTAGAAGAATTTGAAGAGTGAGTTCAGGAGCTGTGAGAGGATGAGTTGATTCCTTTTCCATACTATTGGAGGAAGGGGAGAAGTGAAAGAATATGGAGAGTATAGGGAATTGAAGAGAATCCAGAAAATACATGGAATTCTGGGGCCATATTTTCAATTGTTTGCTAGAAGCTGAAGTTCATACTACAAAACCTAACTTGTTTCCTGCTGCCTTCCTTTTTTTCCTGTAAGTGACAAATTCTTCACTGTGGCTGCCAGTTGCCATCTGATGGCACGTTACAGGTTTCAGGAGGATTTCTTTGAGCCAGTTTTATTTCTGTGGAGCAGAAGGGGAGAGCAACAGACAAAAACCCCCAAGACCCTACAGTTTTAAAGTGCATTGTGAGAGCACCTTGGTAACTCAGTGGGAGAGGAATGTACAGAGGCAAACAGCTCCTCTTGTAATTACTTTAAGAGATATAGTGGGAAATGCTATGCAATTAGTCCTTTCTAGTGAGGAGGATACAGAAGTTCAATCACTGGATAGGAAGGTTTTAAATATTATTTTACAAAATAGAATTCTGTAGTCTCTATTCTCTTCCAGAATACAGGAGTTTTATTAATTCAAAAACAACACTCTGAACATCCCCAGTGTTTGAGGAAATTGGGATCTCTGCTAGGTTCTACATCCTCATCTTTGAAACCACATTCCTTTAGAACCTTGCATGAATTTTTTTGGTTCTTTTTTTGTCTGCCTTCTCTGCCACGGTGCTCTTCTGCAGCTTTGTTTCTGAAGAGCAGCTTCTACTTCCTCTAAGAGTGAAAAAGGGATCAAAGGAGTAGAAGGAAGCATCTGAGCTGTAGGAACAGGCAGCTGTAACCAACCTGAGATGTAGTTTTTGCTCCCAGGAGCATGGAGGGAGCTCAGATGTGGAAGATCTGTCCTGTCCAAGGGATTTGCTGTGGAAGCTGCACTGGATTTCCTCCTCACATCAAACTTACAGCTTGTGCAGCTGTATTCAGTGTATTCACCTTCAGTTGTTTTTTGCACTCCCACAAAGCTGGGAGGTCTGTGAACATTTCTCAAAACTTGAGCAGTTTTGGGGGCACTTGGAAATCAGGAGGAGGGATCAGTTACTGCAGCTTTGTCTGGAAACATCCACAGGATGGGAAACATCCTTGAGGTGGACAGGGAATGCACAGGGGGACACTGGCCTCTCCAAACTGATACAATGAAGTTCCTAAAACATCCAATGTGGTCTTTTTCTTAACAAAAAAATTTTGTGGGAGAAAACCAGCCTGGATGCAGAATGTTCTTCAGATAGATAAATAACCCAGGGTACAGCTCAATTTCAGTTTCCACAATGAAGTAACAACTTTCTTGGCATTAAAAGAAGAAACAAAGCCACAAAGATGGAATTGTTAAATGTAACAATTTGTTTCAGAAATGTACTTTCCATTTAGTTTTTCACCCTGCCTTGCATCCCTGGTTTAGGCTGGGCCAGCATCTCTTTTCCTCTGCCCTTGCCAGTCCCACCATAAATCAGGAGACAAGTGTGGATTGCCTTGACTTTCCTATTCATTGCTGCCTGTAGACTTTCCAGAATATCCCCTTGAAAGTTATCTCCTGTGCAGCAGAAAAAGATTCCAAAAATTGCTAATGAAGTTGAGGATACTTCTGTTTCTTTTTACTTTAAAAGTTGTGACAGATCTTTTTGGGTCATTTCTGCCTTCCTTGCAAATTTTCAAATTGCTGCAAAAGCAATACAATGTTTTCATGTTTGGAGGAATGTCCCTAGGGCTTTTGGTATTTAAAAATGTTAAAATACTATTTCTGGGAGATGACTCTGGGAAGAAGGATCTCATGTTTGGGAAGTTTATGTGAACAGGAAATTCAGCAGTGATTGTGCAGAAACTTTCAGAGAGGGTTCTTAACCTGTTCTTGCAGAAATCCTCTTTACCTCCTCACACCTTTTAGGAGGTCATGTCAGACCTGCTGCTCATAGATGTTTTGGAGTATTTTCAGTCTTCATTTGTTTCCCCCTGAGCAGCTACTGTGGAAGGCTGAGTCTGGTCAGGAGATTACTTGAAACATCAATTTTACATGACTGTTACTTGGAAGACATCTCAAAATATATCATGTGAATTGCCAGCCTCCATCAGATGATTATTTTCTTACAGTGACAAATCCTGAACTGTTGTGACCAACTGTGGTATTTCTGGGGTATTTTAACCTCTGTGAAATTCTTGTTTTACTGAATCCTGTCCTCATATGTCAATTCTGGTGTGAATAACAGAATGTTTGAATTACCATCTTTGAGAACTGGAGTTTTTTAGTCTCTAAATAATTCCAGGTGCACAGGTTAATAATTTTTGGCATGAAGTGTAGATAGTTCCTAATGTTGATAACCTTGTTTTGTTTTTTTTTTTTTTAACCCAGAATCTTAGTTCAGTAACCACTTTTTGCTTACCTATTTCTGTTTTAAACATTGAAAAGCTTATCTAATACTTTCACTTTCAAGCCTGTTTAACCTGTAACCCTCCATTGCTTTTCTCTAGGATTTGGCCAGGTAATATTGAGCTGTGGGGTTATTCCCAGGCTCACCTGAGCCAGGGGTCACAAGACAAAAGCCCAGCCTGGGGAACCTGGGTCAGCTGCTCTTGGGAAATGAAATCAGCAACTAATTTTGTAATGGGAGCTCATGAGCTCTACAAAATGAGGCAGATGTGAGGTGCCTGCATGAAGGCCAGAATTAGAGACACCAGCCTGCCCTGTTGCTGTGGGGCCCTGGTTTTTATCCTGATGGGTAAAATAATAAATTGGATGGGTGATTCCTTGCTGGTTTTGCTCTTTGCAGTTTCTGGGTTCTAAATGAATTGAGCTGGTGAGATTGAGAAAGTCAAGATTTACCTTTAAATGCCCAAATTCCCACCTGAATCCTGTAAAGCAGATGAAAAGTTCAGTGGGCAGAGTTATGGAGGGATGTGGGAGAATCTCTAAGCACAGAAACATAAATTCTCAAAGATGCTCTGGCAAATGGAATATGGGAAAGTGCTAGAAAACAAAATAATACCTGAACACTGACTGGGTGGAGGGGGCAGCCTGCTGACCTGAGCCCTTGGTTCATCTCAAATAAATGACATTTACCTGCCTACATCCAAGCTGCTTTCCATCAGTGTCACCCAAACCATCCCCATCCTGCTCCATCCCAGTTCTGCAGTGCCCCAAAGAGAAAGAAAATGCCTGTAAAATCTTCTGTTACACAAGTAATGGTTTTATTCCTCATGTTGTGTGTGTCAAAGTGATGCATATCTCCCAAGATTTATACACTTAAAAAAAAATATCATTATAATTATAAGTCTTAAGGAACTAAAGGAAATTAAGACAGTTGTTATGGAAGGGCTCAGTTTTCCTAAGTGCAAAATTCTCAAATTCTTTGTCTCCAGTGTTTCTGGAGTATTCTATTGAAATAGCCAGTCTCTACAGCAAAAGATAATATAATTAAGGGTAAAAAAAAATTAAATAATTCTGCTGCTTGAATTAGTTCTTGAAATGAGAGCAGAATCTTCAGAATTGTGGGTAATGTTGATTCCCAGAGACTTTGCTCAGTCAACTTTGGTCTAGTCTGTGTGACAAAGTGGAAATGATAACAAAATCTACTGAAAACACACAGCCTGTCTGAGGATAATTGATGTTCTCAGTGTCTGTGTACAGAGGGGTGAATATTGATTTGCTGCCATCTACAGCTGGGTTGTTCCACTCCTTTTATTGTTTTCTTTTTTCCTTCCCCCCCTTATTTTTTCTTTTCCCACTTTCCTCCTCTTTTTCTTCTCTTCTTTCCTTTTTTATTTTTTTTTTCCTTTCCCTCCCAGTTTTCTCTTTTTTTCCCCCTTTGATGAATACCTCTCCTTTAGGGTAATATTTAGGTGCCATGTCCTTCCTTCCCATGCTTTTATTCTTAAGAGCTTTGTTTGCCAGGTAAATGATTTTTATGATAATTTGTGCTACATGGGCTTGGTATTTCAAAAGCTAAATGGAGAAGTATATTGTTATTATTATTGTGTGATTATTCCAGAAAAGTAATAAAATCTATCTCCATATCTTTAAATGTGATCTAAACACCACTTTTGTGGAGTCAGAGGGGTTAAATCAGGTCCAACCTTATCCTGGATGGATTATTTAATACATATTTCACTTTAGCATAATCTCTTTGTTCACAGGAAAGCCATCACTGTTTCTAACATCTATTTCTATATTATGATCTCTTGCTGCCTTTTTATTGGAAGTGAGAGGACACTAAAACAATTAAAATTCACAGTTGTATTTTTCTAGGATTCTCCTAAAACTGACCTCCATTGAACATTCCTACCCTACTCAGTAAACTTCATTAATTTATTTTTTTAAATAATTGTCTTTATTGTCTTAACTTGTGCTGTTCCCATCAGGGCAGGGTGGTACCAGAATCTGTGCAATTTATTAGGGAATAACAGGGGCTTGAAAAAGTCCTTTTAGCAAATGAGGCCATATTTTGGGGATTATTGCTATGTAGGATTTCATAGTCCAGGATTTTCCAACTCCATTTGGGAAGGTCTGAAACCCAGGACAGGAGTTCCCCTGAGCTGCAGAAGTCATGATTGTGTTGGGTGTCTTTAGGCAGAGAAGTTTAATTTAAAGCATTTTTCTGAATCCACGTGATCTAGGCCACCTTGAGTTAGTGTTTCTCTCTCCATTTGCTTTCAAGATGCTCTTAAATCAATTTTCTACAACACATTTACCTCAAAAGTATTTTTGTAAATCTGAAAATATATAGGCAATTACTTTATTCAAGAGCTCCAAAAATACTCCAGAGGGGGGACACATCTGATACAACCAAACTCATTGGAGTAGCTGAACAAATTAATTCCTCAGAAGTCACTTGCTGTTAGTAATGTGGATTTCTTTCATTTGAGCATTCTTGAGAGCTGAAAAATTCACTTTTCTTCTCCCAGCCTTGGCTGCAGATACTGGATTTCAAGGGTGCAGCATTTTCCATTGCAGAAAAGGGGATATTTGGGGTATTACTGTGGTTTACAGAGGGACACACTTGTAAGCAAATATTTACAAGTTAATCTCTCTTGTTAAGCCTTTGATGCTGCAGTGAGGTTCTGCTGTCAGTGGGGCTGAAAGAAGGCAAAGCAAACAGTTTGTTTTTCCCTGGCTGTTCTTGCCCCTGCTTGAACCTTGCAGGGCTGACCCAGTTGGAAAGTGGCCAGAGCAGGGGAGGCTTGGGGGTGAGGGCTGAAAGAGGAGAACCTTTTCAAGGTCACAACTCAAGGAAAAAAAAGGAGTCTGACAGAGCATTTTGTCATCCTTCCTCCTGCAGGATGGCAGGACTTTATGTAGTGTGCATTAAGATATAACCTGATTTATTGATGTATCATTGACTGGCTTTTAAGGGAAAATATTGGCATTTTTTTAGCTGAAATAATGGAGATTTTTCTCACTGTAGTACCAACAACTACCAGCCATTCTTGCTTTCTGTTTTACGGTAAGCTAAGTGTAAAACTTGGAATTTATATGGAGATCACTAACAAAGTGACTCTGAAGTTCAGTTCCTAAATTTCTTCTGAACAATAATAAGTTTGACTTATTTTCAAGAGTTTGACTTATTTTCGAGAGTTATAAAACCAGTCTGACTTATCTGCAATAGTTTGACTTATTTTCAAGAGTTATAAAAATAACAGGCATCAATATCCCTGCTCTTCCTTCCTATGTGTATTTACCAAGTGAAGAAATAATTAAGCATCTTCAATTAGTATTTTTCCTCTTTTATTTTGTCTGTAAGCCTCAGCTTATGTGCACCACCTCAAAGTGACTCAGGTGTAATTAAAGGAACATGTTGTTCTCATTAAATCACAATATTGTCACAAATAACTCTTTTAACAGGAGTTGCCAGTTAGGAGAGATTCTTGTTGCTCTGACAGTGGATAAGTGAATAGTTGGATCTGCTTGAAAGAAAACCAGAAGCTATTTAATATGGGGAGTAAAAATACTCAGAAATCAAATCCCTAAAGTACAAATGATAGTTTGAAGCTTTTCTATTAAACACCCTCCCAAACGCCCCAAGTTTCTGCAGGGCCATTCTGTTGTTGTCATTTTTGGATGAAGTTTATTTTTAAGGGGAGAAATATCTGTAAAATGCTCTTAAAACCTATTTTCTTCCAGGAATTTTGAACGTGTTTTACTTGCTTAAAACAAAAAAATGCTTCCTGGTAACAATTTTAAAGTAAATTAAATGACAGATGAGAATTAGAGCAGTTGAGAGTCATTTTTATTTTGGAATTCTTTTTGCATTAACACATCTGCAGTGTTGATGAATATATGGAAAAATGAAATTGTGCTTCTATCCTGCCGTGTCTCCAGTGTGACAATAAATCACTTTTTTTTCCTTTTAAAATGTCTGGCCTTGTAATTTATGTTTGCATAACCCATTACTAAATTCATAGTAGGTGTTTTAGTTGGCAGGCACAGTTCCAGGGATTCAGTGGACCTATTTTAATACTGTTCATAATTATGTGTAGAAATATATGTATTTTCTTAATTATAAAAAAACCAGCTTGCTTTAACTTTGGATCACTTCTCACTTCCTCCATACAAATAGTGCTTTAAAGCTTTGAAAGAATTAGGGATTTTTTTGACTTGAGAAAAGAAATGGATTTACCAGGCTGAGGGTTTTTTTCCCAGTTTTCAAAAAGCAAAACACAAAAAAAGTAATAAAGTACAAAAAGCAAAGTTGTGATGCATCCCTGGTACTATTTAGAATTTTTGAGGATTCTTTCTATTTTATAGACCAGTTGTAAATATTTAGGACAGCATCAAGACAGTATGCAAATAAAAGAAGTTTTATTAATAACCATTATCTGGCCTGTGGTAATAAATATGTATGACTCACATAGGAATAAACCCACCCAATAAATATAAAAGCCATACAAAACCATTAACAATTTTTAATGGACTTGCAGATGGAATAATTTAATGCAACTGTAGTTACTCAGGTTCCAGCTCCTGTAACTATTCCTCATCTCCTTGAAAGCTTTCATCTGAAATACATTGCCACCATTCAGGATTCCACCTTGTCTCTGTTTAAAACCATAAAGCTGTGGTTTCACAATTTTTGAAGCACTAATGCTTATTTATGGCCACAGTTCTGCACTTTTTAAGTGCAGAGGTGGTTATTTATCTATTGAACATCCAGTGACTTTTTAAAAAGGAAGTTTTTCTTCAGAAGCAGCAGCAGCACCAGGCCAGTGTTGAGCAGGAAGGATGAGGAGTTGGGAATGAGCTCTGTGCTGCTCCTGGGGATACCCTGGGGCAGATTTCTTCATTCTTGTCACCCAGGGATGCTGGGGTTGTGTTCCCCATCCCTGGATGTGTCCAAGGTTGGAACAGCCTAGATAGTGGAAGGTGTCTCTGTGCCTGTGGAACTGGATGAGCTTTAATGTCCCTTCCAGCCCATCCCATAATTCTATTATTATTACTTATTAAGAGTGAAGCTGTTAAAGGACCCAACTTGAGACATTTCTGCTCCAAAATGGTTTTCTGGTGGTTCTCTGAAATGGAGAAAGCAATGAAAAATGCTCAGTTCATAAATGAAAGCAGTGTGGAAGTGGATGGTAGATACAGCACCATCACATCTCATAAAACGCTTCTGCTGTGGTGTTCTGTGGGCTTTGTTTCCTACTGGATAAAAACCCAATAATTTAAAGTATTTTGGAGAATATGTCAGGTTTGTCAGTGTTAATGTGTGTGGGCACCAAGGACCTCTTATTAAAATATTGCAAAAGAAACTTGTGTTGCTGGGCTGAATGCTGATAGAGGAGCTGCTCTGAGGAAAACATTCTGCAGGATCAAAGCTGCTTTTAATCCAAACCTTTCATCCTCTGCGAGAGGGCGCTGGGAGCGCTCTCAAAAACGCCCCAAAGTGTTCGAGCTCCCGAGTCCTGTTTGTCAGAAGCCATTTGAGCCCAACTCTTGAGCACTTTCTGTGCATTTGGGGCATGTCCACACCTGCAGTGGAGCTGTGCTAAGGCTGCTGGCGTGGCCATGGCTTCCTCCAAAGGCAGCTTTAATGCCTTCCCTGGCTGGCAGCAGCAGGCGGCTCCTTTCAACTGGGACTCTGCTGCACCCAGTGCCACATCTTTCTCCCAGGCCTTAATCAGACAATTTAACCTGGTGCTGATCATCCCCTTTGCCCCTAAATCCTGCTGATGGGCTGGGATGGGTCACTCAGCAGCACTCAGTGAAAACAAGGAGCCAGAGGTGGGTTTGGGGCTGCACTCAGCAGGAGCCAGGTTATCCTGCCTGCAGTGACTGTCTGCAAACATCATCCCTTGCCATTGAAAATATATCCAGTGCTTTTTGGGAAACTGTCCATTGTCTGTGGAAAACCAGCCACTGCTCCCTGCACAAGCTTTTCAGGGCCTCCCTGGGCTGGGCAGTGTAGGGGGATACAATATAAGAAAATAAAGGTAGTATAGAAAATAATCTTACCCCGAAGGAGTTGCAGCTGAGGCAATTATTAGAGATTAGGAACAGGCCACAGCTGTAGCCAATAAGAAGAAGAGTGTTATAAAAGAGTGGATGGGGTGGTTGAGGGGGAACTGGAGTCAGTTGGCTCCTCTGAGAAGAGTCAGTGCTCTGAGGAGCTGCCTACAATAAACACCAAGGAGATATGGAACTCCAGCAATATGGAACCTTTGCAATACAACAACAACAGGGCAGTGCTCAGCTGGAGGAACTGGGATCAGATTCCTAAATCATTTTTGCTGTCTAGCAAAACTCAGCCAGGCACTTGGTTGCAGGGAGTGGGCAGTGGTCTTGGTGCCAGGCAGTGTGAGATCTGAAAGTAGAAAATCAGCCAGGTTCACTGCCATGCTGATCAGTCATATTATCACTCATGGGAGTGCTGAAACTCAGCTTAAAACCAAGAGTTGGGTGTGGAAAGCAGCACTGCAGTGTGTGATACACCTTTAAACCCTGGCATCTTATTGCAAAGTGCATTCCCACAGTGCCCTTGGTTCATCCATGCAGGTAAAATAAGGGCAGCAATAAAGAAATGAAGTAGTGCTTTGTTAGGAAAGGGAAGACATTATTAGTCTAAAAAAAGATTTCAACAAAATCAGCTAACTGGTTGAAGTAGTTCTTCAATTAATGCTTGAAAAAGCAATAAGTTTAAAATGTTCTTTCAGTCAGTCACAGGAAAAGGCACATATTAAGCTCACCTGTTGAGAGGATTATCTCTGCTAAACACACTCATTTTACTTGAGACCAAAATAGATCCTTAAAAAATTAATACTGAAATAGGTTTAGAGCTGATAGAGAGATTTCCTTCAGACCTGTTTTGTGGTATGCTCATCTGCTTTTTTTCAGGAATTTTAAGCATTGAAGGAATGAAGTCAAAGCTGCTGCTTGTCTTTGAAATGGATGCCTCTTTGATAAGCCTCTGATCTCTGTACCCAGAGTTGTAGTAGCAGATTCAAACACTGATTGTAAAATTGGGAGACTAAAATGTAGCCACGACAGCTTCAAACACTCTGTCTCTCTGTCAGATTCAATGCACAGGACATTGCCAGGAGTTAAAACGATGCAAAATTAAAGTAGCCTACTAAATTTACCTGCCATGGAGAATCCACAAAAGAGCTGCCACTTCTAATCCTCCAATTCGTTTCAAATTATTATTTTTTCAAATTGGACTCCCTGATCTCTTCAGCTCAAGCTGTTGTAGAGATTTGAAGAGCTGTCTCTTCTTGTCAGATCACTGGTTTAATAATAATAATATCTTACATTTATATAGTCCTTTTCATCCCTCAGCTTCCCAAAGTGCTTTACAAGCTCTCTATACACAAAATCATGCAAGCACCTCTTGGGTGGCTGCTGCTCATCAGCTGCAGGAGTGTCTGGCAGCTCCTTTCCCTCCATCCTCACTCCCTGAAAGCACCAGGGAGGGGAAAAAGACATGGGGATGATCCCAGTGCATCCCAAGGGAATCAGAACCACTGCTGGGATGTCCTGCCCACCCCAAAACTGGGGACACAGTAAAGAACAACCATCACTGCAGTCCTGCTGGTTTGTTTTCTGATCATTTGTTATTTCATTGTACTCACAGTCTGAAAAATCCCTCTATCTGGAATTTGAGGGAGCAAGAGGAGTAACTTTGTACCATCCCTTCAAAAATGTACATGGGAAAGTGCAGGTACCTTGAATATAAAGCAGTTATTAAAAAAAAAAAAGAGTCCAAACCTCTAGCCAGATGTTCTTACTCATCTGTTTTTGTTGGAGACTGATGGAGAGCTGTTCTGACCTGTCAGCAAGTGCCTTCAATGGTTTCTTTAAACCTCCAGAACCTGGGGATGATGGTGCAGAACAGATTTTTGTCAAATTAGTTCTAACTCTTGAGGTAATGATTCCTGGGAGGGAAGAAGCATTGAAGTGGCATGGGGCTGCTCATTAGTGGAGGAGGCACAAAGTGAGAGCAGCCACTCTGCAGAGGTTCTCCAAGGGAAAATGGCCAAGAACACATTGATGGAGGTTTAGACACAATTAATATAATGAGCTCAGGTTTCTGTAAGCATTGATCTGGCTTATTTTTTTTATTTCCTTTAGTACTTCTTGGTTTGGCTTCAAGTGTGCCTTTCCCAAGATTGCTGCTGCTGAAACAAAATGAAAAATAATAAATAAATAAATCAATCAGGGACTGCTAAACTTAAGAGTCACTGACACATCTGCAGAACATCCTGCTGTGCTCATCTGAATTTGGATCATGTCCAACCTCATAACTTTTTCAAATTATCCTGAATTTTGTGTTCTAGATACCATTAGAGACCATTTACTGTGTCCAGATTGATTTCAAATAATCCTGCCTTCTTCCTTAGCCACCCTTTGGGGGTGGAGAGGATGCTAATGAGGAAGGCTCCTCTTCTGCCTGGGGGGAAAGGGTTTTACTTCAATGGTTTGGAGCCAGGAAGAGGGAAAGCTGGAGGCCCAGACATGGTCTCAGAGGCCTTAAAAATGTGGAAAAATAGAAAGTGTACATCCATAGACACTAATACTAATGGACACTTATCCTGTCTCTGGCTGTAAATTATTGAGATCCTGCTTCTATCTGGTAATGCAACTTAATCAGAATCAGTTTTACTGCTCTGACCCCATAGGGAACCTTCTAATTTCAGTTTATTTTACATTTTGTCTAGTCACTGTGCTAGCAAGCTTTGTATCCAGTCTCCTGGTGATATTTTCAAGTTGCATGCTGTTGTATTTACCTAAAGACACTGGAATCAGGAGGCTGCAGTTCAGTGCCACAGCTTTTTCCTTGCAGTCCTTCAGCTGATGGTCAGTTGAGAGGACGCAAGGTGCCCAGCAGTTTGCAGTCCTGCACTCTGCTCAGGCCTGGGGTGATGAAAAACATCCCACTGCCATGATTTCCTGAGCAGAATTCCCCAAGGCAGCCTGCTGCTGGGCTGTGCTGTGCAGAGAGCCTCTCTCTCCATCTCCTGCATCTTGCAGCCTTTTCAAGCTGCACCTTTTGCTTTTCTCTCTCTAAATACAATGCCTGTGGTGTTGCTCATTGTCTCCTCACAGCCTCAGCACTCACTTTGGGGTTTTCCAGGCTCCCCATGGGCAACAGCAGCGTTGTAGGCAGCAGGAAAGCTGGAAATCAGCTGTGCATGGGGATGCAGGTCAGGTATTGGGGTATCCAAAGGTCTGATGGTGACACAGCATTTTAGAGCTCCCAGGGAGGATTTTTCCAAGGCAGTGTGGAATGCTATGAGAGCTCACCTTGCCCACCCAAGCACTGCCAGCAGGAGGTGACACTCCAGCCATGAAGGACAGTCCCCAATTCTGTGCTGTGCCAGCCGCAGCAGCACTTTTACCTTCATGTAATACAGATGGCGAGGGGAGGGAGTTGGGAGAGGCTGAAGGGTTGGTGCTGCTGCAGGTCAGCATCCTTCCTGCTGCTGAGGGAGAAGACACAACATCTGTTTGTAGTCTCCAAGGACATTATTCCCTGCCCAGTGCCCAGGGTGGGGTGTCCATCTCCCACACTGACCACGAGCTGAGCGCTGCTCGAGCACCTTTCAGTTCAGTAACTCCCATTTTTTGATTCTCTCAGCCTAGTCTAGCAGGCTTCTTAAAAGGGATTACACTCCCAAGCCTGGGATTCAAAGCTGGGTTTAATGAGTTTGATGAGCCTGTGTAGCAGACTTGCAGAGAAGCCTGTCTGTCTAAATAGCATTTTTAATAAATTCCCCCTGCTCCGGAGATTAGCGAGATTAGTGCAGGAGGGCTCCTTCCCCGTGGATGGTGCCACAGAAAGACAAGCTCCACTGATCACTTAGTGTTTGCCAAAAAGGAGTGTCTTTACACTTCAAATAGTGGCTCTCTGGTGCCAGAGCCCTTAGTCCTGGGTCAGCACCGGGTGTGAGGAGTGAGGGGTGTGAGCACCACGCCGTTGGATGCTCAGCTGCATCTCCTCAGCCTTCTACCCTCACCCCATCTGCTGTGGGGGATGCTGCTTGCAGATCTCCCAGAAGTGATAACTTGCTCTAAAAAAACCCAAACTCAGCCTTCAGGATTACTTATTAAAGAAAGTAGTCTGTGAATTCATGTTGTTTCTTTAAATTTCTGTTGGAATTCTCCAACTGTGAGCTGGCAAAAAGGCACTCAGATGTTCTCTGTGTGCATATTTGCATATAGATATTTATGTGTATGTACACACAATAAAAGGAGCTCTACTCTTAAGATAAAACTGGTGATGGTGTCTTGGAGCAAGTGGGCTACAGAATCCCTCCAGTGGACAGGCTTTTCCACTGAATTCTGTCTCAACAATAGTGTTGGCACATTTTTAGATGTGTGAATACATAAAAATAAGTCTTAGAAAATAGCAACTGGTAAGGAATTTTTTAAGTGAGCAGTAACTGGGTAAAATATGTAAGAGTAGATGGCATGACTTGTGGGGTATTGCCTCTCAAAACCTGTTGCTGGTCCAAATTTAAATATTGCTCTTCTGCTTTCCAAATCAGTGTAATTATGGAACAAGGAAAGAAAAGATTTCTGCATACCTTTTATTTTTTTTTTTTAATAAAAGATGAAAGAGAGAACATATTTTGTCTGTAAGATTTTGAAATATTAGAAGTATTTTGGGGAGACAGAGTGGTTGGCAGAGTGCAAGTTGTTGGACTGCTGTTCAGAAACAGTAGCAGCTTTCCTTGGGTAGGAGCATTTTGATAAATCTGGTAACACTCATTTCTGTGACCTTAAAAGAGGGATTGTCTAGTCACAAACCTTGGATGAAATACATGGATAACTTTTCCAAAAATCCCTCCATTACTGTAATGATCACACACAAACTTTTTAGGCGCATTGTTTCTTTTTTAAAATACCTTCCTGCTTTAGAACACAGATGAGAATTGATATTTTGGGGGATTTGGGGGCATTGTTGTCTGTTTTCTGCACTTTAAATCACACAATCCTTTTAGAGTGTAACCTTTTAAAACACACCCCTACTTTATACCTGCACATATGACCCTGGAAGATGGGGATGGGGAGAGCAGCATGAAGAAACAGCAGATAAAATCTGAACACTTGTAAGCTGACTTTTCCCAGTAATAGTTCTTTGATGGTTTGTGTTATTTTCAGCTCTGTAAAAGAGGGTGAAAAAGTTGGGATTTTCCCCTGTTGATGCTTGGCATCATCCACAGCATCATCTGCAGCATTTAAGGATAAGTAGGTATTTAAGTGCCAGCAGCATCTCCAGGTTTCTTTCTTCCCTCAGCAATGATCTGAAAGAGAAAAAGGCCCACAAGTCCTGACTTGCTGCTGCCAAATAGGAAAGGCTATAATTGAAACTTTGGCATTGGCTGCATGTCCCTTTCATAAGTATTTGCTTTGTACCTTGCAGGATTAAAAAAATTGGAAGTGAAATACAATCAGGTGTAAATGATGTTATATAAAATCTTATTGCCAAATCTCTGCTGTTAAGAAATAAAGTATTTTTTTATTGAAACGAATAATTTAATTTTACCAGCGTACTGATTTTCTTCTTGCTCTCACAGTAGGAAAATTGGCAATTAGTATTCCAATAACCCAGTCTTATGGAAAGATTTGCCTGTTGTTAGATATGTTATAATTTATATATTACATAAAACCTAGCGTGTTCCACGCTTTAATATTGTTCAATCATTTAAAATTTGTGCCAGGAATCAGAATTTAATGTTGGAATTAAAGTTCAGAACATTCAACAGCTGCATTTATTGACTACACAAGATAATGAAGGGATAACTGGTAGATATGTTGTGCTTGAACCATCCTGGGTTTTAATTCAATTATTTAAGACTCTTGGACACAATATTGAAGTGTGTGTTAGTAAAACTTGCACGTTTTCTCCTGTGTTGACAGCTAAAAACCAAAAGATTGCCTTGAAAATGTCAGTGCAACCTGGGTTCCAAAAGGCAAGGAGGTTTATTTGGAACTACTCTGCTGCTGCTCCTCTTCCTCCCCTTCTTGTTTAGGAACAAATCCTGTGTTTGTAGGAAGGATTTTACACAGGGATCTGCAATCACCGGTGCCAGCAGCAGAATGGTGTTTGTTTAATAAAAGATTGAGTAAAAAGACATCTTGGTGTGTTTGGTCTCCAGTGCAGTCACTTTATGAGCTGAACATTCTGGAGCCAAAATAAGAGGAAGAAATTTAAATCTTGGAAACAGAGCTGTTTCTGAGAGTTCTAGTGGCTTTTCTTAATAGCAGGGGGTGGATTAAAAAATAAATAAATAAAGAGGCTTAGCAGATAAATAGAATGAAATGTATCTTTTTAAAATCAGGGTCTTTCAGGTTGGGATCTTTAATTGGAGACTTTCCAAAGATGGATGACTAAGTAAGAAAAAACAACTCCCAAAGCCCCTGGGTGGAGTTCCTAGACTGGCACCAGCAAATTCCCAGAAAGGAAAACAATTGCTCCTTAATTGGAATTCTTTCACCCAAAGATTATTCACTTATCAATACTCTAAAAATATCCTAAATAGTTTCCTGGAATTTTGAGGAACAGGAGTTGTTTTTACTGGGGCAGGTGTGTCATGCTCATTCAGCAATGGTAGATCTGCCCTGTGATGCTGTTTGGTTTTTCTTCAGTACTTAAAAGCAGAAAGGAAGAAACAGAAAATTAAATTAGGTGTACTACAACACAAACTGCTTCCTATAAGGAAAGGTCAAACAGTCTAAACATTTAAGTTTTTTTTTTTAAAAGTGTATATTTTTCTATTATTTCCCTTTTTTGTATTTCTGTTCAGTATAAAATTGCATTTGGTGACATACTGAGATAACAAAACTACCTTTGCAGTATGAGTATCTTGATTCTTCAATAACTCTCATGGAGTGTTGTATTTTCTGCTGAAGTGGGGGGTAAATGTCAGATTTTTATGTACAACGTGACATAGTGAGTCTGTCTGAAGGAGAAGAGAGCAGCAGGTATTGCTTTAATATTTGTAAAATGCTTTAGAGATAAACACTAAAATGCTTTGGAGATAAACACTTTCCAGACAGAACTGATTGTTGGAAAGCTGTGGTCTTGCCATCAGTAAATCTTCAGATTTTTTTAAAATTTCAGCTGCACCTTTTTATTGTGTTTCTTATGCACCAGCTAATTAGGAGGTGGTTCATGGTAAGTTGGTGAGAACAGTAAAAACCAGGTTGTTCTCCACACAATATCAGCTATTTTCTTCAAAATTAAATTCTTAGGGTTGATAACCTATAAAATCTGGAATTTACCAAAAATATTAAATCCTTTTTATTGTGGAAAGCTTCTTCATTACTTTGAGGAAAATTCCTTGTTGTATAAATTTGGTGTTTTGTTGTACAGAATTTGCTGGTTTGTTGTTTACTTTGAATTTACTCTTAAGTTTTTATATTAATGGCTGATGGTAGAGTCTTGCCCACTTACCTAGATTTGTTTCAAATCTGCCCTCAGTGGTGCCAGTAAAATGCTTTCTGCCCCATATCCCCTGCCACTTTCTTTTAGAGGAAGAAATCTCTGAATCTGTATCATGAAAATCTTGTTTGGACTTTTAAAACAAACTCTTCTGCTGGGACTACTGAACACTCTCTGAATATTCTGTGTTTATTCTTGTCCTTAGGTTAGACCTGGCAATAGAGGAAGCCAAGCCAGAGGCTGGAATTCCCAAAAAATCTCCCTGTGAAGGAGAAATGTTTAGAGGAGCTGAATTTTCCTGATTATTGAGCAGGGGTTGAGATGGCAGTGGGATCAAAAGGGAATTTTCTGTGGGGAACATTTCACATCCAGGACATTTCTGTGCTGGGGAAATTCTGCCAGGGACGACAGCACAAGTCTTGTATGATGCTGGATGGTTTTTGTCTGTGTTTAGTGTCCTGTTAGAATCATTCCAGGTTACAGGTTAGTTTAGTTCTGGCATCTGGCACATCTGGAAGGAGCTCTCAGTCCAACTCCTGTTGTTTCATTCTCCTCCCATTGCTGAGGAGCAGGAAGGGTCACCCAGGACTTTCTAAGAACATTTCTGCAAGGAGCTCTGTCATTACCATGGATTGCAAATGCCTGCAGGATGAAACTTTGCTTTGCTGACCATTAACCCTTCCCCTGGCAAAGCCTGTGCAGCATTGATCAGGCCCCAGCACCAACTGCCCTGTGAACCAGCCAGTTCCCAGCAGAGATTTCATCTGCAAAGATGTGGAATTTTCCATGGTTTGCAGCACAAGGTAATTCCTTCTCTCTTAAGAATGGTGAGTGAGGCTGAGCAGAGGTTTGAGAACCAAGTGGGCACAGAAAATGCATTTCTCATGGAAGTGGAGCATTTCCTCCTAGCCTGACCTCTCTTTTTTAGTGATTCCAACTAATCAGATCAGTATCATCATGAGTCTCTTATGGGTTTGTCTCTTACCAGAGATTTAACAGCTTAGGCTTTTATTTTTGTTTTTTGTTTTGTTTTGTTTGCAAGATTAATGGTGGTGTTTTCTTTCCATGGAGATGGTTAAAGTTTCAGTATTGTTTCTGTCAGGTCGGTAGTTCTGAGTAATTTTGGTGGCTTATTTATACAAGAAGTTAGTTTATAATACTCCAGTTTGTACTTATTCTGGCTGGTTCTCTTAAATCCAAGTAAAGTAGCAAAGTAGAAAGGCACAGCAGAGGAAAAACTGGAAAAACAAACCTCTGGGTAGAATCTCTGTGCTGGTTTAAGCAGATCAAGCTGCAGTGCTGCTGCAGGAGATGCTCTCACCCTGCACTGCCCATGCACTCTTCCCTCTTGCTTACAGATAGTTTTATACCTGTTTGTGCTTAAAAGTCAGGTATTTAGTTAAAGACTGGCAAAGGGATCAGGAATCCTGTGTGGGATTATTTGCACATGCTTGTGTAGTGTGTTTCTCAAGAGGCAGATCCTGCAGGATAAAAATTGAACAGAAGGACTTTCAGTAGAGTTCCTGAGCTGTGCTGGTTTCTCCCCTTGCACAAGTCACTGTCTTTATTCCTTCCTTCTGAGCAGACCAAATCTCTGTGGTTGCATTGAAAACCTCAGCCAAGCTCACAGCTTCTCCTTTCCCCTGATTTGACCCCAACTGCAGAAAGTTGCCTGAAGTTCTTGCTTTTCTCATCGACTGCAGCGAGCAGGTCCTAACAGGACTCTTGAATTTCACCAACTGCCTTATTCTGGGTTGGCTCCATCTTATCATGTGCAAGCCTGTTACTGGCCTCCAAGCTGGAAGTGCACTATTCCCCAAGCAGAGGTTTTTGGGAAGGGTTCTCAGAAAAGAGCTGGCTTGATGTTCCAGGTGACCAAAAATGGCTTTTCACGAAGAGGTTCTGATAAAGTTTTAACTGGGAATGGTTCTCCCAGACAAATCACACAGTGAAGGAAACTGCCTGAGAAGAGGTCTGGGTTGAGGATCTGGATTTCCTGAGGATTTGGGTCAGGATCCCTTTGCTGAAGTGATGCTGTGGAATTAAACAAGAGCTGTCCTTGCCCTGCACAGGGGGTTTAGCTCTGATCCAGGAGGTGGCTCCCACTGGAAAAGCTCTTCCACTTGCAGTGCAAAGGGAGATTATGGCTTTAAGGTGAACATCTTCCCCTCAATTATAACTTTAGTTATGAAGACTTTTTTGGACTCTTTCAGAAAGTCAGAAAACATGAGGATTTGTGATTAAACCCATTTGGTTTGTGGCAGTGACCAAGCAGGCTCTGGTTTCCACCCCTCATTCTTTGTACTTCACCCAGTTTTGATGGCTGGGAGAGAGTTGGTCACTTCCTATATTCTGTTTTTCCTTTTTAATTCTGAAAAGCACACAGAATTTGCTTTGCAGCAAACATGGGATATATAAAAGTGGCACCTGGTGGTGTCCCCTTGTCCCCTGTTGTGGTAAAGACCACGAAGGGAAGTGCTTGAGGGTCCTGGCCCCCAAGCCCAGGTGAGACTCCTGGATCAGATACCCTGAACAGAGGATCTTTAAATCAAAGAACAGGAACAAAGATGAAGAAATTCCAGAGCAATTAACTTGTTGTGCAATATTTAAATTATTTTTAATCATAGTTTTACCTCAAATTATAATTTAAGATATATCATGTAATCACTAGTAATACAAAATGAAAATGGAAAGGGCATGTTCTTTCTTCTGAACATTCTCCATATAATAATCAGCTAATAACTCTGTCTGCTTTAATTCAAGGAGTTCCACTTACTCAGTTTTTAAGTTGGCAGGCTGCTTTTTAATTCTTCTCTTCTAATTTGTTGCAACATGTATGAAATACACGGGTTAATTTGAGTAAATACAGTCAAGTTAATCAAAGGAAATGATTACAGAAGGAACCCAAGAGGGGAGCTCAGGAAGGCATTGTGTAGCTCTGCCAAATTAATTAAATACTACTGGTTAAAATCAAGGGTTAGTGATAAGAATCTTGTTGAATTTGGGCTCCAAGTGACTTGTTTTAGTGGGTGAAACGATGACCCTGAGTATTCTCCTCCCTCCTGTCCCTTTTAACTCTGAATTTCTGTGTGGATTCCCCAAAATGGGCCAAGCAGGAAAGTTCTGCTGCCTCTCCTCTCTCACAGAATTCCTGCAGGTCACTGCTCCTTGGTGTCCTGCACCTCTGGGAAGTGTCCCTGCACCTCTGGAAGTGTCCCTGCTCCCTCCAGAGCTGTAATTAACTCAGAGCACTTGGCTCAGCTCCAGGAAATCAACCCCAATTACTGCATTCCCCTTCTCACCAATGCCACTTCACGGCTCCCACTAATTTGAGGTGGCAAGTCCCAACTTCCCATAGCAAAATCACTGTTTTTGCACTGTTTTTCTGTTTCTTATTCTGTCATTTCTGTCTTTTATTCTGTTATTTTGGCTCCACTAAATTGCTGTTGTGAGGAGAGTTACAGATCATCCTGGAAAATTCTCATCTGATTTTTGCAGGGACACCATGGAAATAGAGGAGGTCTGGAGTTGTGCTTGGTTTTAATCTAGTTTAACACAGATCAAAGGGGGAAAACCCACAAAGATCATCTTGAGATTGATCAAAACTCTGTCTACCCTTAAATGAATGTTCTTGTGGGGGATTAAGTCAGTGCTGCAAATTAAAATATCTTCAAACATCCCAGCTTTTTCTTCTTCTCCATCACTTGGCTTATGAGACCTTTCAGACTGTTGCATTTGTTGTCTTGGTTCCAAACAAATATCTGCTTCCATATTTTAATAGTTCATTTCTTTTTTTGGCTTCTCTTGAATCAGTTTTCTCAAACATTCCACAACCAAATTCAGGGAGTTCAAGGCAATTGAGACAAGAAATTTCTGAGTTCATCTACATGACAGAATAATGCATTTCAAATTATTTCTCAACTTTCAGTGCTGTGGTGCAGGTGGCAGAGGCACAGCCTGGCTAACCTCTGGCATTTTCCCATCCAGAGGATGGATCTGCAGTTTTTGGATGTGCTCTGGAACATCTTGACTGGGATGAGGGCTCTAACAGGAGGCATTTCCATCCTCTGGGCTTCTGAGATCCTGCCCAGCCAATCTGATCCAGCTTTTATCTCTGAGTATTCAGCTAATGTGATTATCTCTTCCTAAACTTGTTTCACTGCCATAATGAGTTCCTGGTTTGTCACCTATTAATAATCTGATATGGAGAAATGAATTAATGTGTTCCCCTGTATTTCTCCAAACATTTGCTCCAGGGCCAGATCATTGGGTATTTTAATTCAGTGGTAGATAGTGGTTTTGACAAGAAGATTGGTTATGTTAGGAGTTCATTGAAACACATTTGCTGATGGGTTTTTATAGCTGTAGCTTTACTTTGAGTTCCCAGGTAACATCCTTAGGATTAATACTTTGGTTTAATTCCAACTGCAAAAAATAAATTTTGTACTTTGATTATGACTTAAAACTGTCATTAATGAACCTGCCATAACTACTGTAACTCCCATGGATTTTCACCCTGTCCTTAGCCAGAGTTGATGAATTCCATGGGCATGAAATGCAAAATTCTTACTCTGCAAAACTTTCCAAAATTAAATATTTGCACTTTTCTTGATTGGCATAACAGCAATACCCTATAAAGAGATAGTCTTTAGGTATATATATATATATACACCCACCCCCTTTACACCTCCTCCTTTTTGCATCTGGCCCATGCCCAAAGAGGCAGCAATGTGGCACCAGGATGGATTTTTTCTGGTGTGTGGCATTCTGCAATTTTTGCCTTCCATGACTCTGAGTAATTTCTTGTTGTAAAATCCCAGTTCCTTCCAAGCAAATTTAGACCAGTGCTGTCAAAGATCTGTGTTTAAATGGGATTACAGTAGTGGGAACTTTTAAATTGTTTTCTCTTCCCTGATTTTGGTTTATTCAGAAAGTGAGTTTGGGTAGCTGTCATTTACTATGAATGTTGTTCAAAATCAGCCTTATTCTTTAGGATCCTGAATAGCAGTGATAATGTAAAATATAATTTTGGTAGTAATGGAGCAGGAGGGGAAAGGCCAGGTGGGACAGGCCTTGGAGCCACCTGGGCTAGAGGAAGGGGGTGAACAAGATGTTTTTAAACCTTCTGTGATTCTATGATTTTACTCCTCACAACAAATCTTGCTTTACTTTTTTAATAAAGTAAAGTTTATAGGGGTGGTTTGGGTTGGTTTTTTTTTTTTTTTTTTCCCAGTCCCAAAGTTTTTTTGAGCCAGGGCCAAACTGCCAGAATAGCAGCACCAAGATTCATTCAGACTGGAATCTGTTCTGCCAGCTTTATCCCAGCTCATTTCACTGGAGTTGGAATGATCACTGTAACCACTGAGTTCAGACTTATTTTAGCAAGGAAGACATGAACACCATTGAACTGGGTTTTACCATGGTCCCTAAAATGGACCTGAAATAACTAAAATGGATTTTTGTCTGTGGCTTTGAAGAGAGCTGGATGAAGGCTGTGCCCAAAACTGTTTGTCCCTTGTGTCCTTCTCCTGCCCATGCTGGTGCTCTGCTCAGAAGGGTTTTGCATCCTTCTAACAAAAAAAATCAGGGAGAAGAGGTATTTGTTTGTGGAGAAATTGTGATAGATAGCAAGAATAAAATCTTGCTCTTTCCTCTGAGACTGATTATGAGGAGGGTGGAGTTGGTTGCAGTTAATTTTATGATGTTTTTACAAGTCATACTGTTATTTTCCCTTCCCTGTTTGTTCTTACTTGATTTTTGGGAGGATTCAGTTTTTGCTGTTTAATTAGTAGGGAAAATATCCTCCTTTTTAGTCTTGCATCATGGGTTAGACCCATGTTCTGACATGGTGGAGCTTGTGGACCCTTTTAAGTACAGCTTCATTATTTATAAGGCATTAATCAGATTAATTTCGTAATAGTTTCCTGCTAATCCTGCCATTGTTCCTTAACTTAGAACTAACAAAAGCACAATTTTAATACCCTTCTAGTTGCTACAACATCCTTCTATTATTGGTTATATTTTTATTAGAGAGTACTTTCAAACAGTTTCCTTAAATCTTAAAATGATTGAGCAACATCTTAAAATTGCAGCACTTTTACTGCTGATAAAAGGACAATTTCTCAAGCAAATCCCCTTTTTATTAAAATCATGTTTCTTTGTCAGTTGAAATTTGTAGGAGTTTTCCTCTTTCTGTATAATCCCAGTCCTTGTGCCAACCAGATTTTTTTCTAGCAGTGATATTGAGACTCACTTAAAAATGTGTTTCATTTGTGGAAAAGATCCTTTTAGTGATTCTGAGAGCATTTATAGTGGGAGTACTTAACATCCTGACATACAGCAATAAACACCAAAATCCTAATTACTTGCACATTATTTTGTTATTACTGAAGAAACCTGTGTTTGAACATCACTTCCATTTCTAAGGTCTTTTAATGAGATTAATTCTTTTTCTGGTATCTTCTCCAGTTCTGTTTTATAAAGTTTAAAAGTTCTCTGTTATGTGATACAGAGCTGTGCCATACAGGAAATTATATGACATTAGGTGGCTTAGAACAGAAATTTTACCTTGTGCTAAACAAAAACAAAAACAAAAAACCCCAAACAAACAAAAATACCCAAAACAAACAAACAAAAAAACCACCCCAAACCCTTAAAGTTCAAAGAAGAAGCCTTTAAAAAAGTTGTCTGATTACCTGCATAGAGAACCATATTGATTTCATTCTCTTTTAACTGCTGTTCATCTCATCTTCAATTTAATTTTAAATACTCCAATAAAAATGTATATATAATTACAAAAAGGCTCTTATAATCAAAATTTAAAGGTCTTCAAGCAGATTTCTGAATTGATGTCCCTAAAAATCACATTATTTTCAATGATGATGAAAATTTATTTTTTCTGTACCAATAAGGATGATGGAAACTGCTTCCATGCAGTTGGAGAAGAGACTTCCCCACAACAGCTCCCCATGATAGGGTCACTGAGGTGTCAGTGACATATTTTATATTTATAGAGCACTTTTCTTCAGGAAAGATTCCTGAATGGCCTCCCAGGTCCTACCACATGCATGGGAGATGAATGGATTATTTTTCCTGTTGGAATTGGAGTGGCTCAGCAATAGTAGGTTTGTTCTGTTAAATGGATCCCCTTTTCACAAAAAACCTGGCTGAGGTAGAGGGGGGTTGTAGGCATTGCTGGGGTTGTCACATGAGGTTTTTTCCTGCATTATGTATTCTGGGATGATTTTCTTTCTGGGAAGGGGCTTCCCTGGAGCAGTGACCCCACCTCTGATTTCACATATTCTTAATACTGATTAGGGAGACAAGGAAAGTTTAGAAAGCACTCACAACTCCTTTCATGAACAGCTTATCTCCTTTTAGAAATTGTATTTATATTATTCTGCTCCGAGGCACCAAATGAAACAGTCCCATCCTGTGTGGGTCTCAAATTAGGGTGGGTTTAATTGCTGTGAAGGAGCTTCACAAAAATGGGCATGATTTCAAGGGAGGGATTTTTTTTCTGATTTTGGGGGTAGGCTCATTATGTCAGCAGTAGTTTCTGGTCTGTTAGAGTTTGGTTTGTGTGGAAAACCTACAGCAGAAGTGCTGATCTCTTGGAGTTAAGTTTGCAGTGCCTTCAATGCTCAGCTTGGCTAAGACATGTCATGGGGTTATTATTTCCCAAGCTTTTGCTCTCTATAGTCTTTGAATTTTATAAGTGAATGGAGTCTTCAGTGCCTCTCCTTGGCTATTAATTCACTGCCTAAAAAAGCTCTTTGCATGTTACATTTGACATGGTTTTAGCTATTCATGGTACAGGCTGCCTGCCTTGTGCTGGCAAGTAAAACACTTCCCTGCACACATGGAAGATGCATCTATTAATATTCTGTAAACCAGGTTTTTTTTGTTGTTCAGGATCAAAGCTGTTATGTTAGCAAAAACTTCAAATTCCTGTCTTTTAACCTGCTGGTTAGTTTGTAGGGGTATCTATTCCTTCCTGCTTTACTGCAGCGAGCTACATGGATCTCTCATGCTCATCTGAAGATCACAAAGGCAGCTCTTGTTATTCTGGCATTTAAAAGGGCTTGAATGTTTTTTTTTCTTAGAAGGAAAAAGCAGGTAAATTAGTTTTTTCTTCACAGCAGCATTTGCAGCATCACCAGAGGTGCTGAACAAGGTCCTGGAAAATGCAGAAAACCCAGTTAGCAAAGAGGTCTTGAGAGAAAAGAGGGAAGGCAGGTAGTTCTGGGAGGCTGTAATTAGGGCAGATTTTATAAATATTTTTGTGTTCCTAAAAATGCCAGCATGTATTATCTCAGTCAGTGATGACAATAACCAGCAGCAGGGGAGAGAGGAAGGGGAAGTGGAGAGAATGAATACACAGCCCAGTAACGTGGCCATTCCTCTTGTCCTACGAGCAGGAGTGAAGAATCACAGCCTCTCCTTTCCCAACAAAGAGCTGGTAGGAAATTACAGCTTCACATAGGAAGCCTCCAAAAGCCATGATGTCCTCAGATTTTCATGTTAAATCATGCTCAGAATTTTATAGTTCAGAGCAAGTTCTGTGCCAGAATCCCAAAGGCTTCGTTGTGAAAGCAGCTTTGCAAAGTGAGAGGGGAGGACAGTCCCAGCTTCATTATGAGCCTGTTGCAAGGAGCTGCTTTGTTTTTATGGCTTCATATGCTTTGGCTCAAAATGCAGAAATCAAACAGGAGCTTCTTCTTGTCATTATACAGGTGCATGAGTCAGCTGCTTGTTTAATTTTTCACAGCCTTTTCAGTTGTGCAATAAAATCGTGTCGAAATGCATTTTAGTGCTAAACATTCTAAAAGTTTCACTTTGGTTGTCTCTAAAATGATTCAATTTTCCATCCACACGATGAGAATTATCTGCAGGAGGGGTTGATAGCCTGGCACCCAGATTTACCAAAGCAGGACAAAAGGTGAATTCTTGCCATGCACATTCAGGTCAGCTCAAGGTAATGAAAACAAAAAGTGACCAAAGAAGCCCTTTGTGCAAATGTTATTTTATATATATATATTCCTAATGCTGGTCCTGGGAGATAGAACAGTGACTGGAAAGGTCTAGATTGGAAGCAAAGGAAAATGAGATTTTTGCTGTTTAGGATGTCCCCAGACTCTACGAGGAAATGCATTGTCCACACCAGAGTGGAAAACCATGTTTTATGTCATGGAGAAGATTAGAGGTGTTTTTCTGCTTCTACTTAAAAAAAACCCCCACAAAACAACAACAAAACCATCTTTAAAACAGACCTGGTGGGTCCCCCTGCCTTTGTTTTTAATTTTAGATCATATTCCTTTTGCTCTTAGTGGAATATTAAAAAAAAAAAGTGCCTAGAATTCAATGCACCATTAGTCTTGATTTTCTTCCTGTATGATTGAAGCAATTGTTTCAACTTTACCTCAGGTTTATTAAATGTAGAAAGTATCAAAGAAGCATGAAGCTTCCCACTCCTTAATGGCCTTGATTCCTGCCAAAAGTGCATATTCTTCCCCTGCATCTTCCCTGTACGTGACTGCAGGTCCAAGTCCAAATTATTTGTTGCTTAGCTGAGAGCAAATAGGTTCAGGCAATTTTCCCTGCCAGATTTAAAACATTAATGCTTTCAAAACAAATAAATTCATTTTTTCTTCCAATTAAAAAAAGAAGTCATTCCTGTTTGAGCAAGGCATGAGAAATTGCAACCCTCCCATCACAGTGATGAATTTTAGGATATAAAGCCTTCCTCCAAGCAATGTGAAATGCTTTTAAAAAGGAGCATTTGGGAGAAAATAAATGAGCTTCATCTTGTGCTTGAGGAATTAACTTTCACTTTAGTGGTAGAAATTGGAAACACCAATATAGGGAGTGAGTAGGGATCAAATAGAGAAAAGAGGATCTTGCTCCATAATTCCAGGTGTTTAAGAATTTATTTCAGTTTCTGTGGAGAGGAGAAGAGGAGAAGTTAAGTGCATCTTTCTGTTGGACTTTTCTGCAAGACTTTTTAGTAAAGTCCAGAAAAAAAGGTCTCTGCAAGTTTTGGGCTGCTTGGTTTAGTGTTTATCTTGAATGACCTGCCGGGGATGTGCAGGGTGTGCAGAACACCCTGGGTGGAGCAGAGAGGAATCAGCACCTTGCATTATTACCACACCTGTTAAATGGAAACTCAGCTTGATTTTTGGAGAAAAGCTGGACAGAACTCAGGTTCCATGGTCATCAGCTGTACCTGGCAGGTGTCTGCTTAACCTGTTCATTCCCATGTTGATGGAGCTCACAAACTGTTGTTTCTGGTGCTTTTATTTGCCATGAGAGAACAGCCCCATTCCTCAGCCCTAGTGATGAGTTAGTCAGTTCCTTTAGTTCCTTAGGTCCTTTGATGCCTTAAGTTTTAGCTTTTCTATTTTTTTAGATTCTGTGCTGCTTTAGTGTGTAGTTCTGAGCTTCATATTAGGGGATGGTGAGCTCTGTGCACAGAGCAGGGAGACAAAACAATTCCTGCTCCAGCTGGGGACCAAGGACAAATGATCCAAATCTCAGCCCAAGAGCATAAATAATGGTGAACTGAAGAGAGAGAAACAAGGAGGATGGGACTTCATACCTGAAGCTGGAATTGGACAATGAACTCCAATATTTAAATGGAGCAGCACTGATCCCAGGGAGAGACCCCGTGACTGATTGTGCATTTTGGGACCATTTTGGTTCATCTTGGGTGCAGCCCTGGCTGGGCTCTGGTGCTGCCCAAGATGGATCCATTGAGACCTTTTAATAAATAAACTTTGTTCTTTAACTCTGTCCAGCCTCTGTTCTAGGCCAGCCTTCACAAGGCATCACTTTTCTCTGTGCTCTGTCCATAACATGGAGTTCATGTTACCACCTGCCTCTTTGGAGCAGTGTCTTATATTTGAAATCCCATTTTCTCCATCATTTTCTCTTTCCCAAACCAGCATTCTTGTGATGATTTTAGCCAGAGATTATTTTGAAGCATCCTGTGCTTTGTTATCCAGTTTCTTCTGCATCCCAGAACTGCCCCTGTTCCTTCCTTGCCTGGTTTGTGCTGCTGCCAGAGAAGCTGGTTTCATTTTCCTGATTCCTGAGCAGGCTGAGCTGCCCTCCTGCAGATGAAGCTTCCTGGGCCTCTGTGATCATTTCCACTGCTCTGGAGGTTCTCAAATTGAGCTATATCAGTTTTGAAATGCAATACCCAAAGCCAGCAAAGCCTCAGCTGGAAGATTTTGTCCAACACTCACTAGAGCAGAAGAATTATTTCACATCTTATTGGCTTTCTGTGTGGGTTTGCTCTTCTCAGAACGATATCTCTCTCCTTTGAAACAGAAGGACACTGTTGAGTCATGTTCAACTTGTGATCCAGCATTATCACTACTTTTTTTTTTTTTTTTTAAACTGCTGAGTACCCAGTTGTTCCTGCTCAAGTGCAGTCTTTTACATTAAACATTTATATTGAAACTTAGGGTTTAGGGGGTTTTTGTTGATTTTTTTCAGTTTGTGAAGTTCCCTTGGAGCTGTAATCCCCTCACCTGTCACTGTTGCTGTACACCCCAGGCTCCTGTTCTCTGCAGATTAAATAACTTTATCTGTCACAGGGCTGTTGGGGACAGTGGAGTGGGGCAGATCCAGGCAAGAACCTCTCCCTACCCACCAAAGGCTGTGATAAACACCCACTGACAGCTTCTCCCTGTGCTGCTCTGTGGTCCAGAGCAGCTTTCCTCACCTTCCTGCAGGGTGTGCTCAGCAAGACTTCACTGAAGCCTCCCTCAGCTCACATTGTGGCATTCTCTGGTTTTTCCTCAGTCCTTCAAGCTCCTTAGCATCTCAAAGAAGGAAATCAGTTTTAAAATTGTTTTTTCTGACAATTTAGAGCCACCTATGGGGTTTCCTCTAGGTGCTTTTAAGCAGGTGGTGATTCATGTTAGTTTTCCTTGATTTCTGAGGAATTGCCCAGCCCTCCCTGTCCTCTGCTCCTTTTTCTGCCACTTTAAAAATGTGCTGTATACTTGGCCTTTTCAGGTCCTTTTAAAGGTAACAACAAATGTCTTGAATGATTTGCCAGTTTTTCAGCACGCACAGTGACAAAGTTTATGAAGCCAAGTCTGAAAACACCTAAACCCTTTAATTGACATCTTTGTCATCTGTTCCAGATGAAGTCTGAGACCCTCCCCTCTTCTTTCCTCATGTTATCCATCTACTGACAGGCCTTTTAGTAAAAGCTGATGTAAAAAGACATCCCTTGTGCTCTTGATGTCCCTTTTGCACTGTTTGATCTGCCAGGGGTCCCTTTGCTTGTCATTCCACCATCCCTTTATTTATAAAATGTGTTTTTTCCTGCTTATTGGATTTCTTGCTGTTTTTTTTCATTCTGTCCTGGAACACTTCTGATTTCATTTCCAAATGTTTATGCTGAATGTTTATTCTTGCCTTTGGCAGTCTCACCCAAGTGTTTCATCCCTTTCATTTGAGGTCAGGGCAGAGCTTTGCTTTAGCCACTGGGGCCTTTTCACACTCCTTCTCTTTAGGTTTGGACCTGTCTTTAATTGCTGCTATTTAAGATTCTGGTAAGGATTCTGGTAAGCTCTTGCTTAACTTCTCTCCCCCTTAGGTTTGTGTCCTCTCTCACTCAACTCTACCAGTTTTGTGAATTTGTTACTCTGTTGTTTTGAGTTCTGTGTGTCTCACAAACCCCTCTCCCCAACCTTCCTCATCTGGAGTTCAGAATAAATTCCCACTCTAAAAGTTCCCATATTTGTTCTCTGCTTTTGGCTATGACTAGAGGCTTTTTTTTTCCCTACAGGTATCAAAATTTTAGAGTGAATTTTTACAATCCTTGATGTTTGAAACAATCCTTCCCCTTTTCTGGCCCCTGTGTCCATCTCACTGTGTGTTTTGCATCCCCACTGTGAGCAGCATCCCAGGGCTCTGCCCAGCTCTGTGCTCAATACATGCCAGCAAACCTGAAAGCAGCAATAACAAGGTGTGACAGAACTTGATTGCCCTGATTTTTACTCCTTAAAAATGTGCAGAGTCAAGTCTGTGGTGGTGCTACTGACACTGTGATTGGATTTACTGAACTCACTGATGTAAATCCATCCTGACTGTGTGTACTGCAGCCCTGGTTGGACTGTGGATGTGTTTGCATTTATTCAGGAGCTCGTTGATCATAATTGATGAAGACAGGGGGTGGGAGGGCAGAATTGATAACTTTCTGGGGAATGCTAGCAGTAGGTACTGTAAGGAAATGAAGTCTCTTATTAAACTGGGATAACTAGACATGCTGACAATTCCTCAAGTTTCATTTGCTGCCCTGTGCTTACAGGAAAGGTGTTGTTAGGAGGTGAAATTTGATAATCAGGTATCACAAAGCTTGGAGGAGGTACCTGGAGGAACAGCCCAGCTCTGGTAGGTGTCAGTTCTCCCTGGGACAGCACCACAGCAATTCCTTGGACTGTAATACTCTGCTTTAACCCTGTGGCTGGTGCTTAACCCTGGCTAATGAGCCTGAGCATTGCTTGCCCTCAATAACCCAGTTTCTGACTGTTTGGGGATGTAAATAGGAATATCTGCTGCAATTGGTGCTGCCCAGTTGTGTTGGGAAGCAGGTGGGATTGGGTTGGTAGAAAAAAAAAGGCTGCAAGAGTCTGAGCATCATCCCCAAACCAGGATAATGCTGAAAATCCCTCCTCAGCAGAACTCAGTCCTGCTGTGGGCAGCTGGGGAGGCTGTTTGCATCAGAAACAGCAGGCAGCTTTCCACATGTAAGGAAGTTTTAGTGTGCCCAGGCACAGTGAACTGGGACAGACTTCAGGGCTGGGAGTGGAAAAGGGTGGTGAAAAGCGAGCAGGAGGAGGAGGAGGTGGTGGCCATTTGCCAGGACACAGAATAAGGATGAGGTTAAGTGATTTAAGGCTGCTGGAAATGACTGAAGACAAAAGAAGATGTGCTGAAGTTGGGATGTGAGGTGAGTTCAGGCATTTATCAGTTTTCATTTATGAAAACTCAGTATAAACTTCATTGCTATGCTCCAATTACATTCTGACTTTACACCCCTGGTTCCATCTTCATAAATAAACCTTACAAGAAGCAGAAAGATGTTTTTATCCTATCACAATGACAAGTGTATTTTAATCACGCTGGTTTTTTTTTTCCTTAATGTTGGCATGATGGGTTTTATTGTGTGTGGAGTTGGGAGGAATTGTAGGGAAATGCTGCATTAAGCAGATGGGGGGACCAATGGAGTCCCTGGATTCACTGCTAACACTTGCAATAATTGTCCATTACTACTTCTTAAGAACAGCTCTCCTGCTCTTAGAATTGCCAGCATGGGGTCCTTAAGAACCCCATTTTGGGTGGAAGGAAACACAGTTGTAATCAAAACAATGATTACCATTGCCTTCATTTAAATGCAGAAGGAGAAACTAATGTGTGCTCTAAAGGGATGTAAAAAATTTACAAGTAATTCCTGGTTTTGAGGTTAGGTTTCTGATGTCCATGGGGAAAAAGTTAATTTCTTAGCTTTCACTTTCAAGTGAATATTTTTGTATTCATTTCTCACTCTGCATTTAAATGAAGGTGATAGTAATCATTGTTTTGATTACAGTTGTGCTTCCTTTCCCCTGTAATGGTGTTCTTGAGTACCCCATGCTGGTCGTGCTAAGAGCAGGGGAGCTATTCTTAAGGAGGAATAATGGACAATTATCTGAACATTAATAGTGAGTCTGTGGACTTCTCAGGACTCCTCAGCTCTCAGAGAATTCTCCTTTTCCTCGAGGTGCAGGGAAGCTCCCCAATAGCCTTATCTGATCACACAAAGTTCAGTTTTGCAGCTCTCCATCAAGCTGGCAGCAAATGCAGCTCTGTCTCCATTTCCACACAACAGAATTACAAACAGATTCTGCATTCCCTGTCCCAGGCTGTTGGACTCCAGGATTTTTGTGTGTAACTCTTAAATACCAAACTGCAGAAATACTCTATAACTGTCAACATAAATACAGACTTTTGTGCCATTAGTAAAGGGTGATGACAGGCTGTATGAAGAACACATTCCCTGTCTCTGCCATTCTTCCTTTCTCCCACTCTCCACCCACCCACTCCTTTTCATGTTACTACTATTGTTATTATTTTTTCTAGCAGGCACGGTATCTGGGAGCAAGGGATTAAATGAATAATTCCATTTGGCAACAGGCAGGCAGCATCAGTGCTGGAATCCTGTCTGTTCTTTAGTAATATTAATGTTGTAGAATATCATCAGGGGGGAGGGGGTTGACTGGAAACTTGCAGATAAATGTGGGGGGGGGTTATTTGGTCAGTATTGTTTGTTGAAGTATTTAACTACACAGGAGCAGCAATGCTGCAAAAATACTCTCTGCATATGTTTTGAAATGCTTTTTAATCCTGATTTTTACTTTGAAACTAGAAATATAATGCATTTTATTTAGAATTATGGTGCTAGTTGGGGTGGCTGTCAGTACAAAGGCTAATGCTATTTATTAAGGTCCTGGTTTTATTTAATAGCCAGATGAATGGAACAGTTAATAAAAGAAATATTGCTTTATTCCCTGACATTTATGTCCTTGGTTTCCAATAAAGAATTGAAATTATGAATAGTTGATGGTTTAAATTGATGTTTTATGTTGAACGCTAGCTATAATTTCCCCTCTGAGGATTGTAATACCGAGAAACAGATGGTTTTTCACAGTAACAAATTGCTGTGTGTGTACTGGATATAGAGCTGCCTTTCAGCTCCCTCCACCTTCCCCTCCTCAGCCCCAGCAGAGGCAGCACTGCTGCTCTTCCCAGGACAAAGCCAGAGCTGGAGGAAACCCAACCTATTTTTCCAGGTGCGCTGGAGATGGGAAAGGGCTGCAGAAACTCGGTGGGAACGAGTGAGCAGGATAAACACAGAAGTTCTTGGCTGTTCCTCCTGTCCCAGCGTGCTCTGGCAGCCTGGGCTTCCCTCCTGGTGCTGCTGGAGGTGAAGTCCTGGAAAGCTGGGAAGAGTGGTAGCAACACTGGGGAAAGCAACACTGACTTGGAGTGAAACAGGCAGCTCCAGCCCAGCCCCAGCTGTTGCTTTTGGGCTTCTGAACACAGCCAGTCCGCAGTGTCTTGAGGTTTTATTGACGTTTGGTCTAAAGTAAATGAGTGCTGAATGCTTTTGTTTATGCGTTTTTAAACTGTTTTTCAATAATTGTTACTGTGGGGAAGTGGTGTGAGATGATTAGTGGAGAGTTTGGCAATCCACATTAAAAATACACCTTTTTATAAGCTAATTATCGAGGGAAATGGTTGGTAATTACCACTTCTAAATGTTCTCTGCTAAGGTTTACATGTAATATTTGGATCAAGAGTCACTTTAAGCTCTGTTTAAAAGCAGAGAGAGGAAGAAAACAGGAGGCTAAAGGGAGGGATCACAGCCAGGTCTGTCCTCCACAGCTTGTGGGTGTGAGGCCATTGCTGGACTTCAAAATGCTGCTGCTATTGGCAGAATGAGTATTTGGCTTTTCACAATGCTTCTATGATAAATCATGTTACTGACACACAGTTAAAATACATGGGCTACAAGCTCAAAACAGCAGCTATTTCATAAGAGACCTCAATTTTTCAAAACCAAATTGTGTAGATCATAGGATTAAATTTTTAGTACTAATTTTCAAGAGAACTCTTACTCTAAAAAATGATGTCATGCTTTCAAAATTCTTTTTTCCCTTGGAAGCATGAGAGATTGCTACTTACTCAATCTTAGTGTCCTGAAACTTCTCTATATCCTAAAAGATTAGGACCTGAGCATGGTTATTGCATACCTTGACTGTAGACCACTAATGAACTACATTTTTTACAAAGCAGTGAGGTTGCTGGAATGAAATACCAGGTTAAAAATCTGAGTTGGGTAATTTAATAGTACCCTAATTTAATAGTACCCTAATTTAATAGTACCCTAATTTTTCTGGTTGTCCTGCTAATAGCTTGTATTCAAAACAGTGAAGAAATGCATCAGAAATCCTGCCCTTTACTTTTTCCCTTTTTGGCTTAATGTCAGGAAATGGCACATTACAGCAATTTGTGTGGCCCTGCAGCACTGCTAAGGGAGATAAAGCACTGAGAACACCCAGAGAGCAGGGCTGGAACTCGGTGTGGCCATTGACAAGGACAGGAAAGGACAGAAAAGGTTAAGATGGTTGGGAAAGCCATTTCACATATATCAACTGGGGTGTTTAATAAGTTACCTGGAACCAGTTCCTAGCAGTTTGTACTGTGGAGCTTGAGCAGGAAAATTCAGCAGAAAACCTGTTTCCAGTAAGTGTGGTTCAAAGAACTTGCTGGGACCAGCTTTACACAGCTTGTGTAATGAGAAAGCTGCCACCAGAGTAATTTAGAAGTGGCCTTTTGTCAGTAGTTTCTAAGTATCACTTGTCTGAAAAATTCAAGATGTGATAGCTATTAATTTTCTGGTAGAAAAGAGTGGTCAGGTGGAGATTTCTGCATCAGCAGCTGCAGAAGTGGGATCAGCCCACAGGTGAGCAGGAGCCCACAGTGGTTTGAAGTCAGTGCTGAGGGATGTTAATAAACTTTATTTACTGGCTCTTGCCCCAAGGAATATTGTGCTAATGCAGCCAGGGTTTGCTTCCAGCTGAGGGAATAGAGGGGGAGAAAGCAGAGGAGGATCAGGGGATCTGCACACTCAGACAGAACAGAACTAACTTGCACTTGTGTTGTCTTTAACTACAATTCTGGTTCCTCAGAGTTCACAGAGATGACATGAAGAAATAAACAGATATTTTTGGTGCTAAAATAAGCCTGGTGTTCTCCCACTTAGAAGAAAAAAAAGTTTTCTCTTTCTTTCTTTCTTTCTTTCTTTCTTTCTTTCTTTCTTTCTTTCTTTCTTTCTTTCTTTCTTTCTTTCTTTCTTTCTTTCTTTCTTTCTTTCTTTCTTTCTTTCTTTCTTTCTTTCTTTCTTTCTTTCTTTCTTTCTTTCTTTCTTTCTTTCTTTCTTTCTTTCTTTCTTTCTTTCGTCTTTTTCTTTCTCTCTTTTTCCCTCTCCCTCTTTCTCTCTCATTTTTCTTCTTTTCCTTTTCCTTTTCCCTTTCCCTTTCCTTTCCTTTCCTTTCCTTTCCTTTCCTTTCCTTTCCTTTCCTTTCCTTTCCTTTCCTTTCCTTTCCTTTCCTTTCCTTTCCTTTCCTTTCCTTTCCTTTCCTTTCCTTTCCTTTCCTTTCCTTTCCTTTCCTTTCCTTTCCTTCCCTTCCCTTCCCTTCCCTTCCCTTCCCTTCCCTTCCCTTCCCTTCCCTTCCCTTCCCTTCCCTTCCCTTCCCTTCCCTTCCCTTCCCTTCCCTTCCCTTCCCTTCCCTTCCCTTCCCTTCCCTTCCCTTCCCTTCTCCTAAGGACTGGGTGATTGCAGAGTATTGATAAGAGATTTCTTCATTCTCTGTGTTTTGCTTCAAAACTACTCCATATTTCTTAAAGATTAAATTTGATCACTTTGAGGAGCATGTTTTGCACAGCAGTAACCGGTGATTTTTATGTCAGAAATGCAAGGGTCTATGCCAAATCAGTCAGCACTCCCTTTTCCCTAATAGTTGCATCTGCTGATGATTTATTTACTTGGGAAAAAGAACAACTGATAACGAGTGAGTGTGTCTGTGATCTGAGGTTATCCTTCCCCCAAAAATCAGAGGTGTGGGGGCCTCTGGCTCTTGCTGGAGGAGCTGCTGTTGGCAGAGCTGTCATGCAAAACATGCTAAACCACGTCTGTACATAAGAACGTGGAGGCATTAGGCAGCCATCCTCTGTAAGGAAGAAGCACCCTGAATTTCCATCTCCTAATCCACTTGTCTTTTTAGTACATGTATGCACAAAACATTATTATAACACTTTTTAATAAATGGAATAATAGTAGACTTAGTGTTACATACAGGAGATTATCATCTTCAGTGATTGTGTGTGCACAGCTTGTGTTATCAGAAGATTAAATGAATCTTAAGGAGATGCTGCTTCACAGTGAGATTTGATTTTCCCCTGCACGAACGCTTCTTAAATTATCGAGCACAGACAGCACTTGGCAGTGGGAAAGCCAAGAGCAGAAAGTTGTGAGCAGGCTTTACCTGCCTTGTCAAATGGCTCACCTTGGCTGAGGGGAGAGGGTCCTATCACTGGCAGCACATGGGGTGAATTATGGGCAGATTAAGAGCTCCCTCCTCGCCTTAAGGCAGCGCTGCTCCCACCTCCTCCCTGCTTATTCATCTCCCCCACAAACCTTGGCACGGGGGACCATGAAAACTATCACCTTAAGTAAATCCTCATAAGCTATTCATGTTCCTCGACAACTTTGCTCATGCTGTTTGATTCACAATCCTCTGCCTCTTCAGTTCTCTCACATATTAACGAGTTTGATCACTGCTCCATATAAATGAGGCATAATCTGAAGCTGTCAGACCTAAACTGTCTTGAACATACACTAAGTGAATATATTCAAATTTCTCTTTAAAGCTGGGAATATTTATAATAAAACTTGTCAGAGCTTCGGTTAACAGTTTACACTGGAAGTATTTTTGGTTGTGAAATACAAAAACAAGTCCAAAAATGACTTTTTGAGCTGATATTATTATATTTGCCTTGCATATGGAAAACTCGTGTTGTGATTTCAACAACAAATGAGAAAATTGGCAAACTTCTATGAAAATTAAGTAAGCTCAAACTTCTATGAAAATTAATTAAGTTGAATATCCTGTGAAAATTAATTAAGCTCAAATGAAAAAGTGTTAAAACACTTCACAAATTTATACTAATGTGACTTGTAACAATCACAATAAAAGAGCAGCGGGTGCTGTTAGCAGTGCTTTGAATTTGGGTTGTGCTGCCTCTTCTGTCACAGCCTGAAACTGGATATCTATGGAAGTGCAAACACTGGACTCATTTATTTTTTTATCCCGTGATGTTCCCAGTGAAGAATGCTGTGTAAAAATGTCTCCTGGCTCTTGTGAGAGGTGGCCTCTCCTGTTTTCCCTTTGAATGCTCTTTGGTTGTACCTCTCCCCCAGACTGCATCTGTCTGGGCTCTTCTATCCTGTCTGATACAAGGCTGCATCCTCGCCTGGCACAGGCCAGCACAGAGAGAGCTCCAGTGTCCTCTGGATTTTTCTTTGTGTTCCTGTCGTATGAGTTTATAAAATTCAGGAATTTTCACCTTTGTGTGAAAGAGGCACAGAAATAAACAATATATGATTGTTACAGGACTTAAAATATTGAGTTGCTGGCATCAAAGATGCAAGACAGGCTGGCTTTATAAGGAACTGGCAAAAGGAACAGTAGTAGGAGCAAATGATGTCTTTTTTTAGCTACTAGATAATACTTTGGAACTGAATGAAGGCTGCAGTTTATGAATCTCATTTTTCTCCTCAGCCACATGGAATGCAGAGGACGAGTAGATCTCAGCAGTGTGAGTTAAAACTCAGACCCAAAGGAGGTGTTGTGGAAGCCCTGGGAGGGGTTGCTGTGCTGTCCCAGCCCTCTGGTGACAGGGATGCTGCCTGGAGCATCCTTGAATTTTGGCTCAAGTCTAATGGCAAAGGTGACACCGCTTAGCCCCTAAATTCAAAACATCCTACCCGCTCAGAAAACATCCTCCGTGTCCAAGGCAAAGCAGACACTTGAATGGAAGTCGAATCAAATGTGGGGAAGGTTTGCTCAGCAGCCTTGATGTGAACAGGAAATTGATCCTCCAGCGCAAGGCCGGAGCTCATTCTTCACCCAGATAATCAGGCACAAAACGCCGCGAGTTAATCAGTTCACTTTCAGTTTAGTATTTACATTCACTTCAGCTTTAAACAAGCATTTAATTAGTTCTGAAAGTGTATTTGAAAGCCTTGGTGTCGGACCTCGTCGATAATGAATGGTGCCTGTGAGTTTTGTTTTGTTACTGGAAAGTGAAACCAGATGCAGCTCGGCCATCCGAGCCCGGGCTGGGGCTGGCTGCGTGCCGGGGCAGATCCGAGTTTTTATCATTGGGGGAGTGCTCTGTGTCTGCACTAAAGCTGCTCATTGTGCCAGGGAAGGATGTTCATTCCACACAATAAGTTGCTGGAACAACATTCAAATATATAAAGCAGCAGAATTGGATTCCTCTGTTCAAAACAGCAAAAAAAAAAAAGGGATTAGTCTGTGGTTAATTTAACAACTCCCAAAGTTGCCATTACAATACACCTATATTCATTTCCTTATTAATTACGTGGTTGTGCTATTTAAGCTTCCTTTCTGTCCTTTGGGACCAAATTCTTGTCCTGGGTGAGAAACCAAGCTGCCTTTTGTGTTGGGGATCATCATGTGATGCGAGCGGGGATTATGCCCGGCGTTCCCCAGTCATTAATGGGATTCCCTGGGAATTGTCTCCGACTCAAGGCTTCCCTGCGGGGCCCCTGGACCTGACCTGCTCCTGCTGCTGCTGCAACTTCGTTTTTCCACTTGCTCGTGGTTTGTGTGGTGTTGAAAAACTCCTGCAAGCCGTTTCTTCTGTGATGGCTCTCTAAAGAATATCCATTTTAAATTTCCTTAAAGCAGCCTTGTGTCCTCTCTTACTGCTTTTGCCCCAGTCTGTTGAGGATCCTCCCCGAGGGGATACAGAGGGAAAATCCTACTCTGTTTGTGATGCTTTCAGTCCCCAGCCTGTCTGTAGACTGAAATAAATAGAGCATTCACCTTTCTGCTTTCAAATACAATTTCAGTGTCACCTGTGGCATCCTGATTCATCAAGATCTGTTCTAAGCACTTCTGAATCTTATTGACCACTTGTTTTACAGGATGATAAATCCCTGTTCTCCCAGAGCAAATAAATTTAATAGAGCATGTTTTTTTTCCTTGATTTATGTTTGCCATGACGAGAAAGCAGGATTTCAGCATCCAGCAGACGCTGCTCCACAATTACAGTCACAAGCAGGCAGTGCCTGTTCTGCTGCTGAATGACAAATATTGTCAGAGGATTTGGTGACAGTTTATGTGTTCATATAGAACCAAAGCACATGGTGCAATTGTTGCTTCAAGATTAGACTTTCTTGAAACCTATTTTTGATTTTAGGGGATGCCTGTGAGACAGGGACTCAGTAACTTACTGGTGAGGGAAAGAAAATTGGCAAAAAGAGTGTATTAGACTTGAAAACAAAGATGAGATATTTTTAATGTGTGGATTCTTTAAAAAGTGGATGCAGTGTGTATTGTACAAGATATGGAAGATGACTGTGAACAGTTGAAAATTATTTTTATCCCTCCTTTTATAATGTCATAAGGGCATAAAAACAACCCTAATGGCATTTTAACAAGCCACGATGTCAGTGCCCAACAGCTGAAGAAATGAAAGACTGATGTGCTAAATTGTGCCTGTCTTGTACAATTAGGTGGACTGGAAAAACCAAAATCAGGGTTTGGCTGAAGGGATGGGTCCGTGGTGACAGCCCTGTGCTTGTACATTGTTACAATAAACGAGTCTGGGTTGCAGGAATTAGTGATGATGATGCCCCCACGCTTTACTGATCAGGACATTAAACACAATCTGGTTTCTGCAGCTGCTGGCTCTTGTCACCGTGGGTTTGTGTGACGTGGAAGGGGAGCCTTGCACTGGGGTATTTCTGGGGTGTCACTTCTCAAACCTTGGGGAGTCAGAGGCAGGGGATATAGCCCAGAACAGCTCTGTGTATTTATTATCATCCTTACATTAGAGCAAGACTTGTCTTAATAACGAAATCCTACCAGAGCAGTATCTCCCCTGAAAACCATATGTCAATAGAGCTTTAAAATTGCTCAAATATGAAGAGGACGTTACACAAAATAGATGGATTCTGCCAGCCTAAGGAATAGGAATTGACATTTTTCAGAACAGATGTCATTGATAATTTATAGAGGCTTTAAAAATTAAACTTTATATAGAAGCTGGCTTAAAAATGAAGTGTTGTCAATGTTCTGAGTGCATTGGGTACATTAAGCAGAAACGTTGGTGTCACTCAGTGGTATTTAAATACTGCAGAAGTCAGGAGCAGCTGTGTCCTCTGAAAGTCTGCTCCTGTTCAATATTAAAGGCTCATGTGAGTCTGCTGCTCTCCAGAATGTAGCTGCACTCCTAGGAAGTGTTTTGAAACGAGTAATTATTGATTTTGTCCCTTACACCTCTGATTGAAACCTGGAAGCGAAGCGCATGACTTCTGCAGAAAAAGACAATTTTATGTCCAAAGATACCAGCTTGGCCTCGTGGTTTATAAGCTGTAAAAGCTTCATATTGATGCCCTCCTAGTTTTAAAAACAGAGCGACAGTCCTCTCTGAAAGCAGAGGCGTCTGCTCTAAGTGCACTAACGCAGGGAAATTATTGGAACGCTTTCTAGCGCTTTTGTAGAATCGGGATTTCCTTTTTCTTTCCCCCCTTAAATACACTTTTTGTTAAACTGCTCCATCTAAAACGAAGTAGGGGTTAATACACATTTTGCTAAGTAAGAAAAACAACTAAAAAAAAAAGCCTCAGCCCAACACTGGAGGCTCAGCCCAGGAAGATGGGAATTCTGAGATAATATTCAATGTGCCCAAAGGGACAATGCTGTCTCTTGTTGTCACTGTCTATATTTAGCCACCGTGCTCATATGCAACTTAAAATACCTAGAATAGCAAGAAGAAAAATTTTTTTCCCCTTCATTTGAAGTGGTTCAGTGTAGGGTTGTTAATTTTGGCTTATCACAGCTGACACTTGAGTAAGGGGGGAGAAAATAGCGGTTTGAAGCTTTAACTCTCTCCACATGTGCCCCTCTAAGGAGCCCTCCTGACTCCTGCAAAACTTTCTGGGCTGCCTTAAATTATGTGCCCCCCATTTAGGAGAAGTTCACAGCTCATTTAATTGATTTAAAATCCATTGTTGTTTGTGCAGCTGATAAGGGGTGAAAAAGCTATTAGTTAACAGACCCGGGTTGAGAAAAAAATGTGAATAATTCCAGCTTCCTACTCGAATCAACTAGAATTCTTCTGATCAGTTAATGTAAACAGTGTGATTTATACTTTAATACTCCAGCTTACATGAAAATAAGCAATAATTTTCACACTTTCAGGAGTGTTTCATGCTGTTGCAAACTAAATTTTTGCATTTTACCCATTTACTGAAAAGATAATGAAGTATTTCTGTATGACAATCTGGCAAATATTTATGTTTTAGGGACATATTACACACTTCAGAATGCTGGTTTTCAATGGGAAATGCTCCCAAGCATCAGTTTAAAAAATTAGGCAGAAAAATCAGAGAGAGAGCAAAGTCCTTGAGGAAATAGTGGACAAGTTGTTTTTAGGGGGAATGACCTTGGCTGGTTTGGATCCCACTAATGGCCTCTTTATGCCAAAAGTGAACTCCTGGTCAAAAGGAGGGTGCTGGGCAGCCAGGGTGGGGGAACAGGGAGCAGGAGGGTTCTGCTGAGTGACCAGCAAGGCTGAGGAATCCCTGCTCAGCCCTGGGAGCTCATCCAGCAGGGCAGCAGCAAGAACCACCCTCAAAATTCAGATTCCAGATCTGATATAGCTGGAAAAAATCAGATGGCAGTGCAGGGAGCTGGTCTGTGGAGTCACACTCACAGCTGGAGCTTGACCCAGCAGGAATTTCTGTCTGCAGTGCTCTCCCTGCATCTGCCCTAAGGAAAAACCACTCCTGGAATGCAGCTGGATGATACCTGCTCCCTCCCCAGAGGTGCTAACAGTTGTTTATGCTTCCCCTATCTGATGATGGCACCGAAATGTTTCCTTGTTCTTGTACAAACTTCAAAAATGATCTTGTGTGTTTTGATGGATCACTGGCATGGGTGAGTATCTCAGTCCTCAGGTCTGATGGGCCATCAAATGCTGCACAAAATCAATTTTAAAAATGAGCAATTACATATTTTTATAAGTGGATGATCAGGATCCAATAAAGAAGTTATAAAATCAGATAAGTTGCTTGATTAATCAATACCAATTCAGAGATTCTATGATGTCACTTGCCCAATTTTCCCTTTTTTGCCCCCCTCCTGGTGGTCCTCATGTCTGTCCTGCCCTGGCTGAGAGGGAGCTCCCTGGTTCAGAAATGAAAACCTGATACGCTTTGGGTCTTATTCAAACACTGCATTTCCAGACACGGCGTGCCTTCAGGAATTTCAAATAACTTGTTTGAACTGCAGGGTGTTAATAAGCAGCTGGGTAAGATACAATCTCCTGTGAACAGTAGCTTTTTCTTTCACTATTTTGTCTGCATTTCCTAGGAGTGTTTCAGCAGACGGAGCATGACCGTGCTTATATTTTGTGTTGGCAGCTCTCAGCCCTCTGTGACTCTGCCCCACTGTTCAGAGCAACCTTCATCCTCTGCTGAGGTTTCACCAGGGCCATGATTTGTAGAAATACAAATCCTCTTGCCCAGGAAGAGGCTGGTTTTGGATATTTGCTTAAAATGTCATTTAGAAGTGAGCCCTGTCGTGGTTTTTTCATCCAAAACTCAATGTTGGCTTCCAGTCTTTCAAGTTTGCTCACCCTGTTTCACTCCTGGCTTTGAGGAGCTCCTGCCTGGAGCCCTCAGTGGCCCTGGATGTCCATTTTGAGGCGTGTTAGGAATATTTAGCTCGAAGAAGGTGCTTGAACTTGGTGTACCCTTTGCTTTGGATGCAGCTAAAAGCCTTTGGTATTGTATCACGTGCTGGCTTTGATGTGTACGCTTCAGCATCTTGTAAAAACGATCAGATGTATAAAAGATGGTGATAGGGAGAAGTTTATTGAGTATTTCTCTGGATCAAGGGTGCTGCAGGCATTTCTGGAATTCCTTTGTAAGTCCCTCTGTACATCAGTCGGGCAGTTTTGACCTTTATTTTTTTTTTTTTTAAAGTGTGGATTTTGCCTCTATTGCCAATTGGTGCTTGACTTCTCATGGCACTTGGTGTTACTTGGTATTTCAGGTAATAAGTGATGTGAAACATCTGCTGTTTGGTGAGGTGCACCTTCAATGACAGCAGGATAGTGTGAATGAGAACATGAGCTCCACAGCATCACAGTCTGGGTCACTCCTCCCAGAAATGTATTGCTGAGAGGCAAGAGACACTGACAAAAGTGAATTTTTACTTAAGTGTATCTTAATTCAAGTTTTTTTACTGCCTTGAAATGAGTGGGAAAATGCTCTTGAGAAAAGCAGTTGTCAGTTTATGTCTAATTTAGCAGTGCTGCAGCTGAGGGAAGTTTGCTGCAAAGCCAGGAGTAAGGTAAAAAGTTTGAAGCTTAGGTTAAAACGATGGCAGATAACTTGATCTGTAGTTGCCATATATAGTCATGCAAGAAAAAGTCTGTAGGAATCCTCCAGACGTTTATGGACTTCTCTGATTCATCTGTCAGAGCCAAACAGCTCCAGCCAAGAGATAGGGAATTTGTTAAACTGCATTAAGTTCCTAAATTGCTGTAGCCCAAAGGAGCAATTCTTCCTTTTATAGGGGGAAGAGTAGGCAGGGAGGATGGTACATTATGAAGCCTCTTCTTTTGGTAAGAGTTTCAAGAGATGAGTAACATTCTAGAGCTCTTTAAAAAAACAAAACAAAACACAAACCACAGACAAAAAACTTGAATTAATTTCCGTTGCTCTCATCAAAAGCTGGCTGTCTAAATTTAGCCATTTCCTATAGACACTCAGCTTATGCTGGCAACAGTCAAACTGTTTGTCCTCAAGTGCAATTTGTCACCTCCCCCTTCTAAGTTGGTAGAAGATAAGCCTGTATTAATTCTGCTGATTTATTATTATACAAGTGTGCCTCATTTTAATCTGCCATCGAGCTGATTGTGCTTCAGCTCCCCGTGTCTCCCCTCCTCATCTTCCATCCTCTGGGCTCCTTTTCCTGCTCTTTTTATCTCCTTTCTCTCCCCACCCCCTCTGAACACTGGAACAGTTCACAGTTCAACACATGAATTTGGGAATTAATCCCAGCTGAGAGTATATATTGCAGTAGTGAGGGGATTTTGCTGCTCCAAAGTGCTTTATGTGGGTTTTTTATTTCTGAAGTTCAACTAACAAATAGTGAATGTATTGAATAAGTCTGTAGTGAGCTCTTGCTTTCTTTCATCTGAATGATTCATTTCTATCTACTGTGTGCTCCCAAAGCATGTGCATTATGGGCCTCAGCCTGTTTCCATAGGAGTTTTGCCAGGAAATGTAAAGGCAGCAAAAGTTTGTTTTCTCCGAATTGCTTCACTCACTGAAGCAACATGAAAAGCTCTGTGCTGTGGTTTTTTTTTATTTAGGTCAGCAGGATGACAGTTAGATTAATTTCAAGGTGTTTTTACCAGGTATGCTAAATTAGATGTAGTAAAACCTTTGGGTCTGTATCCTGATGTTTTTGAGGTTGTCAATTTTTTTTTTTTCTCTTTGAATTTCTCATCTTTGTTGGAATCTGAAGTTCCCACGTTAGCTGCACTGAACCCACAGCCAGTCACTCCCTGCATGGAAAAAGTCACAAAGAACATCAAGACAGCAGAGATGATGGTCAGGAGAGTTTTAGCAAATATAGGACATGTATTTGCAGGACAGCAGGCTTTTTACTCAAGTCCTCATGAAACAACTTGTTTCCTGCAGGAGAAACTGGCTTTTGAATAAAACTGAATGGTCAGGATCAAGATTAAGAAGAAAATCTTATAAAAAGATTAGTAGAGGATTGCATAGTATTGGATTTTCTTGCATTGGAATCAAAGCAAAAGGCTGACTGCAATGATAGAAATCAGTAAATACACCTGTGTTCTTACATGCAGGTATGGCAGAGTGTGATCAATGCACGGGCTGCTCACAGCTACATTTGTAATCTCTGTGCAAAAGATAAGTAAGGAAAACAATTTTGCAATACCTGATGTCCCAGCAGTGCCTCCTCCCCAGTCCCCATCCTGTAAGGATCCCTGAGGATGAGCCTGCCTCCTCATTATTATATTTAACACAGAATTTATCTTCTTGGAAACTTGACTTCAAAGCAAGATCCTTGCATTCTGGAAATCAAGAACATTTTAAAACACTAATGTTTTTTAGTAATCTCACTTCTCCTAACTGAAGCAGTACATTGGGATTCATGATTTCTGAATGGTTGTACCCATCTTTTCCTTGAGACTGAGGAGAAATCCCAGTCCCAGGAGCCCAGTGCTGGCAGACAGCTCCAGCTCCTGACCCATCATCCCACAAGGCTGGAGTAGGATGCACTCTGGTTCCAGCCCTGCTTGTGGGGAGGGAATATGGAAAATTACAGCTGCAATTATGGTTTCACATTAAATATTCTTCTGTCTGAATCTACCATGTGGAGCATTAGGCTGTGTTTGAACTGGTGTTGTTAATTGGACCACAGCACTTAGGTGCCTCTTCTGCAGTCGTGGCCCCTGTCATTAGCCTCTCATTAGACACGTTAATTTTTTAGGGCTCATCATAATTACCTTTTTTCAGAAGTTCCCCATTTTACACTGAAGAGAAACCTCTGATGTTCAGGCTGTAATTCTGGATAACCAGGGCAGAGTTAGGAATACTTTCTCTATAGACTTTCACAGTGGGAAATACAGCAGATGGAGGATGAAATCCTGCAGGATGTGATTTGGGAAGAGTGTTCAGGATCTTTTTCACTGGAAAACAAAAAGCACAGGGGCAGAGAACTTGTGGAACAACGTGGAATTTATGGAGGGGCAGTGCACTTCTGGTTAAAACTTGACAAGTGTAGGTGAGGCTGGTTTTGGGGATGTAAAACTATATTGGGATGCATAACCAAGTAGTTTATTTCCATTTTTTTTTTTTTTTTTGACAGATGGGCTCATCTAATAACACCTGCAGGTACTTAATAAAGCTCTAATTATCTTTGCTCTGTGTAGGGATTCTGGCCTAAGCTAGGAATGGCAATTCCTGGATTTCAGTGCCACGTGCTTGTCCTGCTGGCCTCAGAGGTTCTGAGATATTTATTTAGTGTATCAGATGGGTTTTCATTACATAAATAAGGAGTTCTGCTGACCTGGGATGATGCAGATGTGGTTTTTCCCATGACAAGGGTCTGTCAAGGCATGTTTGGTGTCACCTCAAGCCTTCAGCACTGGGTTTAACAAGAGAGCAGGAGGGACAATCTCCATGGAGCCACTGTCTGTTGGGAAGTTTCTAAATTAATGTTTGATAAAAGGGGTGCTTGATTTTCTGTGTGTACTGGTGAACTGTTACATCAGTCATCCTTTCCTTTTTTTCTCTTCTGGAATTTTAGTGACCAGGCTTTCATTTCATTAGAATTACCTCCTTCCAAAGCTCCACCTGAGTCATTTTGGTTTGAACTAATTTTTTTGTTTCCTTGCAACTCTACTTTTTTAAGTTCTGCATAGTTCCTGTTCAGTGTCTTTCCTAGCCACTGTTAACTCAGTGGTTTATAAATGACACCAGGGTTGTCACATGATGCTAAAAAGCTTAGTTCACCATGTTCATTTGTAAAGTTAGTTAAAAAAATCCCTTTTCTATTCTGCACAGTGTATGTGTGTATATATACACACACACTTCCATACATATATATGGTGCAACAGTTCCTCTCTGGCAGGGTGGCTTTTTAAACAGTTGTGAAGGTCCCCAGGCTGTTTGGATGTGGCTGCACAGGCCCAGAGTAAACCTGTGAGCTTTTTGTTTATTTGAACTTGGAAGAAAGCATAAGAGGATTCCATTAAGACTCAGGCAAATTCCACAGAAAGCAAAATCCCAGCACAGTGAGGAGGCTCCTTCCCAGATGCTCTGTTTTCCCCAGCTTGGAAAGAGCACAATTTGCACCTTGACTGCAAGGGGTCACAGGACCAGCCCCAAAATTCTCCCTCTTGACCCCTTTCCCCATGGCTGAGTAGGACCCAGCAGGGAATTTCCACAAAGAAACTCTTGGAACTTCTCTGTGGGCTCTGCTGTCCCTTCCCTTGGGATTCTCACGTGGCTGCAAGTCTTGCAAAATTGTCTGAAGTGGTCAAACAGCAAAAATTCTGTCTCTTTTCAGGGAGCCTCTATCAGTGTTTATTCTGCAGGCCCTGCTTTGTAACCTCTCTGAATTACAGTGCCCAGGGTTTTGCTCAGTGTTCCTCCCCAAGCTGAAATCTGCACTCACTAAAGCAGCCCTTCACAAATGGAATATTTTTTCACTTCTTGCTGGGTGGGTCCATACACTGAAAAATAGGTCAAGAACAGTAATCTAAATCTACTGCTAATAAATAATTAAAGCTAATGGAATTTGCACAAGATCTGTGAGCTTGAAATATTTCTGAAAGTACTGTGGTGTACGTTTTGCTACTGTAAATCAAGATTTTTTATTTATCATTGTGCTAGATTGAAACATATCCATAAATGTGACTTTAAAAGGGTGGTTTTTTTGTACAGAGAAAACACTGGCATGTTAGTGTATTGAAATGACTAAAAATATCTCAGAAGATTGATATGATTGTGATTCATTCTTTAATGATTGGATTTCAAGTAAATACTTCAGCAGCCTTAAGCAATAAGAGGTTTTATATCTCATTAAATCAAAGTGTAAATTGAGCAACAAATTGTTTACTCATATGATTTACTTTGCCTTATATTTTAGGAATTAAGTAAGTCATCTAAGCTACTGTATAATACCTGTTTGAACAACTAGCTGGGATTTGAGTTTCATCTCTTTTAGATTAAAGCAAAGTCGAACTTGCTGGAACTAATTAAATATAAAGACTTAAATGTTTCCTTTAGTACACCCCCAATCACATGTGCCTAGGATTTCTGGTGGGGAAAAAAAAAATTGGAATACTCTGGATTTTTTCATAAAGCAAAGAAATAATATTTAAATCTGGTATTTTGCACTGGTAGGTGTCTGAGTGATCCCGACCCCTTCACCCATTTCCCCATAGCAGGGCGAAGCATCTGTGCTTGCTGCCTCTCTCTAATTAACCAGCAGAACTGCTTACTCCTAATTATAGTTAACTTGCTGATTTGTGTGTTTCATGGTGACAAGTTGTGTCCTTGAAGTACACAATAATCAAACACACCTCAGAAGTTGATGCCAGCGTTCTTCCCAAATCCTTCGTGCTTGGCTGCCTCTCACCTCTCCCCCTTTCAGCTGCATTTATGGGAAGCTCAGCATCATTCTGGAGATAATAGTGGGGTGGATGGAGTGTGCAGAGCCCTGGCTGTGAGGGCACAGGGATAAGCATCCTCCCAGTGCCTAGGAACAGACATCCACCCTCCCAGCATGCTGTCTCTGGAGAGAGGGGCATAAACCTGGCACAGGTTTTGACAGCAGAGCTCCCCTTCAGCTGTGCTATTTCTTATAATAGAGTTATGGAATGGTTTGGGGTGGAAGGGACCTTAAATCTCTTCTCATTCCACCCCTGCCATGTGTAGGGACACCTTCCACCAGCCCAGATTGCTCCAAGCTCCATCCAACATGTCCAGGGATGGGAAGTGTTCGGTGTTGATGGAATTACAAACACCCCCCTGCACAGCCAGGACGCCCTGGGGGCTGTCTGGAGGTTATTCTGTGCTGGGTTTTTTATTTTTCTTTCTTTTTTAGAGCTCTTACAAGAAAGAACGTGGGGTCAGGCTGTCCAGCCCCTGCCAGCTTAGAGCACAGGGCAGTTCAGTGTTTTATTCCACGTGGGCAGACAGGGAAGGGGACACGAGAGGGGAAGGGGAATCCACAGCATGTCCCGTGATGAGGCTGCTCCAGAATGGGCTGTGACAGCTGAACTGGTGATGTCAGCCACAGGCTGCTCCTCATTAGGATCCCTGTGCCAGACACAGGGACATTCCCCAGCCCCTGCCTGGCTCCAGCAGACAAAATGCAGAACAATTGGTGAGGAGTGTGGCAGGGGAGCCCCAGGCTGGAATGTTCACCCAGGGGTTGGGTTGGGCTCTCCCACTGGAGCACAGTGCTTGTGCACATGATAAAGGTGTGGAGGTCAAGCTCAGCTCTGCTGGGCCACTTTATCAAACTGGGGTCAGAGGGCTCTTGTTGTGACATTTAGAGATAAGCATTTGGGAGGGAAATGAGATGGAGCAGGGAGGAGATCAGAGGGTGCTTGTGTAGCTTCAGACCTCAAGTAAATTACAGATACAGCATTGGTAGCCTGGCCATTGCTGTGTCCTTTGTACTGTACACAGGGTATTAAGATCTAGATAAATAATGTAGTTTAGTTGTCACAAAGACACATTTGTTTCCCAGGATTTTAACACAGATTTATTCTTGGTTTATTTTCTGGGGAGTTATTTTTAATGAGAATGGAAAGAGAGTTAAAAATTATGTGGATTCAGATTTCATTGTTTAGCTACTTGATCAAAATATAAACTCATTGTTTTTACTCTTGTAAAGAGGAAATGCTGTATTAGCTTTCAGCCATCAGATTTGATTCAGATAATGATACAGCATCCTCATTCATGGGCTCTTCATCAGATACTGAGTTTGTCTGTGATAGAGCCCTTTTCAGAAAACTGCTCTACCCCTGATAAATCATCCAGAGAGAAAGAATGCATGTATTTAGATGGCACGGAAAAATAGGCTAATAATGGGATTGTATTCCTACACTCAAATATTTCAGTGTGTTTGTGTTGATAAATTACAATTTATTTTAATGTTCAGTTGCATGGACCCTTTTCAGCTGTTCTGCTTGGCTGCAGTGTTTTGGTAGCTCTGTGAGGGCTGGAGCCTGGATGCTTTTCCTGTTTTGATCACAGCCCAGGCAGTAAAGGCCACCACACTTTAAACAGATAATAAATCACCCAGTGTCCTTGCTAACCACCACTGCAGATTCCCCTGGGTCTGAACTGAACGTCCTTCTTCCTGTTCAATTTAGTGTAAAGAAGGTAAAATTCTGTTTGAAGTTCAGTGTAATATTTTGAGACAAAGTCTGATGAGAAATTTTTCCAAACTGCCAAAAATAAATCTCCCCAGCAGAGCTGTGACTCGAGGCATATGTATTCTTGACTTCTGTCTGTTTATTTTTATTTCCCTTTGGTTGTGAGCTGTCTCAAGTTTTGATGTTGTTTTGCTGAGGAAGGAATTATAAAAGTACCCTATAAACTCTTTCCTATAAACTCTTTCCAAGGGCAAGGCAGGAAAAGAGGGGAGAAAAGAAAAACTGGTGTGAAGAAGGTGTTTATGCCTTTTGCTGTGGTGTGTGCCATGTATCCACTCACCTGCATGGAGCTGAGTTTAAAACACCTGCTCACATTGCTGCAGTTCCCTTTCCTGGCCTGTTTGCTCTGGGAAGGGAATGGCAGTGGGATGCTCTGTGCCAATTGTTCAGCTGTAACAGATTTCAGGTTATTGGGAGGATTTCAAGTTGTCAAAGCATTCACCCCATTCAGGTGTGTGCTCTGATGTGTCCTGGGATTGCCCCAAATGGATTGCAGTGGGATAAACCACTGCTTGCCAATGGAGCTGGATCACCCTGAGCTGCATTCTGCTCTCAGGAAACATTTTAAAAGCAGTTTTACCCCCAGCACAAGCTGCTGTCTGAATCAAGCATGTTTTCCCATGATGGCATGAATTTTGCTTGGTAACCTTCTAATTGCTGGGATTAGTGTTCAGCATCCTGAATTTGCTCAATCAATTCACTTGAAAAGTTTTCTCCCTTTTTGTTTCTGTTTTTTTATGGCTTTGAGGTGCTCCTTCTATTCCTCTCCACCCTGCTTCCCTCCCTCTCTGCTGCTGCAAACAGCCAACAACAACATCCCTCATTATTCAAGATGAAAATGAAGGTGAAGTCCTGACATAGTTTACATCCTGAAATAAAAAGTGCTGCAAATCCTGTCTTTGAGAAGGCAGGATGTGCCAGAGGAGGCAGTTAAATAGCAAGATCTTGGCTACAGCTTGCCATGGCCACAGGAGCAAGGATGACATTCTCCTGCCTCTGGATCTGGGATTACATCCCCTGCATTTCTGCCTTCATTTCTGACATCCCTTTTCTGGCTGATGCCAAACAAGTCAGTAAATTCAGAGGCAATATCAGGGACAAAAGCCCTAAACCCAGTGATTTTCGACCAGCTGAGATTTTTATTTCAAGAAAAGTTGCTTTGCTTGGATGACATAATTTTTCCTGGTTTTATAAAGGGTGCCAGTATCCAAGCTGTAAATCTGATTCTGTTTGTAATTTCACTGGGCACTAAAACTGCCTCTGCCAGATTTTGGCCTTGAATGTGGGCATTTATTTTGCCATCAGTGGTTATTGTTACTTTCTTCAATGTCAGCATCATCAGGTTACAAAGAAAACACCTTCTAAAACGTGCACAGCCCTCAGGTCTCCCTGAGAAGGCAGGGAGTGGGGAAAAGCTGCTCAACCTGCCAGTTTGCTTTGGTAGAAGTGTAATTTGTGGATATTTGTGATCCACAAGGACAGTGTCCAACCTTTTTTTGTCCCAAAACAGGCAGCAGGATGTATCAGGAAACACTGGGGTGACTTGGCTTGGCCTAAGAACAGAAGCACAGTTTGGTTCAGTCCAAAGAGGGAGCTCAGAAAGCTGCAATATTATCCTTGACTTGATGGGGATTAAGCTGTATTTTAGTGCAATAACCATGTCAGAAGTGAAATTTGACTGATCATTTGTCTTTGATAGCTTCATTTGCCTTGGGCCCCCTAAGCCATTTCTCAGGGAGTGGGAGAACTCCTGATACTCCAACTCTCTGCATGACTTGTCATTTAAATGACAAAAATCACTTCTCTCAAAAGCCTACTTTTCCTTCAGGAAAATCAGATTAAACCCAGGGCTGAGAGTGTTTTGGTGAGTGGTTTAACATCCAATATGTTGCATGACTGTAGATGTGTAAGTAAATGTGTTGGAAAAGAGAATTTCCCAACTTTTTAAGGTCACCTTCTTTTCTGAAAACCTTGAGGCCTCAACAGACCCTTTTGTATATAGAGAAAATGCTTCAAAGATGTCTTTGTGACCCCCTGCACAAGGTTCAGGCAGCTCAGGGCCTGTGGCCTGTGTGCAGGGAGGAAGATTTCATGGTGACTGTTCCAATTGTGGGCAGAATTGCCAGAGCATGCTAGGAGCATTGGAGGGGTTGACCAAATGTCACCTGCCCTTAAAAATGGGTCCTGAGCACTCCTTTAGCACTAGTTCTGCTCAGCTGAGCCTTGGAAATCTCCACCAGTGGGAAATGCACCCTTTCCCTGCAGCAGCATCAGTGCTGCCCTCCCAGGGGATGCAGCTGCAGGTTATGGCTTTCATCCTCTTCCAGATTCATTTCCAGCTGGAGGTGCACCATGAAGGGGCTGCTTGTGCCTTGTCAGTGGCAAAAGCAGGAGTGCAGCATCTTGGCTGTGCATGACTAATAGTGCCCTCTGCAAAGTTACTGGATTTTATTCTTCAGGCACACAGATAATAAGAATTATTGAATTTGTAAGTGAATTAGACCCAAACCAGCTTAGAGGTGAAGCCATAGAAAATTTTATGTACAATAAATGTACCTTTTTTGTCCTAAATTATCTCAGTTGCTAAGTAAAAACATGCTATAAACCTTTAGAGTGATTTTGTGGGCAGTATTTTAATGAATTTTGTAACACTGAGTGTGTTGTAATTTGGAAGAAGAAATTTTGAGTTATACAGAAACCAACAAATAATACTTGTCATCTTCAATGAACTGCAGTTCTGTGATGACTAAAGCCAGAGCACTCTTGGGAAAATAATAAATAAACCAGAGATTTTTCAAAATGGCAACACTTCTACTTGAAATGATGGTCCAGAATCATCTTCCTTTAAGCCTGGCTTCCATTTGTGGGAATTTCCTTGGCATAAGTTCAGAGGTGTAGCTGCTGTGGAGGTAGATAGAGACATTTCCTGCTAATCTCATTAATGTTTCAGCTGAATGAGGAGACTGAAGGCATTCAGTGCTTAGCCAGCCCCACCACAGTTTGGATAATTATTACCATGTGCAGGTGTATGTCAAACTGGAAATTCAGAGTGAACTCCAGGTATAATTCTATTTTCATCAAATCTCCCACCAAACACAATCAGAATTGAAGTAACACTTGAGAACTGAAAATAACATCAGGAAAAACATGATGATGACTTGTCCTTTCCTGTGTTTCTGATGGCATATCCTGCTTGTGTCTTCCAGGACCTGCGCAAACAGGTAGCTCCATTACTGAAGAGTTTCCAGGGAGAGGTAAGAGCTGCTTCTGCTTCTTGTCATGTTTCCAGTGCTGCTCCACAGGAGCCTGGGGTGGCCACAGAGCCCTCAGGGCTCAGCCCTTTGCATTTTGTGTGTGCAGGGAATGTCAGCACCTGAAGGGAGCCTGAGAGATGGAGAGGGAGTTTTTCCAAGAGCACAAAGGGACAGGACAAGGGGGATGGCTTCAAACTGACACAGAGTAGGTTTAGATTGGATACTGGGAAGAAATTCTTTCCTGTGAGGGTGGGGAGGCCCTGGCACAGGTTGTCCAGACAAGCTGTGGCTGCCTCCTCCCTGGAAGTGTTTAAAACCAGGCTGGATGGGGCTCTGGATAGAGGAAAGTGTCCCTGCCCATGGCAGGGGTTGGAACAAGGTGATCCTTAAGGTCCCTTCCCAACCCAGGTTATTCTGTGATTCTGTGATTCAGGGTTTGTGCTGGACAATCTAAACTGCTGACATCTCTTTGCTCTGAGCTCCTGTCACCGTGGCAGGAACCCAGGTGGCCCATCCAGCTCCCTGGGCCTCGCTGACCCCACAGCTTCAGCTGTTAATGAATGCAGTGCAGCGTCCTCATAAAACACAAGAATACTGCAAATTGTTCTCCCTGCAAAGCTTTTCAGCTGTAAAACATTGCATTGCAGAGGGCTGATGGAAAACCTTGGCTTGGCAGGGGTTTGTTTGTGTGAGAGGCTGCAGCCCCACTGCTGGCTCCCCCTTGGGTTCCTCCTCACAGCACTCACCCAGAACTCACCAGCAGAGTGCTCAGGAGTTTAAAAGCCAACTGTTGTTATTCTGAAGGGTTTCTACAGGCAAAGGCAGCTGGGCCAGTTAGAGAGTTTTCCATTTTTGCTGTGGCCAGATGGGAGCCGTGGTTCTGCTGCTCAGAAAGCATCAGGGAGGGAGGGTGGAAATGACATTTGTCCTTGTGAAGCTCCGTGCCTGCCTGGGGTGCTGGATGGAGGCTTGAGCTCACACTGATGCACATTGCACAGCTCTGCCCCTCAAGATTTCTGTTCCAGCACTTCCTCAGCCCATGAGCTGTTCACTGACTTTAGACTGTGGCAGTTCCATCAGCACAGGGAAGTTCAGGAGCATGTTTGCAGGATAGGGATTTCAGTGCACAACTCCCTTAGTGAGGTTTGCAATCCTGATCACCTCCACATCCTGCTGAATCTGTGTCCCAACTAGGCAATAATCCTTCATTTCAAGGCAGCATGGTACTTTTTGTTTTACAACCTGATTTCCCAAGTATTGCTAGAAATAAATAAATAAATAAACAGGATAACTTTGTCCTTGATATATCCAACAGACATTTGTGAGAACAAAGAATGACTTGTGTGAGTCCGTTTGCCAATGGAAATTTACACTTTAAAATTGCTCTGAGTGCATTGCAGTTCTCTCAGAACCTTTTCACTTCAGTTTCAAGCTTGCAGTGCACTGACTGAAAAGTGCATGTGTGCTTTCAGCACTGTTCTTTAATGAAGGGAATGTCTGAGGATCAAGTAAAAAGCATAAATTTAAATTTGGCTACAGCGAAGGAGATTCTTCCATTAGATCTTCCCTGGTGGAGACAGCTCCCTGTTACCTTGGCATGGCTCACACACACTCCTCTCCTTTAGTTTTGCTTCTCTGATATAAAAGTGAAGTTTATTTTGGTATAAATTCAGCCTCACGAGAGTAAAATTTGTTGTTGTAATCCCCTGTTACGTAAATGAAGCACAAATACATTAAAAGATTGTGCTGCTGAATCTCTGAGCTGGTGATTCCAGTCTCCCTAATCGAGACAGGGTTTCAGAAACCTAAAAAACCTGAACTAATCATGATTGACTACATAAATGCACCACATTAAACTGTGAATTATGGTATTTGATTATAGATGTAATTACTGTATCTTGTTTTGGAGACAAATCAAAATACCAAGGATATGAGCCTGTTCTGTTGAGTTATATTTGATTGTTCAGGATATAGATCTGGTTTCTGGTTGTTGTTAAGGCTGACTTTCTAAAACATCAGGAGATAACTGCTCTGGGTATCTCAAAAACAAGTTTTGTTGAGCAAATAGGCTTCTCTCCATTTCAAATCCACAGGAGATGCCTCAATTCCTGTCCCTTGAGAGGCTGAGGGAGCAACACTGCTGGGAACAGACACTGACCTCAGCAGCCCCCTGGGACTGCCTGGCAATAATTTATTACCTGTCAGGTGGTATTTAATGTCCTGGGAGGAGCTGGCAGAGAGACCTTCTGGTCACACAGTACCTGTGGGATGGGATGTGAGCAGGGAGGAGGAATAGGGCAAGAGGTTCCCCTATTTTACTACACAGACATCAGTTTTTATCCCCAGATTTGTCCCTGGAAATGTTCAAGGCCAGGCTGGATGGGGCTCTGAGTAACCTGCCCTGGTGGAAGGTGCACATGGAGGGAGCTGGAATGGGATGGGCTTTAAGGTCCTTTCCAACCCAAACCTTTCAGTGATTCTATGATTTTGGGTTTTGTTAAAAAGATCAACAGCAGTGAATAAGTAAAACAGAGGTGAGTGAAGAGGTGGGAGTGAATGTTTTTTAGGGTCCCTTCTGCTGAAGAATGAATGTCCTGGAGCAGGAGTAGGGAATGCTGTAGGAGCAGCCTGCACAGGCACTGTGGGTGGGAATGTGGGATTTTGGGGCACCACCACCTCAGGATGAGGATAAAGATCCTGCCTGATGCAAATTCTCCATTTCCCTGTGGGAGAGTGTCCACCACATTTTTGCCTCTGACTCCTGTCTCCAATCCCACTGCTGCTGCAGCCTCATCCTTTGCTCAAACTCTGCTCTTAGACAGAGTTAGGTGCTTTTGGCATGGAACAATAAACTGGACTCCACATCAGAAGGGGAATGGGCTTTTGCCAGTCCCATGTGGGCTGAACTGTCCACAGGGCTCTGGGCTCCAGGGAGGGCCAGCAGGTCAGAGGATCCTGGAGGCAGCTCCCTGATAAGCCCAGGTGTTTAAGAAGCTTTACATGGATATTGCTGTGTTCCTGCTCCCCACCCCTGCCTTTCCTCAGCTCTTTTTCTGCTGTGAGCCCACATTCAGAACAAAATTGGGTTTTTTCCCCTCTTTTTGCTGGCTTAGTTTCCCACCAGGTGGGTTCAGAGCAGCAGCTCAGTGCAGGGGAGAGGCCAGGAGAGCAAAGCCAGGGGCAGGAGCAGCACAAATGTGTCAGCTCAGGTTGACTTAAACTGTCCTTGAACTGTGCCTGGGTGAGCCTGACGTGACTTGGAGAGAGGGGAAGTTAAGCTCAGGTATTTATGTCCCCTCCCAAACACGATTTATGGGAGTTGCTGGTAAACCTGGGGCCACTTGGCTTTTTTAAACAAACCCACAGGTCACTTCAGCCTGTTCTTCTCTTCAGTTTGAGCATGGAATGTTGATACTTCCCCCCAGTATTTTCCCTTTCTATCATATGAATTTATAAATACTGGACAAAGCAGAACATTCTGTGTTCCTTGGTTATTTAGCTCATCCATTCAGATAACAACTGTTCCAGTTATCAAATATGCAGTTTCCATTAGTACTTGGAAATAACTTTTTTTTGTATAGATCTCAGTGTGTTAAGTAACTGGATTTTTTATGATAAGAGTTAAAGTAAAAGCACTATGAAATGGAATTTAGCATACTACAAATTTTCAAATGCATTCCTAGTTCAGCACGAGCCCCTATTAATTCATCACTGGAGAATAGTTTTATTATAGTACTTTTTCCTTATTTAGGATCTTAATGGAAATTTGAAGGCAGTTTTCTAATTTAACAGAATGTTGTGTCTGCTTCAGAGCTGATGGTACTGTTCTTTTGAAATCTGTGGGTAACTTTTCTGCCTTCCCTGGAAGATTTAAGGTCTGGGTGGTGTAAATATGCTATTGTGAGCAAGACAGTTAAAAGTCATTAATTTCAGAAGTGTAAAATTCCTGTCATTTTGATCTTAAATCTCTGTCTTGCTTTTCCTTTTCCTTGCCATTAACTTGAGGATGCAACTTATTAATGGTTTGCTCTCCCTATGCTGGGCTAAATACAGGACAGAATCAGGAAAGGTTAAAGAGCTTCACCATGCAATCATGACATGATTATTATATATAATTAGCAAGGCATCCCTGCCATCAGCTGTCTGAATAAGCTGTGTTTTGGGTGGGTCACTGTGCTTTACCATGGGTACATCAGTGGATGGATATTTGTACATAAAATCTGAAAAAAAAAAAAGGCAGCAAAAAGAAGGGATGTTCTTGGGCTGTGTTAATTTACAGAACTGAAGTTGTGGTATGGAAGTCTAATGTTGGAATCTGTATTTGTGAAGTCATCAGACAGATATTTTAAGGCTGGGAAAGGATTTCCTGAGGTCATTAGCATTCTTTTCATGTGGCATAAGAGCACTGTCCAACAGTAATGCAGTAATCCCTCATTTGGAGAACCCTCTAAGGCACAGACTCCAAAACAACGTGCTGGACTTGATGTCTGTGAAAGCCATTTCTCATATTCTTCTCCTGGAGCAAGTACTTTTAAGGGTATTGCCATTCTGATGAGACCACTCTGGCTCCCCACTCAGCTGAATTGCTCTTTAAACTATTAATTTGGTCAGTCAGTAATTTAATAATTTTCCATATGCAGACAACAGAAGCTGAAAATCAGTTTGATGTGCTGGAACTACTAATCATGTCTTTGAAGGAGTACTCTAATAATGTGTGTGCCTAAACCACTTCAGACCTACGTTCCTTCTGCATTTTGAGAGATTATTCCTGAGCTGATACTCATATTTTTTCTATTTTACCCCCTTTAATTTCCTTATGTTAAACTTCCAAACCTAATTAATACAATTTCTTTCCTGTACATTCACTCCATGATGGCTCAATTAGAGCAGCAGTAGAACTGTGGTTCAATATTCAGGCCAACTTCATAATTGAAAACACATTTTCTTCTCAAAAGCTGCAGCTGGTTTGGTTCTGCTCATGCAGAAAAGGATATAACCTTGCATAACATAGGAAATGAACGGTTGAGAGAGAAGCCAAATTCAATTTCAGTCAGATATTTTGAGGATAAGTCCATGATCTATGGAAGCAAGGGAATGAAAAGTGTGTGTATGTGGAAAGCAGCGTGTTCAGCACTCTATTAATCACGGCCAGCCTGGGTGCTGTTGTGTGCCTTGCGTTAGCACTGATGCTCGTAGGGAGGCTGGAGAGCAGCCAAGCACTCCAGAAGTTAACCTCTTAAAGACCCTGAGCTGCTTTCTGTTGAATAAATGTAATTTTGTGGTCAGAAATAAATGCTTGTGATGTAGCAGGAGCTTTGAAAACAACAGCGTGGCAAAGCTATTACAAATTGCTCTGTGTTGGGGAAGTCAACAGCATACATCAAAATCCAGCGCTGGTGTTTGGGCCCAGAGCCTCCCTGCTTTCCAATGGAAGTATCATCAAAACCCTCTATTTACCAAAAGTGAATGTTTTTGGCAGTTAATTCTCTTTTAAAGTCCACTTTTCATCTCAGTTCCGTTCCCCAAAGCAGGAAGAGGTCGTGACCTGCTCTTGGGGTAACAGCAGCTCCACAGCGCTTTCATTTCTTTGTTTACAGAAGTGTGTAAATGATTATTTATTTATTTTTGGCTGGCTTGATTGCAGTTTAAACAACATCTTTCCTGAGGAAGGTGATTTAAATATACTCCAGCATCTCACAGGCAGATGAGCTCTCCCTGCTGAGCACATGGGGTGGCTGCTGCAGAGCCAAAAGCATCCCCAAGTGGAGACACTGCCCTGCAGGGGAGGGACAGAACTGCAGAGACTCTCGAATACAGAGCCTCTCCTGTTCTATCAATAATGTCCTTTTCTTTAATATCAATATATGTTAATAATCCCCTTTTCCTTCCTGGGACAGCTCTGAGCTGTGGGGATAATAAAGTCCCAAACCTTACACATCCCACAGAGGCAGTGACAGGCGCTGTGCACCTTCCCTGAAGCTCTTGCAGGTTCCTCTCCAACTTGCAGGCAAGTTGTACCAAGACAGCAGAGACTACCAGGGTAACTTTGGGGAGGAGCAGCCCAAATCCTCTTATTTTTACATAATTGACAAAGTGCTGAAATTCCTGTTGGCAGCTGGTGGGCTGTCTGTGCCTGTCTGTGCCGCTGCCACGCGCTCGGGGGCAACGGGAACAGTGGTGGGAAATTCAGTTTATTCAGGATTCCGACAGGCAGCACTGGTGCAGCTCACAGGGTCAGGAGTGTCTTCTCATCCTCAGGAGAAAAAAAAAAGAGCTTGAAGTGTGCTGGAAGGAATGGGGATGGGAGGGCTGGGCTGGGTGAGGTATTCTGCCGAGTCCCTGTTTTTCCAAATACAGAATTATCTCTGTATTTATTACAGAATTACCTCTGTTTATTACAGATTTTTATTACTATTTTATTTTTATTGCTATGAGGCTCTATATAAGCTGGTGTCTTCTGGTCTTGCTTTGTCAGAAAAGAGAAGCCAGAGGGTGAGTTCAGTACAGGACACCAGGAAAAGGGTGCATCTTGGTATTTATTGCACAAAGGTGGTTAATGAGCTCCTTCTTGCATGGATTTCTCTGACCTATTTTTTTTTTAAATACCAAAACAGAAGTTTGGATCATCCATGAGGGAGAGGAGTGATTGTGGGTGCCAGGTCAGTGCTCAGAGCCTGGAGGAGAGGTGCAGGTGAGAGCACCACTCACACACAGCTCCTGCTGCTGGGGAGCTGGGGGTGATGTGGGGTAGCCCAGGCTGCTCTGTCCTGCCTTGCTCCCCTTCCTCCCTGCCCCACTTCCCAAACATGGCTGGGCTGGCGTGGCCAGAGTTGTTCTCCATCCTTGTGCTCTCAGAGAACCTCAAGGATCAGAACTGGCAAGCTCTGACACCTCCCTCTTTGGGGACAGAACAGATGATCTGCTGATTTATTCACTAGAAAGATCTTCCTTCAGTTTTAGGGGAAGGATGTGTCCCCTGTTCAGAGGTCACCTCTTTGTTTTACCTTTTGGCATTAAGAAAATTCACAACTGGCCTGTGCTGACTTAAGGAGAGAGATGCAAAATGTAGAATTATAAAAGTAAATAATTATTCATTGTGCAGCCAAATTGGGACATCCCATATCTGGTTTCACACAAGGTTTTTACACCCCTTACAATTTAGGTACAACACAATTTGACTAATCACTAGCACCCACACTTACTAATTGGAGTAAAACATGGCAAATCAACCCTATTTCCACAGAAATAGGATCCAGGCATCCCTGGTTGCTGGAGGTACTGGTTTGTGACACCAGAAAACACTGTGAGGGTTTGAATGAAGTGTCAGAGGGTCTGAGATGTTGGCTTTAGCTTGGTGTTCAGGAGTATCCTTTATCCTTCCATGAGCAAAGTCCTTATTTCCAGGATCAGGCTGTCCTTTGATTTGTTTTACTTGAGCATGAAAAAACACCAAAGCCTCCAGGAAAACTCTAACGTGTCATTGCATCAGAGTGTACAAAATGAACTGATATAGACACGAACAAAGTTAATCCACTTTCCTACTGTAAAGATTGATTGATAAAAGAGCTTTTTGGTAACATTTGGCACTCTGGGCCCCCTTGTGCCATCCATTCTTGTCACTGCTTTGTGCTGTTCCTGCTGATCTGTGCAGAGATGAGGGACCCATGCCATGGGGTGTCCTTGCCCCAGCTCTGGGTCCCCACCTCCCCCCTCGTGCTGAGCCCAGCAAATGCACAGCATGAGTCAGTTCAGTTTGCCAGCACAATGGAAAATAAATTCTTCCTCTCCTTCCTTAGTTCTTCACCGAGCCACTGAGCTGAATCACACTCCAGCAGCAGGAGGAGGAGGGAGCAGGGCTGCTCCCTGCCTGCCCCACGGGTGGGTTGGGAGCTGGGTGAGAGCAGGAGCTGGAAAACCTGCTCTGAAATGCAGAGAGAGGTGAGGAGGGAGGCAGGTGGGTTATCCAAGGCTCCAGGAGAGGTCCAGCAGGGACAGCAGAGCTGCTGATCCAAAGGCAGGGTGGCAGACAGGATTTAATCAGAGCTGTGGCTCTGCTGTCAATATCTGCAGGCACATGTTGGGCTGGGCTCTTTTACTGGGAAGGAAGATCAAAGATTGGAAAAGCAGCAAGAAGCTGTCCTGTGAGAACATTCCTCAGGGGATGGCAGCGTTGTTTGTCTGGGAAAATCAGGATTTATCTGGGCATGAAAGGAAGAGGAGGTTTTAAGGGTTCAAGGTTGCAGCTGTTTCACAGTGGAGGGAGCAGAATTGAAAAGTTGAGGTGTTTGAGTCCTTCCTAAAGCTCTCTGCTTAACTTGAGGTCAAACCAACAAGTTGGTGAGGCAGGCATGCCCTTCCCAGGCTCTTTCCTGGTACCTCTGTCCCAACCCAAGCAGCTTTGTTAAACAGATTGGTGTTGGATCCACTGTGAAGTCCTTAATTCTGTTAAGGAATTTATAGCCCAGCTAAAATCCATGCCATATGCCTTAAGCAACTGCACAGAAATAATTTCTTTATAATTTTGCTTCAAAACTGTTTTAATTGCAACAGAGCTAAAAATATTTTTTTACTTTTTCTTTTGTCAGTGGCAAAATAAATTAACAGGGATGGTGAATAAGTTTTCATTTATTTGTAAATTACAATGTTATATTTATTAATTTATTTATTAATGTAGGTATCTCTTGGTATTAAGAAAGAGAAATCAAACCAACTGTATTTAAAGGCTTCCAAGCAAGACTGATGCATTAATATTCCTGCTCTAGCCACCATTTGATTCCAAGGCAGTTATTCAAGAATACAGCATGGCTTAAAAGAGTGGTGCTTTAATGAGTTGTTCTCGTGCTTTTCCCTCTGTTTCATATGGTTCTTCCAGTTTTTAATGGTGTTTTGGTAACTTGTAGTAATTGAAGACAAATGGAAAAACTTCGTGATGCAGAACAATACGACAGAAGATGTGTAAGGGAAGAGGGATGGGTGTCTCCTTAAGGCATCCATTTATTAAAAATCAGAACAGAAAAATAACTTCTCTTTTAAATAATTTATTTTTACTTGATAAATTAATTCCAGATTGTGTGCAGGACAGTAAAAGACATGTTAAGGTGGTTAACAAGAGTGGGAACTAACGTGGAGAACGATGAGGATAAGTGGAAGAGCTGGGACTGCAAAGTTCATATTTAGCACAGTGGTGTGAACACTTGTGTTTGTGGCACTGAGAGTAAATCACCAGTGCTTTGGTCATGCCAGACAGACACAGCAGTGGGAACCCTCACCAAGGAGCTGTCTTTGGGGTGCTGGGTGCAGCATCCCAACCTTCCAGCAGTGCTGAATGATCCATGTGGATCCAAGAGGAGCAGCACATGTGCCAGTCTCGTGCTCAGAGATGTGTTAAAAGTGCTGATACCCCTCAGTTCAGAGAATTCAAGTGTCAGTGCAGGATGTGCTGGCATCTGGCTTCCAGTCCAGCTTCCTTGCAGAGAGCTTCATCATCCTGTTCCATCTTTAAATTCAGGAGCAGAGATGTGCATCCTTCAGTCTGACTGCAGCCCATGAGGTGATACCACGTTCATCCAGCCCAGAGCATCCCAGCCCTGCAGTCCTGTGCTCAAGAGATTGTGGGGCACTAAACATCAGGCTTGAATTAATTCTGAAATCTCCTACTGCATCAAAACTGACAGATCCCAAACTAAAGCCACAGGCTTTGCTTTTGTCCTTCTGAACTTGGCTGGACATAGCTGAAAGAGGCAACATTCAGACAAACCTGTGTTCAGCACCTTCCCTGGCCTAGGTGCCAGATTTGTGCTGCTTCTGTCAATGTGGAGATAAATCCGTGCAGTTCATTGATGATATCTGGATTCCAGCCAGGTGCAGTGGGTATGAGACTGGGACCAAGTACTCCTGAACTAGGCTGTTCATGGTTTTGGGAGAGCAAGTGTCAGACAGCAAAGGGAGAGTGGGGTCAGACCATGGAGATACTCATGGCAGGTTGGAAGGAGACAATTCTGGAGGGCAAGGGGAGACACTCAATCTCTGGGGTGACCTTGGTACCCTAAGCATCAACTCAGGAGAGCTCTTGACCTGGAAAAACAAGGTGGAAAAAGGGAGGACTGGTCTCAGCCCAGTCTGGCTGCAGCTCCTCCACGTAGCTCTGGTGATGTTTTAGGGATGAAGAGGGAGATGAAGGCTGTGCTGAGCAGGGAGGATTCCTGGTGTCTCAGTTCTGTTATCTCACTGCAGCGCCAGTGGTATTATCAAGACAAATAGGATGCCAAAACTTAAAAGTGAACATATGTTTATGGGGGTGGTGGGGAATACAGAGGTCACTGTTGTTTCTTTCTGCACAGAGAAGACATAATGGGGCCTGGTTTAGATAAATTAAGATTTGGAGCTAAGCTCGTGTCAAGACAACGCGAGTGTAATTATAAGTTGACTTCTTTCAGGGTCCCTGAAGTTTTTAGAGTCAAATAAAAATGTTCAGCAAGAGTTTTATAATGTAGTTCAACAGTTTTAATGCAAGCTGATTGCAGCTCAGCCTTGTTGGCTCCTAAAACAATTTTACTTTGATTTGAAAAATTTTCAGTGAACTTCCTAATATTTCCATGTCATTTCAGTGCTCTGTTTCCTCTCTCTCTGGACTTCATTTATATTTCGCTATTTTTGATGTCTTTTTCCTCCCATATTTCCTTATTTCCTTAAGCACCTGGGTGTTGGGCATGCCTAATTATTTTTTATTCCAGTTAAAGTTGTCACAGTGCTTTTTCTAAATTTTATTTTAAGATATAAAATCGTTGCAGTGCTCATTTTTAGTAAAACTTTAAACCAGACAGGTTGATTTATTTTTTTTAACAACTAAAACATAAAACCATATTTCTGCCTAGTGGGATTGTTTGGAATTCTGGTTTTGAATTTGAGGGCGAAAAAAGGTGTAAAATACCTGTGATTTACAAACTGCTTCCTTTGGAAAGTCTCTGATCTCCTTGCAAGATGTTGTTTCAAATCTGGTTTATATTTCCATCACTCTGTAACTGGTAAGGAGCAAATAAACCATACCTTCTATAATACTTAGAGAGAATAAAAGTACAAATGCTCTTTATTAAAATGTGGAAAAACTGTAATAGGAAAACAAATCCATCCTGTTATTTCCCAGAAATGGAAGCATTTTAAGTGCTTTGCTTTTCATAAAAGGGGCAAATGAATTTTTCAAAATACAGTACAGAATCAGTGCTGTAATGCTAATTGTATTTAATAATAGTAATTTAAATTTGGCTGCTCTCTGCTTAGCAGCAGCGAGAGAAAATTGTATGTGGGAACGTTGAAGTCCAGAAGTGTAACATATGGTGTGCTTTGGCCTTCAGAGAGTCTGTGTGCACCCATGAAACAGCTCAACCGCACAAGAGTCCCTGGCGGTGCCCCTTCCTTCTCACCCCATCCCTGAGCGGTGCCTGACACTCCCCAGCATGGATTTACACATCCCAGGGCCTCCCTGCCTTTGGCACTTCGTTCCACAGGCTCATTTCAGCTACTCCTCGTGTGAAAATGTTCTCTCCGAATTGCTTCTGTTCTCCTTCCCTAATGAGCATCAGTCCATCTGTGATTGCTCAAATTCAGATTATTAAGTGGGTTATTCACAACCATCAATCCCTTGCTCTCTGGCAGGTCAGATGCCCTGGGAGATTCCAGTGCCTTTCTGTGGTCTTTCTTGATAAACTCTGAAAGAGCAGCATGGCCAGCTCTTCTTGAGGATTTATATCTGCTGTCCACATCCTCCATCACTTCAACATCTGATGCTCATTTATCACTTTTCCAATACCCTTTGATAAGCTCTAAATAGGTCAGGTGTCAGTTACACCACACCTCCACCCGTCTCCATAAATTAATGCAGATCCTGGGGGGATGTAAGTGGAATAGGAATTTGGTTTTTCTCTTTAAACAGAGCCTTGTATTGTGTTGCCAGAACTTGTCTCTTCCCAGCCTCTCGCCGTATCTCCCAAGATTTCCTCGCTGCCGCTGCCAAACGCTGCGCGGCCGCTGCCCGTGTCCTTATTTCCCTCCTTGACCCCTCCTCCCCTCCAAGCCTTTTCTTGGCTTATACCTTGTGCATTGTGCTTCTGTGTGATTTCTACGATTGTCCTTCGGTTTTCTGGCCTTAATCCTGCCAGTGATGATCCCGACAAGTCCCTTTCCAGCCGCGAGGCTGATCCGCACCAGTCCCACTCCCTGCATTATTTAATCATCCACGTTGTAGGATTGCCCCCTCTCCCTTCCCTTCTTTCCCTTCTCCTCACAGAGGCCTTTCAGGACAAAGTAAACACGAGTGGCACCAGGGCTGACCCTGCAGCACCCTCCTGCTTTATCTCCCCTCCTCTTCCTCTCCCGGGCACACGGCGCTTCCCGAGCCTGGGCGCTGGCAAAGCCCTGCCTTGGTCACACGCTTCCCAGTGCTGCAAATCCCCCTCCTGCAGAATAAAATATCAGATACCTTCCTGAAACACAGATACAGTAAACTCTGGCCATTGTTTCTGCCTTATCTATGAATCAATAATGTAGAGAAAGAATTCAAGGACGTTTTTCAGACAGGGCCTTCCTTTTTTTAGGCCGCGGTGACGTCCGCACCTTTAAATGGTTCCATAATATTCACTGCCTTTCAAATCCACAGAAGAATTGATATCAGGCCTTTGTATCCGCAGTTCTTCAGATCCTTCCTTGCCTTTTATTAAAATATGGGAACGATAATCTCCATGCCTTTGGTTTCCTGGTGTGGGTAAGCTGCCACAGAGCTGTGTCAGGCTTTCCTGTTTCCCTTTCTGTCCCTCTGCTTTGGAGTATTAATTCACTGGATCTGATCCTGAGTCACTTTGGTTGTTTATTGTCGATATGAAGCAATAGAAAATCCTCTGATTTCTACTACAATAGGAAAATACATGTTTACAAAAAAAAAGTTGCTGTGGAATAGGTATTTTATTCTTGGAGCTGTTAAGCTGCCTTTCCTTGTACAATGGAGTTTTAGATGAAAATAGAGACGTAGGGGGAAATAATAAAATGATAAAAATAAATTCTTAGATGAGTATTGTGTGTGTTACAGAGCACAAGGAGAAGCTGGTCAGAGGAGCTGAGGAGTGCAGACTGTGCCTGAGCTGTATTACAAAACTTCTTTGCATGTAGAAGATTCACAGTTATTTAGTGTTAAGTATCACAGGGTGCTCAACAAGTTCATTTTTCCATCTCCTCACGGGCTTATTGGAAATAATAGAAAAATCTATTTACCACAATAAAGGCAGAGTGGGACATCAGAAGTGGCCACAGTTCCATTTGCTGTGCTAGATCTCAATAAGTGGTAAAGGAAAACAGTTGTTGAGGAGAGAATCTGCCTGGCAAGTACCAGGCTTTTTATAAAGATTTAAAGTAAAGAATCCCGACAGGCAGGAGTGGTCATGAAAATATTGATGCTTGTTTTTGGGCTGAAAAATGGACTTTATATTCAGTACAAATGTAGCAGGAACAGTCTTTTAATTTTTAAGACTGCTTCTATAGGTGTTGTACACAGGAGACCTGGGTTCACTTTTTATGTACTTACTAGTTTTACATGGAATTATTAATTTATATTTATAGCCCTGAGTGTGAGAGTTGTATTGGAACAAATCTTAAAGCTTCTTTTCTCATCTCCCCTTTTAGATTGATGCATTGGGTAAACGAAGCAAAGAAGCAGAGGCAGCCTTCTTGAATGTTTATAAGAGATTAATTGATGTTCCAGGTAAGCTAATTATTCCCTTATTCTGAGAAACTAATGGTTCATGTTTGTGTGAATGCTACTGGGCATTTTTCCTACCTTTAATAAGGTAAATACGAGCAATGGTTTTGTTCTGGAACTGACAGACTCCTGTAATGTTTCTAATGGAGAGAATGGTAACTGTGGCACATTTCAGGACTTATTGCATCTACATGTCAATGTTTCTATTAATCAATTTATATTATTATGATACTCTGTGATCCTCAGTATTTTGTTTGTTAGAGAATCCAATTTTAACCAAAAAAAAAAAGACATCTTCACCAAGAAAAAGCAATATTTGTACTTTTAAAGGATAGAGAAAACTCTTCATGCCTTCCAAGAAAAACAAAAGAAAAAACCTTACTGAAAAGTAAATCACTACCAAATTTCAGTTCTCTGCAGTGTAAGTGTGATCATAAATTTTATTCAAAGGCCTTTATTGTATGTGTTTTCAACTTCCCTTTTGTTTGGCATACGAACTTTCTTTGTTTGGCGTTTGGTTTCAGTTCATTTCTTTTTACATTTTGGGAGTTGATTTTTTTTTTTTTGTTTTCCCCAGTGGTAAATAAATAACTGCCTGAACAGATTTTTCGTTTTGCAGCTGTACCCACAGCTGAGAGGGGGCGAAGAGCCCAAGTCTCCACTGCCACATCTTGGCCTGACTGAGCTGTTGGCACATGACTCTGTGTGTCATTTTATAGTTTTATAAAACATTAACATTATATATAATATTCAAAATACCTCACAAGGGTTTTTGAGGTGTAATTAATACTTTTAAATACTTTTAAGGCTTCATAGTACCCTAGCCTTTACTGGTTTTACCATTTAAGGAGTGTATTTCATGCATGCTTCAAATAAAAATTAAAATTTTAATGTTTTAGTTTAATGATTAACTGGTTGAAAGGTCAGTGTTTTTAGATGCTCAGTGTGAGCTAACAAATGCATTTTGTTATGCTTTCCCATTCATAGTTGAGCAGTGCCCAGTGCAGGGTTGCAGGGACTCACCATGCTCTTCCTGGGCCACAACTGCCTCGGAAATGTTGTTTTTAGGTTAGTCAGCTGTGTCTGTGAGTTTTCCTTCACTTATTTCCTGCTCAGACTCTCAGTAACGTTCTGCTGAGCACAGAGCAGCTCCCTTTGCCCACCTCATGCCGCGGGAGGAGCGGATAACGCAGAGAGGGTCCCGACCGTCACAGGCAGTCTGCCTGGCACGAGCAGTGTGGGCCTGGGATGGGCACCCAGAGCTCTGGCTTGGAAAGAAACCCCTCCATGGAAACATTCCCAACATATCTGCAGACTGGGAGTCCAGCATGAGCGCTGGGGAGAGGCACTGCAGCCCCTGCATCTCCGCACTAACACTCACCGCGGCTTCCTGCCATAATTTGGTAGGAAGCTGAGTAGGTTTGAGTTGGAACAGTCTGGCTTTTTTCAGGACTGAGAAGTGGTGTCAAACAAGAGCTGTGTGGGATCCTTGGTGTGCTCTTGTGCAGAGGCTTCTTGCTGAAGCCTGGCACATCACAGGTGCTGGGATCTGAGCAGCAGATCAGACCAAGCCTTGAGGACAAGGTAGGGTTTATATCCCACCCACCAGGATTTATAGAAAATGGTGAGGGACTTTGTCAGGACTTCTTTGTAGGAGAAAGAATTTTCTCTTTTCTTTCATTGGCAGGAGCAAAATTTACAGCCCTGCTCCCACACCCCACAGCCTCTCTCTTGCCCCGCCATCCCCTGCGCGTGCCTTATGTCACCTGTCACAGAAATATTTCTTTGATATTCTTAATATACTTAAAATCTTCAGCCTGGCTGAGTTGGGTGTGAAATGGATGAGAAATATCTCCAGGTTTTAGGTCATGCTCTTACCTGGATGTCTGAGGTAGAAGTAAATTCCAGGTTCTCCAGGAGAAGTCCAGTCAGTCTCCTGTAGCTGCGTGCACGTAACAAATACTCACAGTTTACAACACACGCTACAAGGAGAAGGAGAGCAGCCGTGAGGAATGTATGGCACTGCTCTTTGTCACCCTGCTTCATTATGGTGCTCTTTTTTTTCCCTTCTCATCCTGTGTAGTCTGCTAGGTTGGGCAGTATCCATGGAGGGTTGGGTGGGTATCCATGGAGAACTCTCCTTTATAAACAGCCATCAGTATTCATTTATCACATGTGCTGCTTTGCCTCCGTGTGGCTTTACATATCTTTTGACCTGTTCATTTGGTATTTCAAATATTTAGGTACACTTTTAGATCCCCAATGCTGCTGTGTTTTCTTTTTGGTGTGAGAAGGGAGGATGATGTTTGGGGGAAGCTATGCCTGGAATGCTGCAGAGTGGTTATTTAGCATTAAGCATCGCTGTTACATGACAAGGGTGCAATTTTATCAGACTTTCAATATCCTTTATAGGACCATATAATAATTGCAGCTGAAGTCTAATTCCCAGCAGCCAATTTTATGGTTCTTGAGGAAAGCGTGTATTTCTCTCCTCAGTAATAATGTGCACACTTTATATAATTAAAAAGGGCTTCTATTTTAATTTTACTATAAAATGATCCATATTGAAACTCCAGCTACAGTGCTTTATGGATTCAGCAAAGTTTAATCATTTTCTTTCCTGACCTGAACAGAGTTTTCACTCAGGCTCCCCGGTAAGGAATTTTTGGGAAGGGTGGTATTATACTTGTAAATTCTCCTATGTACATCAGGGGGTTTCTCTTTAAAAGATAAACCAGACCTTTTATATATCTCTCTCCAGCTTTATGGTGCTGTTAAAATAGCATTATCATTGCTTTGTGCTGTGAAATTTATCCTTCTTAAAGGAAAGCACATGTCAAGGAAAACATTTTGGTTTATGTACATTTATACAGCTCAGATCATTCTGTCTTGCTCAAGACTGAACATTTTTAATTAATGGAATTAATTTTCTCATTTAATTGCCTTATTTTCAGTATGCAGTACAGAGCAAGGGAAAAGCGAATCCTGCCACATGAATTGCACTAATCAACAAGGTTGTCACAACTTACCTTTAAAAATAATGTGAATATATTTATTTTGAAGTAAAGGGAGGTTGGGTATGTGTTTTGAGGAAGCCTTCTTCCATCTGCTCAGGATTCCTTTGTCTCCAGTTTTAAAAAATAAGTGTATTATGTTAACACCCTTGGCTTTTAGGGTCTTAATCTTGCAGCACTTAAAGTGAAATTGGAGCCTTGTTGTGTGTTTGGAGGAGCAGTGTTGCCTTGCAGAAAAAGTATATTCAAAATTCATTTTTTTTCCCCTCCTAAATTTTTAAAGGAAAAATAGTAAGCATGAAAAACACTAAATATTTTTGTTTCAAAAAGGACCTGTATTCACTACTTTATTTTTTTAAAACAAAACTTCGGTGTAATTTTCAAGTAAAAGTTCAACCGTGGAGACCAAGTGAATGCCAGGTGTCAGTGTCTGGATAAATTGGTTAAATAAAATGTTGTCTCTGCAATGGATCACTGCAATTACAGCCCAGTGCCACGCTGGATTTGCTCAGTATTTTGTCTCAGTATTGCTTCTGTGTAGGCAAAGAAACAATTCTGCCTTTAAACACAAATCTGCTCTCTGGATGTGGCACAATTAAACCCAGTTGGGTTCAGTCTGGAGAACAGGAAAACACAGAGTTTTTGCAGCATATGGACATTTGAGAGTGAGGGAAGGTTAATGCAAACTGTTTGTTCTTGGTTTGGGGGGGCTGTGCTGCCTTCCAGGGCTGAGCCAGAAATGAGTTTCGTTTCTCCTTAATGGGAATGAGAAAATTGGTCAGGAAACCAAACGACTCTGGGGGTGTAAAAGGGGATGTGTGTGTGGTTTTATTGGAGACTCTTCCCAGGTCTGTGCTGTGATCAGATTGGGTGCTAGATAATGTGTGTGCTGTGGGTTTAGCTCAGAGGACCTGCTATCGAGGGGAAATACAACAAAAAATATAAAAAAAAACAGAGAAGGTAAAAATAAGATTTTTTTTTTTAATGCGCCCTGTCAAAACAATCAAAAGCAATAACAGTGAAAGATGGCTGAAGTGGAAATTTTATCTTTCCCTTGCTCCTTGCCATCATAAATTGCACACCCAGCCGTAGGGGCTGTGTCTCACAAAGGAGTTTGAAGGAGCAGGCTCCTTCCAAAGGAGTTCTCCACACATCTCTCATTACATGTTGTATTTTAGTCTACACACAGCCCCACTTCAGCATTGCAAATTCCAACTGCCCTGCATAGGGTGTTCTTTTTCCAAGGAATGCTTTACCTGAGAAAACACAAAGTTCTTTTCAAATAAATGATCTGTAAAGCACTAAATAAGTGCGAGGGAATTACTTCTGAAGGCAGAAATGAAAATTATTTGCAGTGCTTGCAAATAATCAGCCATTTATCAGCCTTTGCTTTTTGATTATTTATAACTCACGACCCTCTCCAGACTTGCTCTGCTGTTTGGGCTGTGAGAAAATTTCATTTAAAGTGTATTTGATCAATGTCCTGAGGTTAAAGGTGGTGCAAGAGAAAAACAGGTTTGATTTTAGATTTCGTTGGGGGTTTTTTCCCCCAGAAAAATTATCTGCTGCTTATGTTGGAGGTGTTGGAGGTAAATGTGTATGAAGTTGTTCTGTTTATGTACATCCTGTGACATGTTTGGATTTTTTGGAAAGGTGTGATGTTAAGCAGAAAGGTTAATGGTAAGAAAGTCTGTATAATAAAGACTTTTACAGACCCAGATGACTCATGATGTGCTAAAATTTCAACCTGGGTACCCCCAGCCTTTTCTGCCTGTAGGGAGAGCCGGGTCAATGTAAATTTAGGGGATAATTAAGAGAGGTGAGGGAAAAGAGGTTCACTCTGAGGGACTGTTTAAGCACATTACAAAGTGGAATACAAAAAAGAGTTTGAAAAAGTTAATACTTAGAGTACTTGTCTGAGTACGTTGTCTGAGATAATGGTTAATTGGTTGGCAAAACTGTCTAAAGAGAAAGATCAGGTTATAGTAAACCCTGAGTTTGAGGTACATAGAGGCTGAACAGCACAGACCATTTTTGACAAATGTTTGGTATCATTGCAGTGTGAAAAATTTTAGGCAGTTCCTCATTTGTTAATAATACATGTCAAAACTGTCACTTCTTTCCCAATAAAATATGTTAGAATAAAACAAAGGACAGACCCATAAAATGAACAAGTTTATGGTTCTGCTGCCCCAGACTGTACAAGGGAAATGCATATTCATAACGTGCCTTTTCTCAACCTTAGAGGGAAAGGAAAACAATATTACAGTGAGTACTCTCAGGGGGAAAGGAAGCAAAATGAACTTGTTCACAGACACAGAAGTGGCACAGACACCCCTCAAACGCAGCAGTCGGGTGTCTTTCTAAACACACTTGAAAATCTGATAAAATTAGGCAGAAAATTGAGCATCGTTAATACTTGAAAGAGTGAAAAGCCATAAACCCCTGTGGCTGCAGGCAGTGATTTAGCTGCTGAGTGGATCCCATCTGAAGCCAAAATCCTTGATGTTGTCACCTGCGTGTTTAGAACAGGTAAAAAGAAGGAGTTGCACGAACAGGAAAATCTGGAAGCTGAGTCTGTACTGTAAAGATATACAGACTGTAGAAATTTAGTGAATCTCCCCAAACTGTTCTGCAGATCTGCAAGGGGTGCCCGAGTGGGACAGTTTAAAGTCCCAGCTGCAAAAGGGGAGATTTGAGCAGAGTTCTCAGAGGGGCAGAGCTGCCACCATTAGGTCTTCCAGACTATCCCAAATCACCCGGGATGCTGCTCCAGCCTTGGCAGTCCAGTGCTGAGGAATGTGCAAGTAGCTCATAATCACTTCAGCCTCCTTCCCCGTGGGGCTGGAATTCTGAGCCACAGCACAGCATGCAGTTTGGGATGTGTGCAGGGTGAGTGCACGCTGGTAGGGCAGCACTGTTAGTGTTACACAGCTGTTTTCAGATGGAGCACAAAGTCCTGCCCGGTTCCCATCTTTAGAACTCACTCAGTTTATCTTTCTGCTTTGAAACCCACGTCAAAATAACTGAAAATATTTCTGTTACCTGAATATGTGGCTTAAAATTGGGCTTGTCTGATCACATGATTTTTTTCTCTAGTTTTTCTCGTTGAATTAATAATTGGATAAATTCCTTTGTAAAAGCCGGAATAAATATTCGGAGGAAGAAATATCCCTAAAGCATTCATTTTAAAAAATTTATTGTGTGGTTGTCAAGCCCTATTTTACTTGGTAGGCTGGAGGCACGGAAGGAAGAGGGGAGGTGCAGATAAGGGGAAGGATGCAGTGAATAGGAGCAGGAAGAATGTTGGGTAGGAGATATCCCAGCAGATATCCCTGCGGGTCGGGGCTGTGCTCACCTGCAGGGTGTCACCGCAGCCCTTCGGAAGATGTTGCTGCAGGGAGAGATTCAGAGCAGCCCCGAGGCCCGTGACTGGAGCAAAAGTCAGAGTATTGGACTTTCCCGGTTGCAGGAATGTGAACTGGAATTAGAATAAACCCCAGCTTTCGGAGGGTTTATTGCTAAGTCTGTTCAGAAGCTTTTAGGAGAAAGAAGGGATGAATATAGCAGAAATGCTTTCAAACATAGTAGAAGGCTCTTTTATCATCTCAAAGAAGGAGAAGTGAAACTTGAAGTACAAGTGGTTTTTTTGTTACTGTCCTTTGCACCGAGCTCGAAGTGTGAGCAGAAATTCCAGTGTCCTAGAACATTAACAATCAAACTGGAGCCTTTGCAGTTGCAGTGGCTTCTCCTGTAACTCATTAGGTTCTTTTTCAGCTGACAAAGCGCCATCAAATACTGCCCTACCTATTATGCAAACCCCACGTTTAATATTTAAAACTTTTCTGAGGATTTACTTTGGTTACTCCTTTGAAAATAGAGGGAACTGCAGTGCAGTTCGTGAAGGAGTCGATTATTTACTCTGCAATACGTGATTTTTTTTTTTTTTTTTTTTTTACTCTAGAATAGTGGTGCATCTCAATCTGGGGCATCTTTCTGGCAGTAACCATTCCCGAGCTGGGAGATAGATAAAGGATGTTTTTAAATAATAGCCCACAAGACGTAAGGACCACACTCCGGGAGGGATCTGTACGATTGTGGTCACACTGCCTGCACACCATCCCGTGCTGTTTCATTTAACCCTGCGAGCTTTGGGGAACTCGTGCCGTGATTAATGGGGAGGAAAGGCGCCGGTCTGCTGCCACTCCCCCGTCCCCACGCAGGGGGGTCCCATCAGTCTGCCTTTGCTGCTGCTTCCAGAGGTCGGCAGAATTTGGGATTCGGCTTTTTTTTTTTTTTTGCCTTTTTTTTTTTTTCTGGTAAGGAAAATGAGAGTCCCTCACCCTCTTGTGGGCACTTTGAATTCCCCGGTTCAGCCTGCACAGAACGCTCTGACAGCCGGAGGGTGAGGAGAATGCTGTTAAAAAGTGGGAAAAAATAAAAGGAAGTCACAGATCCCAGCCCTGTGGGATGGGAGAGTAAGAAAATATGTATAATTCTTGATTGAAGGTAGAACCTTTTCATGGTTTTTATGAAGTGAGGAGTTGGAGAGATGATGAGCTTTGTTTCAAATGGAATTACGGCTATAACTCTTCTGTCCCTGGGCTACCAGAGTCATAGGGGAACGAGAGCAAAGCTATCATTTATTCCATGAAATCTTTGTCTCAGTCTCTCTAGGCTATTTCAATTTACCCCTGAAATTTCTGGGGAATAATTAATGAATTAATTAAGTATGCTGTGAGGTGTTTGAATATTCAAAAGCTACAATGTAATTATTATTTTTTCTAAAACACATTTTCAGATTATTTTCAGACATGCAGTCTCCCACGAAAGCAGTCCCTGCATCAGAAGCTCATGGAGCTTCTCCGTGTCTGTAATCCAGGGATCATTCTCCAGCAGGAACACTCCCTGCAAAGAGCAGCATTTAGGAACAGGGAAAAAAAAAACTTTTACTTTGTGACCGAAGTATTGTGACAGCGGGGCTGAACTCCTGGCTCTTTGAAAAAGTTAAATCGCGTTAATAAAGTTGTGTTTTAGGAGGATTATTATTCTTTTCCCCTCCCTTATCGTTTCGTGTGGGCGTTTCTGGTGAGCGATCACCGAGAGCTTTGCTTACAGCGGGGTTTGGGCAGCAGAAATTCAGTGGCGTTGAAAGAGACGCGTTGCCTTCCTTGAATTATTTTTAGATCCCAACCTTAGGAAACACATTTCCAGTGATATAAATTATTAATTGCCCCTGTAGTTCTGGCACTGTTTCATAACTTGCTTTCTTATCGTTTCCAGTGTTACAGGCCTGTAAATGAAGAGGGAGGAGGGGGGGGTTATTAAAAGGCAAGTCCTTTGTTTTGGAAGAGGCTCTTTAGGAGCTCCACGTTATGATACCAAAGGAATAGATTCAAAGGAAAAGAGAAGAGGTTTAATTTAGATATTAGGAAGGAATTGTTCTCTGGGAGGTTGCTGAGGCCCTGGCACAGAGAAGCTGTGCCTGCCCCTGGATTGCTGGAAGTGTCCAAGGCCAGGCTGGACAGGGCTTAGAGCAGCCTGGGATAGTGGACGGTGTCCCTGCCCATAGCAGGGGATGGAACGAGATGAGCTTTAAGGTCCCTTCCAACCCAAACCATTCTGATTCTGCGATTTCTACGAATGTATTTTGCGAACAAGCCGAGAACGAACCTCGGGCAGCGCAGAGCAGAGCGGTGCGCTCTCGTGCAGCCCCAGGCCCATCCGTGGGGGTCTCACCGCAAGGAAAGGCCCCGTTTGTGGTGATTTTACAGCGTGTGAGGAGCCCCCCGGCATCGCATCGGCACCCGCGGCCGCCGCCCGATCCGCCCGCGCTGCGATCCAGGCCGCGCTTTGCCGCTCTCCCCGCCGCGCTCCGGGCCGGGGCCGGCCGGGGGTGCCGGGGGTTCCTCCGGGGTCCGGACAGCACCTTTGGGGGTCCGGACAGCACCTCGGGGGTCCGGACACTCCCTTTGGGGGTTCCTGCCTTCCCTCCCGGGCTCCGGGCCGTTCCTCCGGGGAGCCGGGCAGTCCCTCAGGGGTCCCGGTGCTCTTCCCCCGGCGGGGCTGTCGGAGCCCCTTCCTCAGCACTGCTCCCGCCCAGCAGCGCTCCGCAGCCCCGGGGTTAAATATATATATTTATATAAATATATATGGGGAGAGACGGCGATTTGGCCCTGCGCGCTGCAAATTGTACATTTTAACAATGACACAGTTTTTCCACTCCGTTTGGCAAACCCCGCCATCAGCCCCTCAGTGTCGTCGGGGGTCCTCACCCCTCACGGCGGCAGCGGCCACGGCCGAAGGGTTAAACATAAACTTTAAACATTCTCTGTCCCGCAGGAGCTCCTTTTCCATGAGCCGAGGTGGGCTTTTCCCCCCTCTCCTTAAATAACGAGGGTGGTCCCAGCATACTCTATATCGAGACAGCTTTTCATCAGTTGCTCATCAGCATGCTAATTGCTGTATGACTAATTATGCCCTGAATTCCAGTTGATTTTCTTAATGAGACAGCTGGGTTAATTATGTAATCGTATGATTACATTAGCCCAGAGTGCCCTGGCGAAAAGGAAGGCGGGCGGGAGTGGGATGGCAGCGGGCGAGGGGCACGGGGGCAGCCGTGGCCATTTTGGCCGTAATGACCGGGGAGGGCAACGCTGCGAGAGCGCCCGCGGTGTAAACGCGGGATGGGACTGCTGGCACTGGGAGCTGTGCCTTCCTCAGCACGCAGGATGAGCGAGGAATGGGGATTCTTCAATAAAATTCACTTGGGAAGTTCAGGCAGTCAGCGATGGCCCCGTTGTAACTCGGGGATTGAGGGTGGGTTTGGGCTGATCGATGTGGGGTGGGGGTTGGATTGCAGAGGCATTGAATATCCTGGGCTGGAAGGGGCCCGCGAGGATCATCGGTCCGACTGGCCCCAATTATCCCACCCTGGGCATCCCTGAGAGCATTGTCCAAACGCTCCTGGAGCTCTGGCAGTCTCGGGGCTGTGCCTGTTCCCTGCAGAGCCTGGGCAGAGCCCAGTACTCTCGGGGCAGGGCAGAACTTTCTTTTGATACCCAACCTGAACCTCCTCATACACAGCTCCAGCCATTCCCTCTTGCTGTCCCTGGTCACAGAGAGCTGCGATCAGAGCTGCAGACTCCAGTGAGTCTCTCCTCAGTCTCCTGCTGAACAAACCAAGTGCCCTCAGTCACTCCTTGTACGGCCCCTCCTGACCCTTCACTGTCTGCTGTCCCTCCTTTGGACACTCTATAACAGCTTTAAATCTTTCTTACACTGTGACACTCAAAACTGCACCCAGGGTGCTGTAGGACTATCTCGCGTAAGGCGTAATTCAGGCAAAATCAATCTTAGTGTTTCTTTTAAAATTGTTTGTGAAGTCAGTACTTTACATACCTAAACAGCAACAAAATAAAAAAAGGTTCCTTTGCCCTGCTGCTGAAAAAAGATTCATTGTTAAGGCATGTGCGCGGTGTGAGAACAGCCTGAGAGGTGTTGCTGTGGCTCCATCGCACCGGCTCGTTTGATGTGAAGTATGAACTGCTGTAAAAATCACTTCACATTTGTAACATTAATTGTTTTCATGTCTGTGTCCACTGAGACGTGTCCATCCTCCTCCTTGGTGGGGACAGAAGCTCCTCTGCCAGGGGACAGTGAGGTGTGTGCCAGCAGTGAGCAGGGGATGTGCCCAGAGCTCTGCAGTCCTGGGGAAGGAGAGGCAGGAACGGGCTCTGTAGGGTTGGAAATACGGCGGTTTCTGTTTCTGCTGTGGTGCCGTGGAGGAAACCTCGTCAGGGATCGGATCCAGATGTGCTGGGCTGCACAGGATGCAGGGGGCTTCTCTGTGGGCATGGCGTGCAACAAGTGGATTAGGAAAAATGAGCAGAATAGAAAGCAGGAGGACAAAATGCACTAAATTTAGTGTAAAAATAGACATCTCAATCTACTCTTAGAAAGTAATGATCTTGCAAAACGCTTCTTCAAGTTCTGGATGATCAGATCCCTTTTACTAATTTTCTTTTTTTTTTTATTTTATTTATCCTGTGCCCAGCAGGGATTCTGGAATTTCACAAGAGAAAATTCAAAGCAAGGGAATAATGTATGATGAGGTTTCCATATTTCAGTGTTCAGTGAGGTGATTTTTCTCTCTTACAGACCACAGAAAGGGCATTTCCTTTGCTGCCTCTCTCCGTAAGCCAGGGCCAGTTGGTTTTTTTGAGCAATGCATGCCTGTTGTTAGTGTAATGAAACGAAAGTTTTGGTCCATTGCTTGTTTAAAAATTCAGTGACCTCCTGTTAAATGACATGAAACATACTTTGCAAACCTGGTTAATATAAAAAGGTATGCTTTTCCATGCATGCATGTGTTGGGAAAGGGAGAGTATTTTTATTTATTTTTAATCTGCTCCACTCAGGTAGGAAAAAAGCCATTGTGACTCTAAGGTCTATACTTGTTTCAGGTTAATTGGTGTTTATAAATACTCCAGAAATAACAGGTTTTTAAGCTTTTCAAGCACAAAGATCATGTTGGAGCTTGCCATGAGAAACAATTTTTTTCTCCGCCCGAAATGTCTTGGTTGGTCATTTTATTGTCGTACAACGATTAGTTTTCTTTAATGCAGTTTATAAAAATTAAGTCTAAGAGGTGCTTCACCCATGGGGTTTTTTCACATGTCCTCCAGCAGTATTTGGTGGCTGCAGGCCATTAGTCCTTCAAATAGGCTCTAGTGAAGTTTGAAGTTTAATGCACAGAGACTTTTTTTACATTTTGTTTGTTCTGCCGCTGTTTTGCTACTTGAACATTAACCTTTAATAGAGCTAAATTAAATATACATGTCCTGATGAATAATTATGAGATTGCAAGCATTTTCATTTTGTACACAAAGCTTCTCAGGGATTGCAAATTTGACTAAAGATTTAGTCATTATTCACTTTATAATGCCCATGTTATTTTTGTCTTTTAATTCTTTGCTGATTTCAATATAAAAAGCCCTGTGTATTAGGAGCAAAATACCTCTTGTGGTGTCCTGGCTTTTTACAATGTTCAAATGAGGGTGGGGGAAAGTGCACCCACAATTTTGTCCAGTTTCGTTTCTTTCATTGTGGCACTATTTCACAGAAATACCCACGGCTGAAGCTTAAGATCCCGGGCCCGATAGGATTCGTGATTTCTGTAACAATTTAAGACGTGGCCAGAGCGAGACAATCCGGCCTTTCTTTGTGCTCAGCAGATGAATGTCCTGGGCTGGCTCTCTGGGGGATGCTGAGCTGCAGGAGTGTGACAAAACGCTCCTTGCAGAGGAAGGTCAGGGACCTCCATGGGAGCAGGGGAATGTTGTGACAGCCCACACCGTAACAGGACCATCCATAAATACTGCAGAGCCTCCAGCTCGTGCTACTGCTGCCACTTCAGCTCTCTAGTTAATTTCTTACCTGTACCCCCCTGTCTCTGCCACAATAACATTTTAAGTTTGATTTATTATAAATATTTTAATACAGATAATAATAACGAAAAGTATTTGGCCTAAAAAGCATAAATGAAAAAGCTATGTAGTCATAAACTATGTATGTACAGAGAACAGATGACAAGCAACCTAGATTTTGTATTATGAACAGGGTAATGCCATAAGCTGTTGAAGAACCCAAGTAACAAAATGCAGCAGGCTGCTACTTAGAATGTCTCTGAGTTCAACATAACCCAGTGCTATTCTTTTATAAACTATGCAACAACGCTGGCATATTGAAAAAACACACAGGCTCATGCTTAATGTGTTAACAGAGGTACAATAGACTTATTATGTGTTTCCAGAGACTGGAACTGAGGGTGGTCTGAAAAATTAATGACTGTGGTGGTTGAAAATTAAGTGAACTCCCTAATATATACTGTTGTTGATCCACTGAGTTTGGTGTTTAGCATTCCTCAACAGGAGACTAAATCTTTGCAGCCATTTCACAAGAGATGCTGGCGCCCGTAGCAGAAATATATTCAATAATCTTTTATAAGTCCATCACACTCCAGAGTTTTCCTATCCTGACTGGGAAGAAATCCCAGAATAAATCACACATACACATGTCAGGTGTGTGCTGAGAGCTCCCTTTACCAGAAGGGGATGAATATCAGAGAATTAATACTGAGAGGATGTTTGATTAATAGTGTAAGAGAAAGAGAGATCCAAACCCAAGGTTCATGGAATTGATTACATCCACACAATGTTTCTGATTATTATTGATCTGTCAGTTAGAAAAAGTACCAGTCAGATCTCCATGTTCACAGAACTTGTTTGAGCTCTGCTGTGCAGGAGGGCACAGTTAGCTTCAGAAATTCACTCCTGCACGGGCAGAGGCCTGTGAGGGACAGTAGCTGACAATGAGCTGAGCAGTTTGATTGCTTTTCACCCAAAAATTCTCATTTTGCAATAAAAAATGTGAAGCTTAAAACTCTCACGTGCCTTTATATCATGACTGTCTGCACCCAGGAACACTGTTCTGGGGATTAGAAGAAGCTGTGTCAAAATTTCATGGAATCACAGAATGGTTTGGGTTGGAAAGGACCTTAAAGGTCATCCAGTTCCACCCCCTGCCATGGGCAGGGACACCTTTCACTCTCCCAGGTTGCTCCAAGCCCTGTCCAGCCTGGCCTTGGACACTTCCAGGGATACAGGGGCAGCTACAACCAGGACAAGTGGTGCTGGGACCTCAGCACCCTCACAGCCACGATTTTTTTCCCAATATCCCATCTCTCCCTGCCCTCTGGCAGTGGGAAGCCATTCCCCCTTGTCCTGTCACTCCAGGTCCTTGTGCCAAGTCCCTCTCCAGCTCTCTTGGAGCTCCTTTGTGGCACTGGAAGGGGCTTTAAGGTCTCCCCAGAGCTTTTTCTTCTTCTGGCTGAACACCTCCAACCCTCTCAGCCTGGCTCTGTATTTAAAAGGAACATAGATTGAATTAAATAATTGGTTTTTAAAGTTTGTAAGATATAGGATGTGAGGAATGTACAGACCTAATAACTCAATGAAGGGCCCTGCTGGAGAAGTGGAGAAAAGAGGACACTTGTGCTCTGAACTGCTTGGGTGGCAGAAGTGTTCCTTTTTCTCTTTTTTTAAATTTTATTTTATTTTGCTGTGGTTTTTTTCATTTTATTTTACTGTTTCTTTTTCAGATCCAGTTCCAGCCTTGGATTTGGGACAGCAGCTTCAGCTGAAGGTTCAACGCATGCACGATATTGAAACAGAAAATCAGAAACTTAGGGAAACTCTGGAGGAATACAATAAAGAATTCGCCGAGGTGAAAAATCAGGGTAGGTTGCAACCATATTATCAGCTCTTAATGCACACTGAAATTTGAAGACAGGGATTGAATTCAGTTTTATTTGTTAAAGGTAGAGGTGACAGTAGTTTGAAATTCAGTAGAGAAAGTGTAATAGTCTATTAGGGCCACTTCTGTATTTGTGCATGGAGATGGGCTTTGGGCAGACTTTCTGGATTTCTTGAAAGTTCCATTTACTGCAGCAGCAAGTCAGAGGATGGAGTTGTTATTGTGCATATTTGGTTGTAGCCTTCAGCACTGAAAATTACACCTGACTGACGTTATTTGTGACATTTTGTGAGAGGCAGTGCTGGTACTGACATCAGGCTGAACGTGGGTGTTGGTACTTGCAGGATGTGCAGCTTGCACAGACAAACACAAAAATTCAGTATTTTGTATCCACATATGAATCTGTACAAAATGGAATTTTTTCTGTGCTGTTTTTACTTATCTAAATGTACTACTGGAATACATTCAGCATATGCACTTTATTTTTACTCTGGAGACCATCCACAGAGCAATGTAAATACAAGCTATTACTGTTAAATTATTTAAGTTTTAATGAGTCTAAAGTACACGAAAATACATGAAAATCTCAATGAGATTTAAGGCCTGTTGGCTTTTAGACTGCTTAAGTTTTCTTGTGATTCAGTTTCCTGCGCCAGGAAAAAAAATTTCTCAGCCATACACTTTGTTGCCCATCCATGAAGATTTCCATCTTTAATGCCCAGTTCTGGATGGTAGTAAGTTAAATTGTCTTGCCATTTGGAAAAATGGAGATTTTAATTTATTTTTTATGTTATGGAACTGTTGCACCCAAGTAACACTTAAAAGCTGCATTAGCAACTAAGCTGATTTTGTTAAATCTCATTTTTTGCTGAGGGCACATCTACACAGTTATATCTTTTGAAATAGTAATTTTTTTTTAATGTAGAGGGTGTGACCCCTGGAGAGGACAGGTATCAGCATGCCAGGATTTGGGCTGGACTGCAGGAGATGTCATGTTGGAACTGTAGTGCTCTAAGCAAGAATGTGTTTTTTACTGCAAATGTACAATCGTTGCAGTTCACTGTGCAGAGTTTTCCTGAGGCTGTGCATCCAGTACATCCAAGCATGACATAGGGGTTCATCCCACAAAGTGGAAAAGCTCTTGACTTGTAGAGTTTTTTGCTACAACCACTCATAACTGACATTTTTGATTTTCCCTGGTGTGCTGGAACTTCCTTTCCATTTCCCCACTGTAGCCTTTGTGTTGTTTTTCACTCCAGTGCAGTGGTTTTACTCTCAGTTTCAAAGAGGGATTAATAAGCTATCCAGGGAAAAGGCTGTTGTTAGCTGAGGGTGCTTTGATCAGTTAATCTCTTTGTTTGGAGGGTTGGTATGAGCTCTACGGTGCCTGTAACAACTTCTTCCAAAACTGGTATAAATGGCAGTGCCTGACAAGCTGTAGCTGTCCTGAGCACTGAAGAAGGCACTTAGTGCTTCAAGCAATGTAGAGGATTCAGCTGTACTTGTCCAGCACATCTATTGTTAGGTGCTTAAAGGTAAAATCAGAATTTATTACGAAAGTTACGTCTTCCCTCATGTTTGTGCACTTCTTGTGTTCCTTTTCGTAGTTTTGGTTTATTTTAAAATCAGACATTGAAACTTAGTCAAGGTGCAATTACCTGCATTTCCTTGAGATTATTTTGCTCTCAGCTTCTCCATATACCAGAATATTTTTGCAGATTTATATCTAAAAAGTATAAAGGAGCAGAGGTATCCCCAGAAGGGAGTGCAGCCCTCTTTGCCCACAGGAGCAGCATCCTCCTGTCAGTGCGAAGGAGCATCCTTTGCTTATTCAGGAAGAGATCAGGATTTGTATGACTTCCCGGATCTCAGGGAAGAATTTCCCTTTGCTTAAGAAAAAAAAGAGGTGACGTGTCCTTTTCACGGCCTGTTACTCAGTAATGAGCCTCAGCTGATTTCTGCACAGCCAGCAAAACCCTGCTCCTTCAGGCAGAGGCAGCTGCTTTGCTGGCTAGCATTTTTACCACTCTTTCCCCCTTTTTTGTGGTCACAGTGGCTCAAGCTGCCTTTGGTAGTGCCCAGACAGCAGATCATGTCACCAGCTACCTCCTGTCTGCTTCACAGCTCCCTGCTCACTCTCAACATCAGGATATTGAAAAGATTATGTGTAGGTTTGTGTGATATTGTTGAGGTTTTTTCCCCCAAGCCCATAGGGTTTATTTTTCATATTAGGGTTTGTCTTCCTAAGATGCTTCTGCAGAATATGAAACTTTTCAGGTTCAGAAGTTTTATTTTTTCCTCAAGCATTATTAATGGTATCTGTTAATAAACTGATGTCTTTAACCCCCCCTGCATCCTGGTGTGAGTACTCTGAACTGTGTTGCTGCTGTGAGTCTTCTGGCAGTCCTAGGCTTTTTCCAAATTCCATTATTGTTACAAAGCATACTCTGGTGGATGTGCTGCTTTTCCTCTTCTGAGCCCTATAAGGATTCAGTCCTTTCCTGTGGGTGGGATCACAGGGCTTTCACGTAGGAACAGATCAGGGCGCGTAAGGAGATGCTGAGCTGTAGCTCTGCAGGTTTCTGCATCTGTTCCCATCCACTGCTGGCCATGGGGAAATGCAGGAGAGCTCCTTTATCATAAGGAAAGGTTCTGCAAATTCCCTGGTTTAACTTTCAGGTGCTTCAGAAAGTTTAAATTGTCAATGTTTGTGTGTAAACCCTGAGGTGGAGGATAAGGCAGTGACAGCAACTGGGACATGCAGAGCTCCAGTGCCTGCTGTGAATGCAGCAGTTGGATCCCAAGTGCTGGGTTTCTCATCAGCTGGGAAGCAGAACAGAGCTGTAGCCCAGAGATGTGTTCAGTTAGTGTGAGATTGCATCTGTGCATGAACCATGGTGGAGCTGCCTCTTAGTGCATGAGCACAGTCAGGTGAATGAAGTGTCCTGTGTGTAAATGCATACTTAAACCTGCACTGGGACTTTATTAATCTGCTCTCAGCACTCAGCTAATTTTTGGCTAGTCAATAAGGTGATATTATATTTTACAATTGATTTTTTTTTCTTCTTTTTTAAAAAAAATTCATGTTAGAGGAACCTTCTTCACTCTGCTTTCCAGCAAACTCCATTGATCCTTCTCAACCTAAACACTTAAAGTTCAATTTAACATTTAGGGAGTAAAAGGTCTCCGAAGGGACTCATATCCATTGATTTTGTGTCAGAGTTGAAGAGCTAAAGTTTAAAACACACTGAGCCTACAGGGTAAATCAAGCCTTGTGTTGTGGAACCACGTGGAGCTGTGTAAACTCATTCTTGCCCTATTGTTTTCCTGCAGAGGTTACAATAAAAGCACTTAAGGAGAAAATCCGAGAATATGAACAGACCCTGAAGAACCAAGCAGAGAACATAGCCCTTGAAAAGGAACAAAAGTTACAAAATGATTTTGCAGAGAAGGAGAGGTGAGTGTGTGTGTGTATGTGTCTGGGGGTTGGGGAGGAGCAGAGAGGTATTTTTCTGTTTAATCTTCCCAGCCAGGACTGGTGGCTGGGGACAGCTGATCCATTGAGTGATTCTGGGATTTATGCATTTGACACGGGATCATTTGATCCTCAGCCGTGCCCAGGAAAACAGTCAGGAGAGTGTGGAAGTGAAACAAGGACAGATTGTCTCTTCTCCGTGGTGTGGTGGGGGTGTCACATTCAGGAGGGTGCACACCTGCTTTTATTCCTCCCTGGCTCTGTGACACCCATCTGTCTCCACTAGCCAGGGCAATTCCTGTGTGTCACAGGCTCTGCTGCCCTGGGCTGGGGCAGATGAGCCACTGCACCCCCAGCCAGCGTCAGGGATGTACCCCTACTCTCCTGGGAATGCCTGAGGCAGGGGATGTCTTCCTGAATTATCCTGGGAAGGTTTGCATCTTCCTACATGCCAAAATTAAGAAGGGTTTTCATTATTTACTATCAATTTTAAAAAACCACATTTTGGATGCATTTCTGATCTTTTGCAAATGAGCAGGGAGCATTTGAATCTTTAGGTTGGTGGGCAAATAAATCAGGCAGGGGAAAACCAAGGGGCTAAAGAGGGAGTTCTTTCAGGCTGTATTCCCTGCCTGGAGAATTTATTTCTCCCATGGAGCAATAACACTGAAGCTATAATGTGTTCAACACAGCGTGGAAAACCTTCAGTTCACGTGAGCCTTTTACTTGGAGGGTTGGTTGTTTAAATTCAGGGCTGAATGAGGAGAATCTACCAGTGAATGCAAAGCTTATTTTTGATTCACCAATACCTGTGGCTGCTATTTGGTAAGCAGTGGTTTTCACAACTGCAATTTCAATGTACTTAAAAATAAAACAAAATGGCAGGTCGTGGAATGCAAATAAAAGTGTGTGTAAGAGAGGTTTTGAGGTCTCAAAGTGTATGGTTCAGTATGAAGGGAACTAACACATGATTCTTGCTATAAATAGTTATTAACCCGGTCAGCAGTGTTGGAGGAGAAATTTGTGCACCCTATGGAGTGCAGGCAGGATGCTGGTAGTTTCATAAGCCATTTCACAATTCCGAGATCTGCAGAATATCCTAAAAGCAGTGTTGTAAAAAGCACGGCTCCTGGGAGATGTTGGAGCAGCTCCTTTCAAAGATGAGTTTTATAACTCCTGCAGCCTGGCCCTTAGCAAGGAGTGCAGTGGCTGCCTGGCCAGATGATGTAAAAATGAGTTTAACTGACACAAACAAGAAAATGTTGCCTGTGGACTTAAGAAATGTGAGCATATTAAAGTTTTGCTCCTGTTCTATAGAAAATATCACTGTGAGATTTGTTTTGAAATATGTGTGTTTTCTTAAAGAGTAGCTAATAATATTGCTGCATTTGGCACCCATTACAGCTCTGATGAAACAGCTGCTGCATCTATTCACTCTATCAGTTATGGCAACAAATTCCTTCATTATGACACTAAAATGGAAATGTATCATTCTTCTTGTACTAACTTTGTACAACAGAGGGTGCTTGGTGACAATTTTCTCAATGTGTGTGACATTTCCAAAACAAATTATGCTCAAGAAAACCTTCTACTGAAGTTGTCATTTATATAGCAGTCAACTCTTTATAATGTTCACAGCTTATGTTATGAGGTGGCTACACTGTTAAAATTTTAATAAGTGGGACCACAAAGTAGGAGCAGCATCTCACAAAGTGACAGCATTTATGGGTCCCACAGAAGCACCTCAGAGCCTGTGTGGTGTTGGCAGTTGTCTCATTCCAGTTGAGACATTTAATGGCTCCATCCCCCAAATCTGCAAGGCACAGATGAGTTGTTTGCTCTGCTCTCACCTCTCCTCTCCCCTTGACAGAAAATTGCAGGAGACCCAGATGTCGACAGCCTCGAAGCTGGAGGAAGCCGAACACAAAGTTCAAGCTCTGCAAACAGGTTTGGCATGGCTTTAGTGACCTTTTCCAGGTGATCAGGTGGGAGGTGAGAGGACAGGGATTCTTGGGTGTGTCAGGACTGGGTGTGAAGCAGCTCTTGGCGTGCAGGGAGGTCCAGCAGAGCTCAGATGGGCTTTGTGAATCAGAGCAAACACTCCTGTTGCAGCTGTCATTGGCAAATAACAGGGACAAGGCCATGGAGCGCACACAGAGCATCCCTGGAATTACAGCAGGCCATGGAACTTACCCTCCATGTGTGTTCTTCTTCCACACATGTTCAAACTGTGATAAATATCTGTACTGAGCTGTGTGAACCCCATTTCTTGCCTGTTGCTATGACTTGCCCTTAATTTTTATCTCTGCACGCTTTAAATTCCAGGTCTGGACACATTTGGCTTTTTTTACTATGAGAACAGAAGAAATTTTATTCCTTGAGCTACTGCACTAAGTATTTCAAAGGAATAAGCAGTTTAGCCAGCTTAATAAGAAACTAATAATGTCTAGTTTGGTTAAGCAGAAACTGGAAATTTTTGCAATGTAACAGAAATACTGTAAGAAATTGTGAAAAAAATCAAAACCCTATAGTTTTTTCTAAGCCATAATGGTTTGCCTAGGTAGAAGGATAAAGCTAAGGAGATGTATAGCTTTATTTTTTTTTTCATCAAGAGATGTACAGCCTTATTTATGACTGAATACTGCTATTTCAGTACTGTAATGCTTCATGTTTATGCCTTTTAGCCTTGGAAAAAACCAGGACAGAACTATTTGATCTGAAAACAAAATACGATGAAGAAACTACTGCAAAGTAAGATTTCCCTGTTTTCTTTCTGTGTCTTCCTTCAGGGTATCACTGATTTTTTTTGTTCTGCATCTGTCTGTTGGAGAGAGATGAGATGAGGGAGGCTCAGGCATCCAAGTTTTTGGAAAATATGGTCATAATTTGGCCTCCTATGGAGAGATTATTAGTTTTTATATTTTCTTCTCCCCAACAAGACACTTCTCCTGGCACACATGCTGCTGCATTCCTAGTTTCATTCTCAGGTGCTTCATCTGTGTATCTCTTACCCTCTATATCTCTTGTATTTCATTTTGACATAGAGCAGTTTCAGAAATAAGGTATTCATTGTGATCTTCCCATCTTGGTGAAAACAAAGCTTCATTTAGTAAAGGATTTCTGTTTGATTCTTAGGCACCCTGGTTCTTTCTGCTTTTGGGGTAGTAGTCCTTGCTCTGCCAGGTTCACCCCTAATTACAGAGAGCAGCATTTTGGGCAGATTTTCCTTGTTTTCAAGTAGAACATGAAGGTAGTCTTAAAAATATAAATTCTTGTCTTGTTAATAGCTACTGTTTCCAATTATCCTGTGGTTTTATTAGGGCAGGGAACAACAAAAGAGACAGACTGCTGCTGGTTTCCTTTGAACCCTTCATATTTAAGGAAAGTTAATAATGAGAAGGAATTCTCATGATCAGTGGGATTAAGCACAAAGAGTCATTTCAGTGTCTGGAAATGGGATGGGAATGAAGCAGCCATTTCAGATGGCTGGGACACTCAAGGGAAGGGCTGAGACTCAAAGTCACCTCCCTGTGCCCACTGCCCAGGGTTAAAAATTAGTCAAACTGGCACCAATTTTAAATTTCTTACCCTGTGGTTCTGTGGCTGTTGAGGATCTGATTCCCCACTGAGGATGTGGGGAGCCCAGCTGGAGTTCACAAAATTCAGCCCATGGTAGTTTTAACAATCAGCACTTGGGAGTTTAAACATCTTTTATGTCCTTCAGGATCTTTCAGGTGAATTTTGGTCTGGCTCTGGAAGTCCAGTTTCCTTTGAGTTCCACATAGGATGAGTTCCATGCAAAGAGATCAAAAGTATTTTTGTTCCCTCATTGATTCATCCCTCTCTGAGGGATGTAAACAAAAGCTGGTTCAGATGGAGCCTTAAATTCCTGCAGATTGACTTTGTTTTTTCCTGCTCATAACTGATATTGTTGCTTTTACTTCATGTTGCAGTACTTCTGGGAGAACAGACAGAGATCAGTGGTTGTAGGCACTGAACCTAATAACCTCTCACCCTTTTTAATGTGTTTATTTGCAGAGTGCTTCATTTTTTAATATTATTTCCCTAAGTGCTGTAATTTATCTTGCACTGAGCAAAATCTGTTCTCTAAAATATTTGTTTGCCTTTCTAATCTCAATCTTTTGGGGAGAATCACACAGAAATATTTGGGTTTTTTATGATCTTGAGAATGACTCTTACCTAATTTATATAGAATTACATAAAATTAGTAGCATCTGCAGTAACAAGATGTTTATTGTGTTCTGTAGCAGAATGATTATGGAGTCTGGGTCTGGAATATAGTGGTCATGGAGCTGAATCCTGAAGCACACATTAAGCTTGTACTTTATCTCCCAGACTAATGTACTGTGAAAACAAACTTGTAGGTCCTAATAACAGCAGAAATATTTTATCATTGTTTTGGATATTTATGGCAGGAATAGTTCTTGCATAACAGCAGTTGTCTGTAGTGTTTGTAGCCCAAATTTTGCAATATGGAAATCTAGAAGAACATGAAAAGGGAACTGAATGTAGACAGTGAAATTGAGTCATCTATTTTAATTGTAAAAACTGGGAGAAAGGCTGAAAAAACACCAATAAAAAGGGTGAAAGACAGTTTGATTCTTTTCTTAAAAGAAGCCCTCTTTTGATCTAAGTCTGAAAAGCTACTTGTATTGCCAATTTTAATTTTATGTTTTAAAAACATGTGATTTTTATCTTAGGCCAGAATTGTTAGTTTTACAGACGCTTATTTGATGCAGATGAATTGGAGTGCCTTCAGGAAAAAAACAGATAATTGTCAATATTTAAAAGCTAACAGTGCTTTTAAGATTTTCAGTCTCAGAATAAAGCTGTCTTTCAACTACTTGAAACTTCGAAAACCTTTCAAACGAGGCAAAAAACCCCCAAGAAGCAGAAGAAATACAGAGTGAGAAGTCTTCATTATCAGCATTAAGGAGTCTGGATTTTATCCTGGAGCCCAGTTGTGGTGATCTGAAAAAGTTGGGAATCATTATGTCAACTTGTTTATCTTTTCACAATGTCCCATTCAAAGTACTCTACGTGCAAAAGGAGGGACAGAGGCACAGCCAGGCACCTTCAGATGAGATCAGTGGCTGGAATTAAAATTTCCAGTGCAATTCTGTTATCCCCATGTACAGAATTCCCAGCAGGTGGGTGTGTGCTGCCCCTGCCCCTTCCCTGAGCCCCAGCACAGCCCCGGGCCGGGCACTGAAGGTGTTAATGACAAAAAGAAGTTTATTATGTGCAGTCATTGCAGTCTGTCAGCTGGAATATCAGAAGCTGCCTTTGACAAGATGGCAGGAGCAAAGTTTTCCATGTGTAGGCTTGAAGTAAAATGTAATTAGCCTTTATGTGCAGAACAAGGATCCATTGATGAATACAGCTGGTCTTTGTTTTCTTCTGTCATTGAGTGTGGGAGGTAAAAGTGTTCTTCTTCATGTTTATTAATACAAGATTCCTTAGACAAATGGCAAGCACAGTTTAATATTTGTTGGAACACAGAGGGGCTTGCCAAAACAGTTGTTGTGTAAGAGGATTTCAAGGTTTTCAGATTATAATCATCTCTGGGTTAAATAAATGAATGATTACTCTGCCTTTTTCAATTAAAGAGGCACATCCTCTCTCGAGGCCTGACACTGATTTTGTTTGCTGTCCCACACGTTTCTATCAGCAAAACTGGGTTTAACCAACACTAATGAGTTTGATCTGGAGATTCTATCAGACCTGGAACTGAAAAGCAAACTCTGACTTGAGTTTCAGCAAAATTAAAGAATATTGGGGTTTGGTTTTTTTCTTTTTTCTTTCCTTTTTCTTTCTTTCTTTGTAGAAAAAGAAACATTCTGTATACATTTCCTCAGTTTTCCAGGGACAAGCTGTTCTCTCTAACAGTGCTCTTTCACTTCTGGTTTGCTGCAGAATCCAAGCAAGTGCTTGGGATTCCCAGCTGAGTTCCCAGGCAGAATGGTTGGATTCCAGTTTTAGATCAATTCCAGAGCCACCTCTTTGCTCCGACCCCTGCTCTCCCCCAACCTAAATGAATTCTAATTGGAAAAGGACCTTGGGTTGCAGCACATACAGTAGGCTTGTTACATTACTGTTAACATGTGGGTTGAGGCTCCCTGCCTTTGATGAAAGAAAATATCGAATTTCACTGAAATGCTCCATTTTCACCAGCCAGCTTTAAGGAGTCTTGTGAGGATTTCTGGTACTGCCCACTCCCCCCTCTCCCCCCCCAGTTCTGCAATAAAAAGCCTTCATAAACAACACAAACCAGAAAATGTTTGGGTTAAGGTTGTCAGTCAGAGCAGCTCTGCCACCACCGCTTCTATTACAAGTGGATTTTCTGTAAGATTCAGACTTCTTGTCCTTCTAAAAGTAGCACAGGAATGCAAGGGAGAAGGAGCTTTTCATATTTACTGAAGCAGTCATCCAAACACTTTCAATAACTTGTAGAAAAACATTTTGCCTCCAGTATATGGGCAGAGAATTGTTGTCCTTCCATAGATCAGACTGATTATTGTTTATTTTGGCAGCACAGCTAAGGATGACACAGGAGGACAATGGGAACAGGAGGAGATGGCCTGTGGTTTTTGGCTCTTTGGGGTAAACTATGCTTTTCTTCCACATTATCAAACAGACCTGTCCTTCAGGCATCAGTGTAGAATGAAGTTCTGCAGATGTGCTGTTCAGCATGGAAGGAGTGCAGGATTAGGATTGGAGACAGAGGACCAGAAGTTTTAGAGAATTCCTGAAGAGTTATTTCTGCCTGGAGTTATGTGATGGAATTGAAGTATTCATGTGAAATCTTCTCTTATATTGGAGCAAATCTCAGTTAACTTGGACTTCAGGGGAGTAATTCCCAATATATAGTGAGAATTGAATTATTTACTTTTTTTTAAACAAATCTTTCATATTTAAGTGCTGGCTGGTGCCAATATATCACTTCTCAGATGTTTGTAGTCTTCCATTTTGATGGTGCTCAGGGTCAAACTGAATAAAAAATAAAGTTGTGCTCCCTCCAGCATCACATAATTACTGTGATAAATGGTCTCAATGCTGCTTCCCCCCACTGAGCCTGAAGTACTGCAGTTAGGGTGGTGATGTTGGACATGACATGAAATAGCTTCTATTTGCTGTGCCTTTAAGGTCTTAAAGTTTCCTATTTCCTGTTCCTTTGATGAGTCATTAACTTCTAATGCTCAGCTTTGGAATTATTGCTGTATTTAAAGTGATTTCCCTAAAAACAGGAGATGGAGAACTTCATAGGCCATGTCTCTTTTCAGAGTTTTTCCCTCAGTTTCTTTGTCCTGCTGCCACCAGTGAAACCCTAGGATTGGTAGCAAGGAGAGGATGAAACACCAGGGAGGATGTTACAGGGAACTATTTTTTTAAAGAAAAAAAAAAAGTGAAGAAAAATTGAATGTTTTGAGTCTTACAGAAAGGTCTGTCTGCATTTAACATCTGAGGTCCAAAGTTTTAACTGTGCCTTATTGCAAAACTCACCAGGCTGAAAGTCACTATTATAACATTAATATTTTGCTTAAAAACCTACAAGTGAAGATTAATGGAAATACTTTGGAGATCTGCTTCTTATTTTGACCAAAAGCTTTGGTGTGAAAGAGGCTTGAGAGCCCATGTGCAAGCCAGCCCTTTTTTGTCACATTTTTGGTTCAGCCTGCAGTCACACCAGAAAAGCTACAAAGTTATATGGGAAGAGAATTCAATGTTCCTGTAAAACACTTGGCATTAACAGTTACTTTTAGATAGGGAAACTGAGGCACAAGGAGTGTGGTTAATGCCCAAAGGCAACAGTCAAGCCTTGGCTGGAGTCTAGAAATATGCAGACATGCAAATGATAGACCACAAACTGACAAAAGGCTTATTTATTTTCATTTTTCATCTCTAAGGCTGCATTTCTGAGAACTCCATATAAATGGAGCCATTGGAGTCAGTAGGAGTTCGTGCTGTAGCTGGGCTCTGTTGCCTCTTTTGTTAGACTTGTAATGCTTGCAAATTAGTTAATGTAACTGTCTGACAGCACCAAAGTGCCCTAGGTCCTCTCAGGGCTTTTATTTTGTTTGTGTTTTAACCTCCAGTGAGACTGTTCAGTTCCTTTTTCTAGTATAGCCTAAAAGCTGGTGTTATTTAACAACCCAAAGTAGAAAAACATAGCCTTAGGGTATTCCAGCATATTCTAGTCATCACCCTGTTATCTGTAACCTTGGGTTGACATGAGATCCTTAGATGGAAATCTTTAAATAAATGCAAAGCACTTTGGCTCCTGTGCCAGCCAGGCTGGGGGTCATCCCAGCCATGGGTGCAGCCAGGGCTTCTCCATGGGAATGCAGCTGCATGGGGAGGATCTGTGTGAAGTGACAAGGGACAGGAGTGTCCCTGTGTCCCTGTCCTGTCTGTCCCCACTTGCTCTCGTGGAGCCAGCTGCCTGGGTCTGGGAACAGAGGGACCACTCTGCAATCCCAACCTCCAGCAGGGATTGGCTTTCCTGTGAGGCCAGCCAAAGGACATTGCAGCTTTTTGAGCCATCTCACCACAGCAGGTCCTTTTACCTGTAGCTGAACTTTGTAGGTGCCTGGGAGGGCTGTGTGAGGAAGAAGAGGAGCGAGTCAGAGGGAAGGAAAACCTCCTGACAGAGACACATCTGCCCCCAGCAGGGACAAGGTTCTTGGGCTTGCATCTGCCAGTCAGCTGAGCCTGGATTCCACACAGCTCTTTCATGTGTGTCTGCAAATTACAACAGTCTCTTTTTTTAATTTTTTTTTTTCAATGCAAAGTAGCAAATCAACAGAGTTATTTTGGTGCAGAACTGCTTCCTGGCGGGGCCTTGTCTGTGACAGCAGGAGGGCACGTGGCTGTGCCTGCTCCAGCTCCTGCAGGGCTGGGATGGCAGGGGGAGCAGAGAAACCCTGGGATCATCAAAACCAAATGGTTCAGCTGTTTCCAGTGGGGCCCTGCCCTGTGGGGTTAGCCATTCCCACCCCAAAGCAGAGCTCTGCAGGAGCTGCTGAGTTAAACTGACAGGTGCTGCAGTGCTTGTCTTTACCTGGCCACGTGTTTAATGGGTGATTTCCTGCCCTGGTGTGTGCTGGAAACTCTCCTTGTGCTCCAGGGATGGATTCCAGCTGCTTTTCCCACTCCCACGCAGGCAGAGAAATGAGTCAGGAAAGTGCAGTGTGCTCCCTCATTTATTGAGAGAGAGAGAACGTCCTGAACGAGAGGGGAACTTCAGGAAACTCAGTGAGATCCCAGGCACTAAAACTCTGTGTCCTGGAAAACAGCCTCTGTCTTCTGCCTGGATCTTCTGTCCCTTTGGAAAGCCAGGTGTTTGCTGTGAGAGCTGGCAGCCCTGCTCCCCAGTCCCATATTGCTTCATACAGGCAGCTTTCACATTCCCCCAGTGCTTTCATTTGGGTTTTTTGTTTGCCTTTTCCAAGAACAGGAAGGTGTGAGCCATCACTGTCAGAGGCTGCATCTGGCACAACTTGCCTTCTGGAAATATCCCTGTGCTGTTTCCTCATTAGCAGGGTTTTTCAGCATCTCATTAAACCTACACCTAAGTGTAGGTAGGTTCAGATGTGTAGGGTCTAAGTGTCTGAACCCTAAGTGTAGGTAGGTCTGAACCCATCCCTGCCTTAAAAAGTTGCTGTGATGCCCCAGCTATCAGCCACCTGACTGCAGAAGCAGGGATATTATCCCTTCCACAGTTGCTGTAAAAACAAAAAGTATTTCTGATTTTTGTCATCAGTTCACACTGTTGATGTTGGGAGCTCAGGGGTCTTCCCATTTCTCAGGGTAAAGGCTACAGAATGGAGTCCTGTGCCTGCACTGCTGTACAGGTCATCCCTGCTTTAAAACTCCCAATTATTTCTCCTGCCCACTCCCATATGGTTCTTTTGAGTTCCCCTGAGCCCTTTTCCTCGTGTCTGTGGCAGAAGCAGGGCTGGGAGGGATGTGTCTGCACTGGACATGCAGGAGTCACCCCAGCACCTGCACCCCTGCATTTGCCCTGTGCTCTGGGTGCAGGAGAAAAGGGGTTTTGGTCTGCAGACTTGGGGCAGTTTTGGCAGCAATAAGGGCATAAAACAGTGGCATTTCCATTAAATCAGACTTTCCTGAGGAGCAGTTGGAGTGTGGGGCAGGTCAGTGTGAGGGTGTGGATGTCAGAGAAGCGTGTCCTGCCTGGTTCAGCCCCCTCTCATCCTCCTGGAGACATCACTTAATGGGACCTAAGAAATATTGTCTCATTTACATATCTCTGATCTAATTAAAAGACAATAAGGCCATGTGGGATTGCAGTTTTGTGTCACAAAAGATATCTGGTGTGGGGGAAATAAAATTGCTTTATCTTGATGAGATTTTTTTAAAAGATAATGTTTTAACAAATGAGTTTTAAAAAAATACTGTCTTTGATCAGGAAGCTGAGAATCCAGGATTGAACACTGATTCAGGGATTTGGAAGAGCTGGGTGTTGGCCAGCTCGTGGAACAGAAGGGATAAGGCAGGATGGTGCAGACACTAAACCCAAGAAAAACAATAGACAACATGCAGGCCTGTTAATAACTTCATTAGCATTCATGTAAAGCATTAAATAAACAAATGCATAATACACAAATCCTGTAAGCCTGAGATTATTAACCCTTAATGCTTCTCTGGTGTTTCTGCAGGAGCAGAACAGAGCAGAGGCTGTGATTTTGTGCCTTGCCTCCCAGAGTTTTAACACCTTGAGAAACTGAGTCACAGGGAGGTTGCTCAGGGGCTGGGGCACTGGAAGGCAACCAGTACAACAGCAAGGATCACAACTGGGAAATCAAGGCAGTAGACAGAGGAAAGGGCTTCTGGTTCCCCTGTTTTGCTTAGATGCAGCTGCTTGAAACCCAGAATAAACCCCAGCTGATCAGGTCTTGCTTGCAAGCTCAGAGTGCCTGTTTGTAAGAAATTTTGAGCAAAAATTAAATTTGACTGAAGCACTGCCTTGGGGTTACTAACCTTTTGTAGCAGATTTTCAGTGCTTTTTAATAGCTGATCTTTGGTTACTTGTGATCACCAGCTCTCCAGCCTGTCTTCATTCCTTCATGGAACTAATGAACTTTCAGCTCAGTAGTGGGGGTTTATTCCCTCCCCCACACAGGTTTTTATTAGTGAGGGGCTTTAGGCTAGTCTGGTGTTGATTTGTTTTGTGCTGGGCATAAATCTCCTGTGTTCCCTGGGGACTGCACCCTCTGGATGAATTTTTGCCCTCCTGCCCCTCCTCATGGGGCTGATCCCCTTGAAACCCAGATTGCTGGCTGAAGTCACTTGGGTTTTCAACTGTACTAACAACCAGATATATTCATATATATATATATATATATAAATACAGATGAAGTGCCATGGCAACTTTTGTCCAATGGTTTCTATTTTCTTCCTTTCCCTTCCTTTGAGTCAAAATTCAGCTCTGGGAAAAGGGAATCTTTCTATTACAGTTGGTGCTAAGCAGAGTTGCAGGGGAGGATTGTGAGCAGGTAACTTTTTTTTTTGCATGGTTTCCTCAAGAAATTGTATTTACTGATGTTTCATTTCCTATGTATTTCCTCATTTATGGGATGGGGATTATTAATCTGTCTGAATACATTACAGATAACCTGAGGGGCACATGTGGCTTTCATAAAAGTATACCACCCATTTCCATCACTGTGAACTGTGTCACCCACCAGTTGGGCTGCCATAAATCGCTGTGAAATGCACACAGCCTTAACCAGTAGTGAGGAGCACATAACTTAACCATGGAGTAACTAACCATCTTAATAAATCTAAATTCACTCCTTGCTGGAGACACTTCAGGGAAAGTGGGAACAATTTCTACAGCCTCTTATCCCACGTGGTCGTGGTAATGTAAAGGGTAAGCAGAGTCCTTGTTCTGCAGAGAGATCCCTGTACCCTGCTCTCTGTTTCACCCTCTGTGTTTGGGAATCTGTGTCTCATGTAAAACAAATAAAAAGCCCTGCCAAGCAGCCAGCTCTGCAGCCAGAGTGCCCAGCACCCGTGTGCAGGGCCGTCATTAAAAGATTTCATGAAACAGCCTTAAAAATGAAAAGTTTCCTTTCCGAGAGAGAGAGAGATAATTGAACTCATTGATTTGTTTCACGGTTTGTTTGCCCTTTCATTCCCTTCCTGAGGTGCTGTTTGTTGAGGAATGTCTCCAATTGCCAGAAAGACAGTGGGGTGTCTAATATTTCCCCGCCAGCTCTCCTTTCAGCCAGAGCAGAGTACTGTGGCAAGCCTAGGATATGAATTTTTAATGCAGAACTTTATAACATAGCCCTTGCAGCACGGCTGCACTACTCTCTTGAGCTTTCAGATTTAATGCTCTGATGAACAGAGCACAGACTTGGGGCATTCGACAGCAGTTGGAATTAACCCCTGCCTTACCCAGGGTGTAGCACTTCATTTCCCTGTAGATTAACACACATGGGATGAAGGTTCCAGATGCACCCACACAGCCAGGGTTTTGACTCCCAAAATTATCTAGGATATGTTTTCCTTCTTTTAAAAATGGGAAATTTTGAGGCTGTTTCCTTTTCCTGGGCTCAACAATGCTGCAGTCATTCTGTAGTGGATAAAAGGACCCTGTCTTGCCCACTGTCTGGGCTCTGATAACAACCCAGGCTCGATGGCCAGAGAGGGAAAAAAGATTAAATCAGCTCTGTAATGCATCATGGAGATGAATTTGCCATAGGTTCCTGCTCTTCCAGATTGGATCATTTAGCTGTTCATGCAGTGAATCATGATAGTCCATCCAAGGGGATTTTGCTCTGTTTGGAATGTGATCTTAACTAGATGTGGATGTTCTATTAGTCCATCTCCTGATTTACCTAGCGAGAAGTGGAGGGCCCAGAGGTGGAGAAAAGTAGCCCAAATACTCTTCAGGGCATTAACACATGTTTGTCAGTGTGGAATTTCATCTGCTCTAAAGCTGCCTCTTCACCTGACTTGTTTTAATGTCTGGACTTTTTACTCTTCTGTAGTTGTGGCAATAATAATTCTGCTTTTCCTCAGTTAGTGCTGCAGTGCTGGTCATCAGCTTTTCTGTATCAGTCCTTCACTTCTAAAACATCACCACTCCTAATGCATTATCTGGAGAAATATTGCTCTCATAATCCTCCCCTGCCTCTTCTCTGTGTAGCCTTTGGGTTTTTCCTGGCTGGTTGTTTTTGGCAGCAGTGTCACAGCCAGGACTGGCCTCATGGGGGACCTCAGCAGGATTTTGTCAAGGGAAAACTTGTATTTGTAGGTTTGATTTTGATAATGGAGAAGGAGCCTGATGGATTTAAATTGTGATAGAACAGGTGAGAGAATAGAGCAGAGGATAGATCAGAGAGATATGATAAAAAAACAGAGAATTAGCTGGGGCACAGGATAGGCAGAGGTGTCAGTGGCATTTGGAGAAGGACTTAGGAGCTTGTGCTCAAGTGCTGTGAAACCATTTGCCTTAAACCTTTGTGAATGAGAAACACACCTTGTTCTTTACTGATACCAAAATAAGTACATTTACACTGTCTAATCTTAAATCAGCATCTCAGCCTTGGTGAGACATTTACACATTTGTTTCAGAGGAGGTCTTTTAAACAACTTGTCTTATTATTATAGACCTAAGATTGGCTTGGCTTCCTCCACTGTTATTACTGACTCACAAGATTAAGGTTTTCAAGGCTTGTTGCTAAATGCAGAGAGATCCTGTTGGTTCATTCAGTAGTTTTAGGTATCTATTAACTTCATTTCTATAAAAAAACCACTGGCTTTTGATAGGAATTCAGTTTGAGACTGGCTTATGAAAAGGACACTCCTGTGTTTATTGCTGTAGTGGTAATTAGCTCTACATCTTATTTTTGTTGTGTCAAGCACACTACCTAAACCAAGGGGGATGACTCAGTTGTGCCATATGTGAAAAGGGCACACAGGGTAAGGCCAGACTTCATTAATGTGGGTAGTCTTTCAGCCCTTGGGTAGGAAAGTGGAAGTGCTGTGCTGGTGCTTGCATTGTAGCTGTGAAAATAAAGGTACATAAATAGAAGCACATAAAATGCATTTGCTGATCATTCATTTGGACATCCATTAGGTCATTCTGTGGTGAATGGAAATATTCTTCTTTCCTGGAGACCACACCAAAGGAAAAGGATGCAAATGGCATCTGCCCTAATATTAATGCTGTTACCACTGACTGCCCCATCCCAGGGCACTGGGGTGGACAGTTTTAATCATTTTTACCCTTTTCTCATTGTTTTACCTGTGTGGTGCTTTATTGTGGGAGTCCTCTGCTTTTACTGAGTTAAAGTGGAAATATTTATTTAATGAGCTGTAGCAGATTTTTATATGCAGACTGGTAGAGTTGAGGAACATGACTCATAGGAAGTAAAAAGATGGACAAATTCAATTTAACCATTTCTCACCACAGTCCTTCCCAGTTAGGGGAAGGGAAGATTGCAGAGGAGAAGAGACAGTGTCCTGCCATGGATCCCAGAGACACCTCTGCCTGAATCTCCCTGTCTTGACCCAAATCTAGGTGATAAGCAAACAGAGTCCTTTGGAATGTCTCCACTTGGATTCCTGGATGATCACTGTCCATGGCTTTGAAGATTGTCTGCATAGCCAGAATGATATTTTTTTGTTACTGACTCAAGATAAAATGTTGATTTTTTCAACATTTTTTTTATTTGCATGTAATCAGAATAAAGTAGCTGCTGTAGTAGGTTATGCTTTTTATTATAGATTTTGATGCTGGATCTGCAAGATCTAAATCAAGAGGATGTATCTGGATTTGCTTAAACTTGGGGCTCAAAGCCAGAATTGATAGAGAAGTGATTGTTCTTCTTTTTAAAATGCAAGTGAATGCCTGGAATGGCTCATATTTCTAGGGCAGAAGTTTGAAATAATTAAATTGCAGCAGAGTACACGATGTGGGTGTCTTTGAAGAAAGTGCTCCTTGGTAATATGCAGCAGCACTTTTAATAACTTCCCTGTCCTGGGCTGGTTTAGATCCATGGAGCCAGTTGGGAAATGTGCATTAGCATTGGAAGTTGCCATCTGAGTGACAACAAACAACTCCTGCTGCTGGAATGCTAACAATGACAAGTCATTTGGTACAGCCATTTGCCAGTTTAATGGCTTAAGCAGCTTAGTTTTAATTAAACAGCAGCTTCTGTGTATGATATCAGGGAAAATAATGTTCTGCTTACAAGTGGAGTTGTTTAGTGTTGTCCCTAACTTGCTGGAGACACCAACAGCCTCTTTGTTCCAGCATTCAGCCAGTGCATTGTCTGCCAGTTCCTATCAGAATTTGTCTGCAGCAGAGCAAACAAACCCTTCTGGGGTATGGATGAGCCCTAATCCATTGGTTGAGTGCAAGCTCAGCCTTGCCTTAGTGGCAGGAGCTGTTCCTTGAGTGGGAAGAGCTCCAGCCATGGGCTACAATTCCAGGGGTGGTTCCCACAGAGTGTGTAGGCTGTGGGATCCTTCATCTCTCTGCCAAACTCCAGGAGAGATCTAGGGACTGACTCAAAGGGGTAAAATTCCTGCCTCCTGGCAGAGGGTGCACCTGGCATGAACAAAAAGTGACCCAAGTGTTCAAGGCTGGGTTGGACCAGGCCCTGAGCACATGGAAGGTGCCCCTGCCCATGGCTGGGGGGCTGGAATGAGATGATCCTTAAGGACCCTTCCAGCCCAAGCCATGCTGTGATTCTCTGCTGATCCTGCTGTAGAGTTGTTTGGTCTGAATTTGAGAGTAAATGACAGTCAGGAAAAGCCCCCATATCCTTCATTCCCTAGAGCCTGGAAGCTAGAAACCCAGTTTTGTAGGATAGCTGTGCTGGAAGTGACAACCTTGTCACCCTCAGGATAATTTTGCAGGTGGCAGAGTACAAGTTTGGTGGGGACTAACAGAACAAGGCAGCATTGCCACTTGCAGGCACCGTTCCTGTTCTGAATCATGCATCTAATGCCTTTCCAAAAAGCCTTTTTTTAATTTGTGGGGAATATATGGCATGGCCTCACTGTGTTCTTGCTCAGAGATTGGTGTCACCTGAACTCTGTGTGGCAGGTGAGGGTCTAACAGTTGTACTGTGTAAGATCAGACTTGTAACATCACATGTAGACAACTGATTATCAACAGCCTTGGTTTCAGAGCTGCTCCCTTGGATTTCTGCTGCCTGCAAATGTCAGCCCCAGCACTCACTCCATGTTACCTGCTCCCTCTGTGTCCCAGGAGCTGGGAGCTCCAAGGAAGTCAAGATGTTTTGAAGGAATTTTCCCACCTTTATTTTCTCCTTTCCATTTGCCATCCCTTCCTCTTCAGTCCTCACATACCTTTGAATCAGTGTGGGCAATTTATGCCACATCTGATGTTTCACCCATGTTAACAACAATGAGGCATCCAGAGGGTTTTTGAGGTTAAGAAGGTAATAATGCACAAGGTTTTGCTCAGTTGTGCTTATTGGGGCAAGTATTGCACATCTTGAATTAGAGCCTCTTGAGACTCAATACAGCCTTACCCTGTCTGATTTATTTAATCACATTTACATGAAATCAGATATATTCATCAACAGAGAACATCGTGAGCAAATCGAATGAAAGCATTACTCAACACAATTTCTGGCAGGAGAATGTAACCTGGAAGTTTTAGGCAGTAAATAATCAGCAGTTTTGTTGCTTATTCCAGTTTGTAGTCACTTAAATTCATTCATATGGGTGAAGTCTGGAAGCATGCTGTGACTTCTTGGGCAAATAGAAAAAAAATCACCCATCATGTATCATTCTGATAAGAACAGTAAAGATACAACTTTGCTGTTGGAATCATGCAGGTATCTGGTACTCCCAAATTGGGCATTACTGGGTTTTCATCATCTTGGTAAATCAAGGACATGTTCTTGTCACCAGTCACCAAAGGAAGATATTACAGAGCCCTTCTTCATGTCACGTGCTCAGAGCTGATGTAATAAAGCAGTTTATCCTTCCTTTCCCAGAGCTATCTACTTTTAAGGGCTTTGTTTTGCACACTGCTGCAAATACATTTGCTGCCTGCATTAGTCATTTACAGTACTTAGATCCTGTAACTATTAAATTGTTAACATTTGGAGCCAGCTACAATTATCTTATATTAGTGGTAGTATTAATGGGCATAGTGCTTTCTTTCCTCTCTAGCTTTCCTGAACATTTCAGAGGTCTTTAATGTATCTTACACTGAAGCAGCATCTTAGATCCCTGTTTCTTTTCTTATCTCTCTAAAATGCTCACGGAGAATTTTTTGTCTTCGTGAAGTTTTTGCTTTCTTTGGATGTGCAAAATGGATATCCCAGGGAAAAATGCATGGCAAAGCTTTGGTCCTGCAGAATCACCACCTTGCAGGACTGCTTTAAACAAGAGCTGCTGTGGCTGCTCACCCGTGTGAAGCAGCTCTACAAACCTCATGCAAATCCCAATTGCTGTAATTCATTGTTGGGTTTGAACCCTAAAACAAACAGAAGAAAGTGTGGTTACCAAGTTCAATCACTGGCTATTCTACTAAATGTTCTTTTTATCCATGTTCTGGTTCAGAACAGGGAATTTTCTTCCACTTTTATGTAAAAGGGTGGAAGCCCTTAGTTTAACTATTGGTTTTTCTGGTGCCATACTTGAATTTTTCCATACCTGAAACCAAAACAAATAGAGATGCTTGGCTTCAGCATTAATGGCACTCTTTTTCCCAGTGTTTATTGCTGGGTGGGGAAGCTGGGGGAGAGATGATCCTGGTGATGTTGTTCCCATCTGGGGGAATATCCATGGCCAGACTTTCCTTTGAGCTTCTGATGAAGATCCTGTGGATCTCAGGGGTGGAGGGAGGCTCTCTCTCAGCTGTGCCATGGCCAGGCAGGCTGCAGTGCTATCAAGTGAGCTCTGTGCTGATGGTCCTGATCCACGATTTTCTGTGTGTTCTGCAAATTCCTGCAATTCCACTGGTTATTGCTAAGAAATCACAGCAATAACTGTGAAAGGCAACCAGTCATAAACTGCAAATGTGCTGTACTAATGTTCCATCCTTTGATGGAAAACTCCAGGTAGTCTGGAAGTTAGAAATGGCTGCTGGAGATCCCCTGGTGTATAAGCTCTGGCTAGTTCTTGATCCTTTTAACCCTGAGGATTTCTGTCCATAGGACAGCAGCGACTCCCTTGTCTTCTTCCTGTTTGTTGCCTTTGTACTGTCATATTTATTGTAGTTTTAAATATACAATATCGTGGTATTAAGCATGTCTGACCAGCTTAACTCATCAGAAAACCATTTCAGCAGAGGGCTGGTAGCTGATAATGGGTGTACTTTTGCCCTCCTCTCTAAGAGACAGTGGCCACTAAATATAGCAGCACGAGCTATTTTTGATTATGTAACATCTCTATCTGTCTGTACTCTGATTAAATAATCTATTTTCTTGGCAAAGGAGTACAAGTTCATTTTCTGTTATTGATCAACACCATATTTTAGCTGTGATACAGATGACTTATTTGTCTTGCTGCCTGTTGGATTGATTTCTGTCACTGCCTTGCCATCAAGGGAGCTGGCAGTGGTGGGACCTGCCAGGCACGTGCCTGTCCTCACCCAGGGCAGTGTTTAACAATCCTTCTGTGCAGTGTATGGTGGATCAGCTTAACACTTTTTGTTGCTGTTTTTCAGTCAACATGTTGTCTGGTGTCTGTGAGAGCTAAACTTTTATTATTTATCATTTACACTCACATTGTCTCTAGAAAATTTCTGATCCCTTGCACCTTCTGCCTCCACAGCAGTGGGACTGAGTAAGTTTAGCTGTATTCAGTACCCTTAAATAACCTACATGGCCAGGCCCTTTGGAAGACTTAATTATTGACCATTTCTTGGAACAAATTTAATAAAAAACTTCCCTGGATTAAATTCATGAGCCTTACAATGTATTTGTGCATCCTGCCCATAGAGACTTCTCCTCCCACACCTTTTATTTCTGTTATAACATCAGATAAACTCCTGCTGAAAGCTACAGCCCATGGCTTGGGAAGTGCTGCAGCTGCAGCCACCAGGAAAGGTGATGAGGAAGGAGACAGAGCCAGAGAGCCCCATCCTCAGTGTTTTTGGAACACTGGAGGAGCAAAGTGAGGTTCCCTGGAAAAATGATTTACTGCCCAGTGCCTTAAAAGGAGCTGAGCCCAGGGAAAGCAGCAGAAGACTAAACCAGCTCTTTTTGGGAAGTTCCAAAGTGTTACACACCCAGCACAGGAGTGCTGGCACAAACTGTGTGTTCTGGGAAGAGAAGGGGGAATTGCCCTCCCCCGTGGCTGTGCCTGGTTACAGCTCCAGGAGTGCCCAGCTGAACCCATGACTCAGTCCTGGGGCACCACAGCTGGGCAGAGGCTGCCACACCTGAGGAGTTTGGGTGCAGGTGGGACAGCAGACAGGGTTACAGGGTTACCTTTACACTCCCCAGGGCCAGGAGCAGCAGGGACAGTGTTTGGCAATGAGGGTCTGAAATTACTCAGTGAGCAAATGCTGGGTTTGTGGCTCTGAGGCCTGTTGGTTGCAGAATTAGCCCTGCAGCAAAAACCAGGCAAATCCAAAAGGTTGGTTGGTATTTCATTACTCCCTTCTCTCCTACAGCTGTTTGTTTATGTAGGAAAGATGTTTTTTCATCCACTCAAGGATTCTGCTGTAGCAGAAATGTTGAGGAATTGTCATTAGCAACACAAAACTAATATTTCCAGTTCAAACTCCCCTTCTATAGAAATACTCAATCTGTTCTATTAACTGTCAAAACAGAATAATCAAATAGTTCTTTACCATGGAGTACAGCATTAGTCAAGCCTGAAGCTGTTTTATTTCAGCAGCATTATAAAGTCTCAACAACTGTTGAAAGGGAAATAAAGAATTTGAAAAGTATTTCTGCAAATAACATTTTAAAAGGTTAAATTAGAAAATCCTGCTTTGTTGTCCTCCGAGGGCTTGCAGTCATACCTGGTGTTGTTGGGTTTGCCATGGAGGACTATTTAAAGTAATTTTGCTGTCTAGTTTGGGTTCTGTGTAGACAGGCAACCTGTCAGTCATATTAGTGAGCATCCCTCACAATCCAATGCAACTGGATGCTAAAGTTGGAAAAAAATGAGCAGAGTTAAATATTCAGCAGAGATGTGAAAATAAAACCTGCTGGCACAGGAGGCTCGAGGGAAGCTCCAGCACAGCAAGAGGTCAGTGCCAAATTGTCATCCAGCTCCTTGACCAACTCCTGGGGGCTCTGGGGGCTGAACCTGCTTTTTGGGTGTCCCACAGAGTGAAGGGAAAGGAGAAGGAGGGAGGCAACTCCTTCCTCTGCAGCCCAGAGGTTGCTCTGTGTCTCAGGGGCCTGCCCACATGAAGTGATAATGAACTGGTGCTTGTGCAGGTTTGGACAGCACCTGCCTGTTCTCCTTGCCCTGGTTTGTTTTCCCTGCTCTGTGGTCTCACATTCCCTCCTTTGTTTCCTTCTGCCAGGTTTTATTTTTTTTGCTGCTTTGTCAGTGGGGTCAGTAAGATTGATGCTGTTGATAGCTCTGAAGCAAAGCTGCGAAGTGCTGACATGATTGCCATTTGACAGGAGTGGTGTCTCCATTCAGAGCAAAGCTGGAACAAATTGGGAAGGGGAAAAAACATATTGGTAATTGAATACATTATTATAAAGACAGCAATCATCCTGATTGTTAGTCCTCAGCATAGCTCCTGGGAAAAGTAAAACCTACTCAAAATATAGAATAAACACATCTCTATCATGCTTTCTGCAATTTTCATTGCCTTTATTGAATAGAAGGACATCAGCTGCCTTTATCAAAGACCAGGTAATGCTATTTTCAATAGCCAGAAGGAAATAACTTGCTTGAGGAGCTAACAGAGAATGGGCACATCACCTGTGTTCACTTCTAAGGCAAGAGCATCTAAAGCATTCTCCAAATACATCTCCCAGTTTAATGCTGTGTTACTGCAGTCAGTGTTCAGCTTTTCTTTTGCACAACATACATGTCCATTACACTGAGAAAGGCAAAAGGTTGCATTTTAATGCAGATTTCATCCCTAAATAATGCCCAGGTGCTACAGGTGGTTTGACAATGAAAGCAGGATATTGTTGTGTTTGAGTGCCTGTTGGTTAATGTGCTTGGAGGCATACATCAGCAGCTTGGGAAGAAATAGTAAATTGGAGATTATTGGCCTGGTGGACACATTCATTGTGTTTCCTGGCAATAAATCCTTCAAAAGGCTGTGCAGGATGTAATCTTGCACTCCACAGCACCAGTTCCAGGTCAGACTGGGTAAAGGCACAGATAATTGAACTTGAGCATTTGGGCTGGGGTTGGGACAGGTCTGCCTTTCCCTTCTTTGGGATGGGGTATTTCCCCTGATCCCTGTTCAGGTCCCTGTTCAGGGGATTGCTCTGCTCCTCAAGGCAGGAGCTGGGGTCTGTCACTGCTCTGCTGGAACCAGTAATTTCCCTTTGATCTGTGCCTGTGCAGTGACACCTGTACACACAATTCTGCCTGTGCTCTCTCATTTTCAAACTGAATTAAAGCTGTTGTACTGAATATAAACTGGGGGGAGTTAGAGAAAAGCTTTTATGGGTTCTTACAGTCATGGACAAAGACAGAATAAATAAGGGGAATAAGGGCAGAAATCAATCAATACCTAATTTTTCCAAATTACTGAGCTCCTCAGCTCTCTCTGTGGTTAAGGAGGAGATGCTGAGTGTCTCTGGAAAGAGGCTCCTAAAGATTAATCTGGAATATGAATGTTGATACAGTAAAAATTCTGAACAGTCTCCAATTTTTTGAGGTTGTTTGTACTCTAAAGAAAACAAACATACAGAAATCTGTGATTTTGGCAGTGGTGTAGTATGAGGGAACATTGTTCATTTTGGGGTTGTAACTGCTCAAAACCTAAAGGGATTTTTCAAATGTGACATGGTGATTCTAAAAAAAACAAAACAAAACAAAAAAAAAAGCCAGCAATCCCTCCCATATCCTTGACAAGATATTTGTGCTTATTTTACACATTGAAACTGCAGTGATATTATTAAGTAAATTTGAATATTTGTGTGTATTTTTAGAGGTTCTTTAATCAAAGCACAGACAATTCCTCCTGCTGATTCTTCAATCTAAAATATTGCCATTCCAATAAAAGAGAATGACACTTAAGATGCCTGCAATTGAGATTTCTAATTTTGGCTAAATCATCTATTTTAATTCCATAAGTAAAAATAGGAAAATTATTGCAGGGTCTTTATTTTCCAAATATCAAACTACTACCACTTCCACTATTATTATTACTACTTCTACTAATACTACTATTATTAAATATTGGATATAAAAAGAAATTCTATTTATTTAGTTAGTTGGAGAAACAATTGTAAAAGAGCTTGTAGAAGCTGTAGAAGCAGAATTAATAAGATTTGCTCTTTTAGGAAGTTTTTATTTTATACTTTGTTATACTTTTTTTTAAAAAGGGCAAGTTCTGCAAACCCGGCGGGTTGTGCTGCTGTGCCCTGGGAGCAGAGCAGCATCCACAGCCCTGCAGGACCACAGCCTTTATCCCTGTCTGCAAAGGAAATGGAGCTTCCAGGAGCCTGTGCTCTGTTTTACTGCCAGCCTGCTTGGAGCTCATCAGTTCCCCTCCTAAATTAACTTGGAAGCTGCTGATTGACTTCGGCAGTAATTAACAGCATCAGAAATCCCCGGCACGGGAGCTCTGGTGGAGCTGGGAATGGGAGGGAAAATAAGGCAGGCAAAATAACCCATGTGAGGGCTGCAGGTTGATCAGCCATGTCTGCATGGCTGGAGAGTGGCTTTAATCTGTATTTCATACAATTTGTGGGTGGGAGGTGAAGAGGGGACATTCAGGGGTGGGGAGGTGTTGCAGGAGGAAGCAGCAATGGGGGGCAGCTAAAAAAGCCCAGATGGCACAGCTGATATTGGCACAAGAGGTGCTGTCTAAACAACTTCATGGGAACAATCAATGGGAAGCAGGGCTTTGTTTGGCCTGGGGCTTGGGGAGGATGTTTTTTATCCCTGACTCACCTCCACCAGCAGCACCTCAGGAAGCAGCTCTGGCTGTCAGGTGAAACTGCTCTGTGCAGGGAGGATTTCCTCACTGCAGGAATCACACAGCCTCTCAGTCCCAAAAATGGGGCAGAACCCACCTGACTCCCCCACTTCAGATGCTGCTCCTCGGTTTCTCACAGGAGCCAGTTCAAAGCTGCTTTTTGGAGTAAATCACTGTCACCCAAGTCTATTAAATCTCCCTCAGATGATGTTTAATTGGGGAACAAATTAACTGCCAGCTGAAGCTCTGTGAGCAGACTGCTCAAATGCTCAACTCCTGGCAAGGGGAATGAACCCCCAGAGAGCAGGGTATGGACCCAGAGCTTCCAAATCCCCACCTGCCCTGCAGAAATGTGTTCTGGAAATGAGGGAGGTGCAGGACAGCTGGGAAGGTGTCAGGATTTACAGATTTGGGAGTCAAGTGAACTAAGTTACCATTAATAAAACAAGCATGTCCCAAAGTGACTTGCAAAGGGTGAACTAGGGTTTCAGCCAGTGGGGACCACAAACCCACCAGTGGAATAAGTGAATGGAAAAGGATCCAGTGTCTGGTGAGAGATGCACATTTGTTCTGCTTGTGTCAGGATCAGAAAGAACTGAGGGGAGGAAAAACCCAGAAACCAGCGAGGAACTTGCTTTGTGTATGAGGAGAGCAGCTTTCCTAATAGAAAAACCTCTAAAGCTCTATCCAAATGTTTAGATCCTTGGGAAACAATGATTTCATCAGCAAATCTAACTACAGAGTGTACCCAAAAGACCCCAAATGAGGACAGTTGCAGGGAACACAAGGTTTAACAGTGCTGTTGCCTTGATGTGATTAATAAGGCTGCTGATTTCCCACATCTTATCAGCTGACTATAACACTGGTTTGTATATTTGTTATCTCCATTCTGCATTGTGGTATGGGTGGATAAATAGAAATACCATGGAGGCGACAGGAAACAAAACAAAAATAATCAAACATGTTTATCACTAGAGCATTAAAATGGCTGCTGTGGCAGACACCAGATGAATTATGCAATACATAACTTAATTCTCTGGGCCACAGATGTTTCATTTTTCCTGCAAGAAGCTGATTGAACCTTGAATGACAGTTTCAGGCAGTCTTTGATTGCTCTGTGGGTCACATGCTTGATATGACCTGCATTTGAGTTGCTTTCTACATGCTGTTGCTTTATAAAACATGTAAAATTGACATCGTGTTGGCTGCTCAAGGCCAAGTCAGGAGTAATTCCATGGGTTTGATATGCTGTGTGTGCAAGGAGGGGAGAGGGAAGGAGGGTGCCTGTGTTTAAATTCTGCTGTGTTATTGAATCAGCTGAAGTCAGGAGAGGGGAATTGCAGAAAGCTCTTTCAATTTGTACCATGAGGCACGAGGAAATTGGGAGTTTGCTGCATCCATGTCATCTCACGTTGTCAAGAAATTCTGTCCCATCAGGAATGGCTCCTGCTTCCCAGGGCAGGCTGGCAGTGCTGGGAATGTCTGAATCTGAGCACAGACACTTGGCACAACCTGGAGGTTTTGTTCCCCACCCCGAGGACTCCATCCTGCAAATCTGCTGGGCTTGTGCTGCTGCAGCCCCTCAACCTCAGGGCCTCAGTGAGGGTGGGATTCTGACATAAATGCATAAAAAATTAAAGATCAGGATGTTCTTCCTTGCTGTTCTCCATGTCCATGAAGGCAGGTCAGAAGGATCACAGCAGAGTGGAATTGCAGGGTCTCTGCTTGTGTCCCAGTGCAGCACCTGCAGGAGAACCCAGTCTGGAGCCCACAGCTCCAGAGGTTCCAGATTTCCCACCAGCTCCCTCAGGAGTTGGTGGAAATGGATTATGAGACAAGATTATTTGTTTCTGCAAATTTCAGGTACAAAAATTGTCTTGAGTTTCAGCACCTTCTTTGAACTCCTCTGTGGCCCAAAGGATTGGGACCAATGCTCTGAGATGGGAGGAAACCCAGAATGATCCAAATCTGGACACTCCTAATTTCTGACTTTAATGCTACTCACAGGACTTTGCAGGGTGAAGCAAAAGCACACTGGTAAAGAAAAATATCTGATCAGGAAAAAAAGGATTTATTGCATTTCTTTTCCTTTTCGTGATGGGCAGCATGACTGCTGGTCAGGGAGTTCACAAGAGATCTGTTCTTAGGGAGAGAATGACACAATGAGAGCTGAGTAAGAGGTTTTTAAACGAAGGGTTAAACAGTCTGGGGAGCCAAAACTCATACTGGCCATGGTGCAACATGTGCAAATATGTGCCACATAAGAAAATAGTATTGCCATCAAATAAAAAAGATGGATCATCAGTTTATATATTGGGGTTTTTTTTTTAATCCAAGCAATACATCTTTTCTTTCTTCCAGCTGCTTACATTGTGTTCTCTGGTTTGCCAAGTGTGCCAAGGTTGTGTGTGGGACACTGTGGGAATTACAGCTCTGGGGTGCTGGGAGTTGATGTTGTCTGTTACATATAATTCTTATTTTTCCTCTTTGCCTTTTATTGAGCATATCAATTAGTGTCAGTCATATCAATTTCTCTCCAGAAATGATTAAGAAAACACTGATGATCTTTAGAACATGCTGCCTTGTGTGTCACTGGAATAAAGCTGATTTCTGTTGTCTTTAAAACTTTCTAATTGCAAACATGATTGTTTTATCCTTCAAATCCTGACTTAAAACATGAAGAGGAAACAAAGTGCTGTGCAGGTTTTCTTGGAAAGCACTTTCTGTATGGAGTGAAAGATGTTTTATTCTATAGGGTCTTTTCTCTCTAGTGATTAAGATTCTTGTTTTGTCGGGGTACTGCTCAGTATCTTGGGCTTTATAAGCAGTTTTTTTAACCTTTTGCAATAGTTTATTTTGAATTTTGCCACCTTTCACCTGGATTATTTGGAGATCATACCTGCAGCTGGTGTGGCTGCTTGATCCTGGTGTGCTTAATGAGGAATCTTTCCATGAGATTTATTTCCCCAGCCTGGATCTGGGCGTGGGGGTGGTGAGAGGAAACCAGGGTGAATTCTAATAAAACAACAAAAAAAAAAAGATGGGAAAAGCCTTGGCTCTCTGCTTTTTGCCAAGGGAGGAACTTGATTTAGTGCAGGGTGTCTGCACAGAGGGGTCTGGGCAGTGTCCAGTGGACATTTCCCACTCCCAGATTAGTGCAGATGACGTTGGGTGTAATCACCAGAGCACCTGAAGCCAGCCTGCCTTTGATCTCTCAATTTAAAGCCTCCAGTCTCTCACTGCTTAGCAGAGAGGGGATTTTTTCCCTTCAGTTGAGCTCCTAGGAAAGGAAACACCCAGTTCATTACTAAACTTGGTGGATTTATGAATCCCTGAACAGAGAAATTCTTTTACAAGAGGCCTGGATTTATATGACACTGGAAAAAGGATTATCTGATCTGAAGATCCTTAGGGGGTTGCTCTGAAAGAAAATATTAACCTATAGCTCTTGCAATTTGAAAAGTAGATTTGAGACCTTAGCACTAAAAGGTGTGTGACATCTTCCCCTTTGACATGTTATGCTGAAATCACTTTTTATTTTGTGCTTTGTACAACCCTTCTGCCTATTATCCCATCTTGTACTGGCAGTAAAGGTGAATTTATCCTCTGTGGATGTTTGTTGGATTGGAATAATTATTAGTTCTAAAAAACACGTAAATATGTGTACAGGGATACTCAAAAAATGCCAAAAAATCAAATGAGTGGGTTTTTTATATTATCTTCTTTTGGTAACTTTCTAAGAAAGTGTTTGTTGGTTTTTTCTTTCCTAGAAATTAGGCAACAAATCCTGGGCACCTGGGCAGGTCACTGAGGAGCAGGGATTAGATGAGGGCATCCACAGCAGAGCTTAGGAAGTGGTTTGAATGTGGGTAGGGAATTTGTCTTCCCTCTGCTTTGCTTAAAGAAAAAATAAAATTGAATATTCAAATGCTGGAATGCTCTTGTGCCCTGAGTGAATGCCGTGATCATTGGGCTGCAGGCAATTCTGCCATTGTGTAGTGATCCGAAATTGCTTCCTAGAACCAGGAACCTTCCCTGATAAAAATTTCATTGAAACCTGAAAAAAATTCACTGCACTGCCTTTTGCTCTTTTTTTTTTTCTTTCTTTAAATGCTTTGGCCCCTGTTCTTCTTTTCTTCCCTTCCCAAATATCCCAAATAACCTCACTTTTTTTGCCTTGTGCTGGCCAAGTGCTGAGTTACACTGCCTGTAATTTTAAGAGGCTGAGCTGTTTACCTAATTTGGCCAAAATCTGCTCTATGCTGATCACAGATATATGTTACAAGGAGGATTTTTTTTTTTCCTTAATTAAACATAAATGCACATTAGTTGATAATGTCTGCTTTTAGTTTGAAATTGCCTGCGTAAATGTTTGGGTAATTAGAACATTTTAACAAGCCCCACTGGCTCCATATACCGTTTGCTCTGACTAGTAAACTTTTACATGTTTTTAAAGAAAACAAATGTGTGGGAAAAAAATGTTGTTTGTTTTTTGCCAAACCAAAGTATTAATCTGCCCTGGTAGGGAAGTTTCTTGGCCACGCCACTGACTGCAATTTCCAAAGTGTCATCTGTATTTTTCAGTCCTTCCATGTATAAAGAATCCAACAGCAGTTTCCTTCAAGGTTGAGTAAGTTTGAATGTTTAGGGGGCTGTAGCCACAAGATTTGGCAAAGCATTCACTTGTCATGTTAATAAAAAAGGAATTGTTTCTGCCTCTTTAAGCTAGTAGCTAAATGAAGGGCTTGGATCGACTGGGTTTTAATCATGAAGTCCAGATTCTTCTTGCTTGCACGTGAATAACTTTGTGGTGTTCAGGGTTTTCATCTGATTTAATTTTATTTAGAAGAGGAACTGAGCTTCTTCCCTGTTACCAACCCTTGAATTTGCTGACTTGTTATGCTCTTCAAACCTAATCGGTTTTCTTGATCTTAAAATGAAAATCGAGCCTTTCTGCACTTTTTATTTCCCAAAAGCAATTGAATTGAAAAGTGGGGTGGTTTGGGGTTTTTTTCCCAACTCCTTAAGTTGTTTTTTATAGATGGCATGTTAGCTTTGAGGGCTGTTTCATGACTGGTAAAAGCTTATACCTTGTAAAATCCATGGCTTTTAATGCATTTTGTTTCTCACTTCAAACACAGCACTGAGAGAAGAAATAATAGAATATTTCATGGTCGTGCTGTTCCAACAGTTCAGATTCTTTTTACATGGTGATGCTGATTTTGTAGCTCCAAATGCTTGGGCTTAAAATTTGATTTCCTAAATTCCTTTGCCTGAAAATGTTGAAACTTAGAACAAGCTGTAATACACCCTGAAGAACTGTCTTGCTTACATGGTTACTTTTCCTCTACCACAGAGATTACAAGAAACTGGATCAGATAAACAATTATATTATCTGTGGAATGCAAAAACACTGGGTAGATAACATTTATTCCTGAAAACAGCTTTTCCCCACTCTTTTTCTCATGAGCTGTGTTAATGTTTACAAAGTATCACCCTTGACCAAGCCCTGATTAATGTTGAGTTGCAATGTGGAAATCTGGTGTATCCCACCATAAATATCAGTGTAGCAAAATATCTGCTTGTTATTAATTACCCTCATTCTCTGTGTCTGTCTGAAGAAAGATCTTTTCTCCTTGCCTTCATCTCTTGGGGTGATGGGGAAATTGAGACACTCATGAGTGGCCAAGGTGTGTGTTCCTTCAGGAAAAAACCAAGTAAAAAGTGAAATAATCAGATCCCTGGTTCCTAGAAGTCAGCTTAGTTCACATGGGGTGACTTTGGTCACAAACAGATTCTGGGTAATCACAAATTTTGTTGATTAGGTGTTCCCTGTGGGGGTGGCCAGGCCCTGGCAGCTGTGGCTGCCTCTGGATCCCCAGCCCTGCCCAAGGCCAGGCTGGACAGGGCTGGAGCAGCCTGGGACAGTGAAAGGTGTCCCTGCCATGGCAGGGGTGGAACAAGGTGATTTTCCAAGGTCCCTTCTAAGTTCCCTTCAAGATTCCCATCAGATTTTCAGTGCAAGCCTGCAGGACAAGCCCAGAGCTGGAGGATGCTTTGCCTGCCAAGTTGTTCCATTGAAATAAAGAGGAATATTGAAACAGGAAGGGCTGAAAATGAGCAAATGTAGCAGAGGGTGAATACATCAAAAATTACCTGTGTGGGACTCATTCAGTGAGCCAAGCAGAGCTGCCTCGTGCCTGACAGGTCTGAATTTGACACAGTCCTTTGTAAACAATAAATCAATGCAGGTTGTTTCTGTGAGTGCAGAAAAGGTGTGAGAACTGTAATTTATTTTATAATAAATACTTGTGCTAAGCAAACAGTGAATGCAGCTATTAGAGACTTTCTCAAATAAGTGATTTTAGGCTGCTGAGTGCCAGCTACTGATGTGGTAGTTGAGCTTTTAAAATGAAAAGCCTGAATTCCTTTTGAAGATTCTCCTGAATGCTGTTGACACTTGTGCTAGGAAAGAATACAGAGTAATTTAATTCATTACTTTACTTAAAGATAGCATTTATGGTTGCAGCATTACCCTCCATCCGTGTGCAGACTCTAGGCTGGAGGTGTTTACTTGAGTTTTCTTGGAGATGTTGCATCCTTTTATTAGGTGTGCTGGAAAGCTTGGGAGAAAAAAATGTAGGAGGGAAAGGGGAGTTGAGGATCAGTCAGCTGGTGTGTCTGGATACAAGGACAAAGGGACAATTTTGCCTTTGGCTACAGTTTGACACTTTACTGGATTCAGTCAGAATTATCTGTGCCTGCTGAAGGGCACAAATGTCATTTTTATGGCATTCTATATCCTCAGTTGCTTTTTTTTCGTAATTGGCTGTGTATCCTAGTGCTGTAATAGAGCTCTTAAATCCTGACCCCGGCCAAAATGGGACACAAATACCAGTATTAATATTTCTCTCCATTTTAAATGCAAGGTTGAGTCTTTTTACCTTATTTTTCCATCACCATCTTGTGTTTCCCTGGCAGCCACCCACCTTTCCTCTGGCTCAGAGTGCTCCTCTGCTTTGCTGCTCTTGGGCACCTCTCCCCTTGGTCCACTGGCCTTGGCTATCCCTCTGTTCCTTGCCTTGCTCCTCTGTCTTCTCCAGTTTCCTGACCTTTGGCTCCCCTTACCTTGCCCCTTTCAAGGTGGCTGAAGGTCCTTGGATGGGTCCAGACTCCCTCACACTTTTCCCCCCTTCTTACTCATCTTTTCTCCATCAGTCATCTTCCTTTCTGCCAGAAAAAAGTTTCCCTGGCTGAGCTGAAACCTCAACTGCAATCTCCCTCTCTCAATCCCAGGAGGTTTTGCTTCCAAATCTTTCACTCCTCCCAGGTGCTGTGTTGTTCCAGACCTTTGGCTGATACCTGCCCCCCCTGTCTGGGTGGAAGTGCAGGGATTTTGGTGTTCTCCCCAGGCTCCAGAGAAGGAGAGGAAGCTGCATGGGCTTCTGTAGGCAGCATGGGGTGGGACACTGCCAGCTCTGCTCTCTGACATAACCCAGACATCATTTACTGGCTCCATATAACCTGAGGCATTCACACATAAATTGAGCCCGAATGCAGAAGCTTGTGTAAAGAGGATCCTTAAACTATCCTGGCTAAAAATATTTGTGAAATGCTGGGAAGCATCTTTTTAATGTGTTGGGATGCTCTCTTCCCTCTTCTCTCTGTTACAGGTACACAGTGGGGTCATTTGCATGGGCTTTGGGACATCTTTTTCACATGAAATACTCTCATTTCCATAAGTGGGTTAATAAGTTTTTTTGAGCCTGGAGTCTAAAACAAAAGATATTTCACAACTGCAGGGGCTAAAGAGATGGAAAGTGTTATTGCAGGCTGATGTTAATGTGCCTGGGTCAGTCTTGTGGCTACTCCCTTGAATCCTTGTTTTGCCCAGGCAGTGGTTGTTCAGTTCAGTAAGTAATGACCATTATTTATTATTAATTCAAAACATGGTGTGCAGGATTTCTGCCCAGTGTGAGAGCACATTAGCTTCTCCTGCACAGGAAAACACATGTTAATCTGTTTTCCATTACTGTCCAAAAGATCTTTTCAGAAGGCAGTTCATGTTGCCCCAACAACATTAAAGGCTGTCATTAAAAATAATTTTCCATTAATTTATATACATGCACATTTACTTATTATGATCTTTTGCTGCATTTCCCTAAGTGTACACCCAAAAGCCTAAAATGCTGTTGAGGAATAAGTCAATATTCACTGTAATGATCCAGTGTGGAGTGTGCCAGAACCCTGATGTACTTCAATTAACCATCTTTCCTAACAAACACCTGCACAGGGAAATGGATCTTCTGTGAGAATCAGCAGAAAAACAAACCCTGACTTTTCTGCATGGGCAGAGGAAGGGAATTCCAGTATTTCACAGCTTTTACTGATAATGATCTGCTACAGATTAAAAACAAAACCCAGACATTATGGTGTTGGCAGATTGCAAAAGGACTTGCTGGTAAAGCTGCTGTTCAGAGGAGATGAGGACAGTGTTTATTGCTTCCATATGGTTCAGGCATAAAAGACAGGCAGAATGTCTGGGGAGAATAATCTGTCTTATTCTATTGATACAGAACATTCTTTAGGGCTGTCAGCCCTTTCTCCTGGTACCTTTCCCAGGTGAGAGCCTGAGTGGGAAATATTTGCCCATGACTGAGCATGAAGATAAGAAAAGATTGCTTAAGGATTGGCTCCATTTGTGTGAGTGAAGAATTAGAAAATGCTGATTTTTAAGGGGTCAGGTCTGGGAGCTGCTCCCAAACACAGGGATCTGAAGGATCTCTTTTTTTCCTTGACTATTTGTATAGTTTTCAACCCTTTGACTTTGCAGTTCAGCTTTGCAAAGTGCACTAGGAGTCTAAATTTAGAGTTTGATAATTCATGTCAAAAAAACCCTCCTTTCCACATAATGTAAAATTGAATTTCTTGGTCTCTTTGACCTCTTGATATTCTTTTTTTTTTTTTTTTTTTCGCCAAATTAAGAACCAAACTTCTGGGCACACTGACACAGAAGAGTAGCTGGTTGCTTTTGTATATGTGGGGAGTTGACTGAAGAACTGCAGTCTTTGATTTCTCCATAATTATCACTGGGGAAGCACCTTTACATGTTGGAAAAATGACACTGCCTGGAATTTTGGGGAGTAAGACCTTCAAAGATCCAATGAATATGCTCAAAAACGGGGACAGGCAAAGGAATTAGAGATTTGCAGAGTGGTCCAGAAAACTCCAGAGGGTCTCAGCAGTCAGGAGATGAGCTGCTCAGTGCTCCTGTGTCCTTTTACAAATCAATATTGACAATAAATATTGGTGTTTGTGTGCCTGTTGCTGTGCCTGAGCTCGTGCAGCAGCCATTCTCTGTGTGATAACAAAACTTCTGCTCTCTTGTTCTCCCAGGGCTGATGAAATCGAGATGATCATGACAGACCTTGAAAGAGCAAATCAGGTAGGATTTTCAATGGATCCCCCATAAAATTCAAAGTGTGACTTTGATTATTCTTTTTTAATTCTCTTTTGGATTTCACGACAGTTCTTTTATATGCATTTTGCAGTCATAACTGTGTGGAGTAAGAAAATATGCAAATTTTGAGCAAAATACAGCTCTTCAGGGATGCTCTGAAAGGATTGTGTGCACAGTAGAGCAGTGCTTGCTGTATATTTACCTTCTAATAATTTAAACTTACATTTCCCACTGTAATTATTCTTGGCTTTATGTTTCTAAATCCATCATGTTGGCCCCTACTCAGACATGCAGGTGAATGGTTTGCCCAAATTGAAGAGCCTCTGCCCTGTGGCTGTGGCAGGACTGCAGGTTTGGGGACTTCTCCAGACTTTTTTCCCCCCCTTTCTTTTCTGCTATGTTTTATTGGCATTTTAATTTTTAGCAAGGCATGGATCAGACTGTTCTTTCTGTGCAGGACCACAAAGAAATTGCCATTTGTTCCTGCAGATATTAATTTGGGCTGTGAAATGTCTCCCTGGCCACCCCTCCCAGTGCACACACGAGTGGCACGAGTGGCAGAAATACTGAATTTTAACAAACCCAAACCCCCCAGCCATGCAGAGAACCCTTCTGAGTGAGTGAGGTGCTGGAGGAGATGTGTGGAGGAGATTCCACAAGCCACTGGCTGCTGGTATCACTGAGGGAAACCTCAGCCAGGATTTGCTTATCAGTGAGCTTCATTAATCCCTCTGCCAGGTACCAGCAGAGATTGCAATCTTCCATCTCCCAGGCTATGGATTTATAATCCAGCTGAAGTTTGCCTAGGAGCAGCTCCCTTCCAGGGGGAACAGTGGCAGCTCCTTCCCCTCCCTGGCTCCTGCTGTCAGCAGTGGTTGTGTGAGCCAGACCAGGTCACTGATCCTGTTGAAAATGTACCCCCTGCTCCAGCTGCTGTTTTGTTTTGTCTTTTCCCTTTTGCCAGATCAGCTTTCAGCCCCCACACTCCCCTGCTGCAGCTGTCAAGTCTGCAGCAAGTGCTGCTGGCCTTTATATTAGTTCTTGGAAAACTGGAAAAATACAAATCATGAATCATTTCCACTGAAAAACCCTCCAAGATCTCCCAGTCCTGCCATCACCCAGCACTGCCAAGGCCACCACTAACCCATGTCCCCGAGTGCCACATCCACAGGGACTGAAATCCCTGAAGGGTGGGGACTCCCCCAGTGCCCTGGGCAGGACAGCCCTTTCAGTGAAGAGATTTTCCCTGCTATCCAACCTAAACCTCCCTTGGAGCATCCTGAGGCTGTTTCCTTATGTCCTATCACTTGTAACCTGGGAGCAGAGCCCAGCCCTCACCTAAAGCCTCCTCCCAGGGAGTTTTAGGAAGAGAGAAAATCCCCCCTGAGCCTCTTTTTCCCCAGGCTGAGCTCCCCCAGCTCCCTCAGCCACTCTTGGTGCCCCAGACCCTTCCCCAGCTCCATTCCCTTCCCTGGACACATTCCAGCATCTTAATGTTTTAATGAAGCCAAAATCATACTTGTAAGTTGTTGAGTTGATTATTTAGTCAGTAAAAGCAAACTGGTGTTTGTACAGTGGGTTTTTAGTTCTGTCAAAGAACTTTTGTAGACAGCATTAAATATGTATGAAAGTGCTAGTAATTATTTGAAAATATGTAGACTTTTTAGAAATTATGTGGGTGTTAAAAATGTTTTGGTAGAATTATTTTGTGATGTTTGAAAAGGCAGTACATTTTGCAATGATTTACCCAGTAGTTGATTTTTTTTCCCTCAGTCTAAAGGGGGCTATAGTTAAAGAACAGTATTTCTAAGTTCCTTATTGTCTCCAGAAATGGATTATACCCATTTATCTAGAAATGCTATTTTTCTATCTAACTGATACAAAGCTGCAATGTAGGGTTTTGTTTTTTTACTTCATTGTGTTGTTTTTCTTGTAATTAGGTAAAATTTACAACTGCTTATGTGCATAACCCTTAGTTTGGTTGTTATTCTGCACAATCTGCCTGTACATAAAACCAGCATGCTGTTCATCTGAGCTGTTGGAAGGCCAGAGGAGGGGATTCTGTCTCACTTTTCCTCATCTTCCTCCCCCTCTGGTTGCTGAGTCCCACCCCCTCCCAAACAGCAGCTCTGGCACCTGGGGAACCCTTCACTGGGGGTTCACTGAGCCCCCTGAGCTCAGCAGGTGCAGGAAAGCCTGGATTTGGGATGAAGGGTTTGTTCTCTGTGGGTTTAGCAGCTTGGGGCAGCTCAAAAAAACCATGGGAGAAGCCACAGCACCCAAATCACAGAATCATGGAATGGCTTGAGTTGGAAGGGACCTTAAATCCCATCCAGCCCCACTCCCTGCCATGGGCAGGGACACCTTCCACTGTCCCAGGCTGCTCCAAGTCCTGCCCAGCCTGGCCTTGGATCCAGGGGCAGCCACAGCTGCTCTGGGCACCCAGCCAAAAATTCCCTCCCAATATCCCATCTGTCCCTGCCCTCTGGCCCTGGGCAGCCATTCCCATGTCCTGTCCCTCCATCCCTTGTCCCCAGTCCCTCTCCAGCTCTCCTGGAGCCCCTTCAGGCCCTGGAAGGGGCTCTGAGGTTTCATGGATCCTTCTCCTCTCCAGGTGAGCACCCCCAGCTCTCCCAGCCCAGCTCCAGCCCTGGAGCAGCTCCTCTGGAATTGCTCCAACAGTTCCATGTCTGCTGTGCTGGGGTCCCAGGAGGGACACAAAGGGACACAAAGGGACCCTGTGGCCTTGGAGGAGCTGCAGAAGGGAAGGGCAGGTTCACCTGGAGAGGAGCAGGAGCTGCTGCAGTGGCACAGCTCATTTGCTGCCCGTAGAGTCTTTGCCTTGTGGGATGCTTTACCTTTATAAAGCACTTTGATGGGTTATATCTAATCTTTGTAGCATCAATTCCTGTGCTTTACCTCTTCATAGTTGAAAAAAAAATTATTGGAAGAAATTAAATCTATTGCACAGGCCAGAAAGTGAGTTTGCATCAGGCTGAAGTGTTACAATTGCAGAAACAAGTACTTAACCTAATTATGTATTTAATAGTTAAATTAACATTTCCTTTTACCATTTCAGTAAGTGCTCATTCCCCATTATTCAGGCTACCTTTAAAGAGTAGTGCTCAGCAGGGCTCCTGCTCTGCTCAGGGACTGCCTTGCTGATGTGGATGTGATGTTTTGCTGCTCTGGAATTAGCACTGACCCAAATGCCTGGGATTCAGAGCACAGATTTACACGTTTCCACTAAAAATATGGAGAAAAGAAATTGGTGTAAATTTTTATATAGCTGACATTTCTTGAAAATGCCTTTCCCAGTTATCTCCCTTTTTAAATGCAGAGCTGGCTCTTCAGAACTTCCCTTGCTGTTCCTCTCTGGCTCCTGGGAGGTGGGGAGTGCCTTTCCCTCTCCAGGGAAAGGTCCAGGTGTCCATAAAAATGATCAAATCCACAGGGACAGAGCTGTGTTGTGGCTCCCAGCCCTGTGTCCTGTGGGGTGAAGCAGGGACCATTCTTATCTTCAACTCCATCATCTCTCTTCTCCCAATGTTTTTTCTCACTTGGATCCTCAAGTGTTTTCATGCAGGAGCTTTCTGGGCTACTTTGCTTAATACCAACCCCAGAACAAATTACTGGCTCATCAGAATAATTGCCTTTAAATGCCAGCGAGCTTTGCAATTTTCTGCTCAGAGAGAGGGAGGTGTAGTGACCACAAAGCTCCCTCCCTCTCCATTGTGTCATTAACACAAGGTGTAAACTGAATTTTCCCACAAAACATAGCAGTGAGAGAAATTAATCCCTCACTGGGTGCTGCAGATGAGGGGAGGTGACAGCCCCTTTTTCTCAGCTGCTCATCCAGGTGCTCAGTGCCATCAATCCACAATCCTGAGTGAGGTTTTATGGCAGGGCTGCTCCATTCTGGCTGGCAGAGATCAGAGTACACCAAGCTACACCCCCTGTGAGGGTGATGTGGGTGTAACCTTCCCTTGGGAAGTCCTGAGAGGGTTTTTGATATAAAAAAGACAAGAATAGTGCATTAAATGTCTGGTCCAGCTGCAGCTGCCTGGAGGGGAGCTGTTAGGAAGGGTGGAGGGTCTGAAGCCAAAAGCTCCTTTGGATTCACAGTGAAAGGTGCAATTCCATCATGTCCAGGCTCAGGAGAGCCATGGTGCAGAACCCCTGAGCATTTCTGTCCATCCTCTGCTCCATCCTCTGCTCCATCCTCTGCTCATCCCCAGGGCCGTGGGACTCTGTGGCTCAGTTCCTACTGAGGGCACAATAAATCAAATACAATAGGAAGGGCTCCTTTTCACTTTATTAACCCAGCAGCTCAATGACAAAACTTGATAACATAACCCAGAGTTCCCCCTGCATTTCCATGAAGATTTAATAATGCTGTAGTTTGGTGAAGGGACTCATTTTATTAAGATTTCATTTTGCACAATAAATCACTGCATATTTTCTGATATGCTACGAAGTATAAGAATAAATAATTAAAACTAAACTACCCGTACTTGTCAAAATAAATGATTTATCATAGTTTGGGATACAGCATCTTTGAATTTTTTATTGTTTGATTCCCAGAATATTCTAATTTCCAATCAGGGAAGTTAATGAAGCCCCAGTATACATTTCTGCATTCACAGCAGTTACAGTTGTGTGACTGTTTATTTTAGACAAATATTTATGGTTAGCACTTTCCTGTACCTTTTCAAGTTTACACCTTTCCAGTGTTTATGGCAGCAAAGTCACGAATCTTTTGGGACGACAAATTTATTCAAATGAATTATTGTTCTGTTTCTGTACTTCATCCAGGAACCTGGAATCATCCAGTTGTGCCTGAGAAAAACAGGGGGTTTTGTTAGAAAGAAAAATTCCTAGGTTGTAAAAATAGAAATATTCAAATATATTTGAATATTTAAATATATTTAATATAAATATATTTAATTTTTAAAATTACAGCTGGGCTGTTTTAAGGTTTTAATACTGAGTCTGAATTTGTGACTTTTTGTCATTGATGTGTCCAGATCTCTTTTCTGCCTTTATACTTTGATCACATAATTTAAAAAAAAAAATCTAATGGGCTTTGTAATTTGAGTTTCCTGCAAAGAATAAGGTGCTTTTTCACTTTTAAAACAAAAAGAGAAGAACTTTGGTTAGGGTTGTTTGCTCCTGGGTTATTGTATTTTAATCTGAAAGGGGAGGAAATTTATTTGAAAAGCAGACTCAAGTATATCCTTAGATTCTGAGAGTGGTAAGAGAAAGAAAACATGAGACTTCTTTTTGTGTGTGTGTGGATTATGTTGTGTAAGCTATAGAAAATGAATTAATTTTTTTTTTCTTCTGTTATCCCTTTGGAAAAGCCAAATATTTCCATTGGTTTTCTTTCCATCTTCACAGTGCTGATAGTGCTCCCAGATTTCTAGTTCTTATTTTTTCTGGGGTAAGAAAGTCAAATATAGAAACTTCTAATACCAATAAATCAAGAAAAGTGTACTTTCTAAAATATAGCAGCTTTTATTAAAGAATCTAGACTGGATCAATATCATTTATTCCACAGAAATGTAGTGTTGGGTTTAAAGTCTGTAAAGGAAGAGTTAGTGAATTTAAGCAATTTTTGGAGCCAAACTGCCACTAAAATACATAAAACAGTGTCTGCTATAAAAGTAGAAAGAAAACCTCACCAGGGTGTTTTAGCAGAAATGCTGCTCTCAAGATTATTTTTTATTTCCTTGTGTGTGGCACCTTCCTGTCTCCAACAAATCACATTGGAAAATGGTTCCAAAAGATATTCCTGCTAAGTGAGATTGCCATAAAATATGTATGTTTTTGAGCAGCAGATGGAATAAATTCCCCTTTTCACTCCGCAGCACAAGTGCAGCGCAGTACAGGTGGGGCTGATGCTCAGGGGCAGGGTTTGCTGTGACCACCCCAGCCCTGAGGAGGCATCCCTGGCTTTGCACTTCCATCAGGAAGGAATTCATCCTGCCTCCACTCCTGCAAGGCTGGCACAGACCCTGCCAGAGGATTTGCTTTGGTTTCTGACTCCCTTGGCAGTGGACTGGGGGCTTTCTTTGTGCCTCATCCCTGGGGAAGTGCCCCATCCCTGGGGAAATGCCCCATCCCTGGGGAACTGCCTCATCTCTGGAATTGCTCCATCCCTGGGGAAGTGCCCCATCCCTGGAATTGCTCCATCCCTGGAAGTGCCCCATCTCTGGAATTGCCCCATCCCTGGGGAATTGCCCCATCCCTGGGGAATTGCCCCATCCCTGGAAGTGTCCCATCTCTGGAATTGCCCCATCCCTGGAATTGCCCCATCCCTGGAATTGCCCCATCCCTGGGGAATTGCCCCATCCTTGGAAGTGCCCCATCCCTGGAAGTGCCCCATCCCTGGAATTGCCCCATCCCTGGAATTGCCCCATCCCTGGGGAATTGCTCCATCCCTGGGGAATTGCCCCATCCCTGGAATTGCCCCATCCTTGGAAGTGCCCCATCCCTGGAAGTGCCCCATCCCTGGAAGTGCCCCATCCCTGGAATTGCCCCATACCTGGAAGTGCCCCATCCTTGGAATTGCTCCATCCCTGGAACTGCCCATCCCTGGAAGTGCCCCAGGCCAGGCTGGACAGGGCTTGGAGCACCCTGGGATAGTGAAGGTGTCCCTGCCCTGGCAGAGGGTGGAATGAGATGAGATTTAAGGTTCCTCCCAGCCCAAATCCATGGATCCAGTTAAGTTACACTGCTTCATGGCAGATGAAGGCATTCACTTAATCCTGGGATTTCACTGTCTGTAAAATGGGAATAAAAACATTTCCTTTGCAAAGGGCATTTGAGATCCTTGCACGGAGAAGTTCTGTATAAAGGCAAAATATGGTTAATATTATTTTCATGCAAACATGGGTTTCCTGCAAATGCCTGGCTATCAGTTGGGAATACATTTATCTGGCAGCCTTTCAGCACACAGAGGAAAGTGCAATAGCCTGAAGACAAGAATGAAGACAACCCAACCTCTTCTGGTTGGTGGAGTTTTTCTTTTTTTTTTCATATATTTCTTCATTGTTGGAAAAAATAGGTGCCAGAGCCCTGAAAAATCTTTCATGTCCCTGATGTTCTTCTAACCTTGCTGCTGCTCTGTGGAAGTTAGGGCCATCTAAAGGTTTGATAGCAAATTTTTACATCTGAAAAGTTAGGAAATTAAAGCACACTGAAGCAGTGTGTTTTAATTGATGTTGTACTCCAAGAAACACAGCTTTTGCAGCAGCTTGCAAGTCTGAATGTCAGCTCCAAGTATGGTGATTGCTGCCATAACAGGCTCATTAACTGCAGCAGAATTACTTGTGATAATACCCCCTCCTCGCCCATAGGAAGATTTTCCCACATACAGCACTGAATTTAGCATGGAATAAGGAAATTGAGTTGGGCTGGTGGAACTTTAAGGGAAAGGTTATACATTTTTTTTCACATTAGTATCTCATTTTGCTGTTCACACCACTGGTCTTTGATCAAATTAACATTTTACTGTAAGTAGAAGAGCACTCAGTTCATGCTATTCATTATCTTGTCAGGAAACAAGGAGAATAATTTAAACTGGATATATTGTGTAAGGCTTTTTTTTTTTTCTATTTTTAATTGGAAAGCACACAGCAGCGTTACAATCGTGACCTCTTGGCTCCACTGTGAGCAGTACAATATTTACCTGCTGTATGAAGGAAAATGGAACTATTTTGAAATATTTTGTTACCAGGGAGGTGGTTCTGTACTAGAAAACAGCAGTGTAGGAATTAGGAGGAATTGTAGGACTGAAGTATGCTGAAAAATGGGATTTTGGGCAATGCTGGGGACACATGAGCTTTATCAAGGCCATTAGTGTGACTGTCACTGGTCATTGAGGGGTTTTTTTAGGCTGTGCATAGGATTTGGGAGTAAGATACCAAGAGTTTTAGCACTGACTGGTGAAAAGCAACTGTGCTGTGGAATATCCACACCTAAAGGGGCTCCAGGAGAGCTGGAGAGGGACTTGGGAGAAGGGCTGGAATTTCAGGACAGGGGGAATGACTTCCCACTGGCAGAGGGCAGGGATGGATAGGATATTGGGAAGGAATTTTTGGCTGGGAGGGTGCTGAGCCCTGGCACAGGGTGCCCAGAGCAGCTGGGGCTGCCCCTGGATCCCTGGCTGGACACTGGGGCTTGGAGCACCTGGGATAGCAGAAGGTGTCCCAGCCATGGCAGGGGTGGGTCTGGACGGGATTTAAGCTCCCTTCCAAACCCTTTCTGCAATTCTATGAACCTCTCTGTATTTCTCAGCTGAAGTGGGACAGTTGCACACAAACAGAAGGTTTTGTGAACTTTCCAGTGGCTCCAAGTTGTGCAAGATTCCTCAGATTTAGCCATTTTCCATACTGGGCGCCTGTCTCTGGCTGCTCTCTTTTTTCTCACTTCAGGAAAAATTGTTCAACCATTTTTAAGAACAAGATTAGGAAAAAAGAAATCCATTTTCTCTCAGATGTTACGAGTTTTTCTTGCTGTTTTGGTGAGGAGCCTGCTGTGCCCAGATTTAATAGAAGGGGTTTGATGAGGGATGGTTCCCTTTTTTCTCAGGGTTGTATCTTCTGTTGCTTCAAGTAGAAAAATTTAAAAAAAAATAATAATTAAAAAACAGCCTTTAGTTTGGCCAGCCTGTAAGAGTCTGGAAAAAAGAGTTCACAGAAACTCAGCAGAATCTGGTTTGAATTTGTTCAGGCTTTGCTGCTGGTGCCTGTCCCAGGCACACTGCAGTCACTGCTCTGGCTGGGTGAGCATCCACCAGGCAGGTTCTGCTTTTTCTGGGTGTGATGTGAGGTTTTGTGGGGACACAAGGAGGGGAGACACTCCCCAGGCTGCCTCTGCCATGACTGGAGACATCAGCATGGGAGCAGGACGGGGAGAGGGGTTTGTGGTGGGCAGGGAATGGGGACAGACACCAGGACAGGGACACTTGGAGGACCTTTTGTGAGGACATTTGGAGAAGAAGCAACGAGGAGAAGAGGAAGGAGAAAAGAGGAAGGAAGAAAAGAGGAAGGAGGAAAAGAGGAAGGAGGAAATCGTGGGGGTAAGGCTCATCCTGGGAGTTTGTGGATGCTCGTTAGGTCGTGTGAGGTACGAGCTGGGGTTTGCCTGCCTGGAGCTGAAGGCACCAGGGAGCACAGAGGAGACAGAGATGGTGCTCCCAGCAGCCAGAATGAATTAGGAAGGGGACAGAGTGACAAGCAGAGAGGGGTGGCAGTGGAAGAGGCAAACCCAGAGGGTCTGGCAGGGGAGCAGCCACTGTGCAGGGTCTGGGCAGGGGCAGCTTCTGCCAGGCTGGGAGCCTCCAGCCAGGGCTGCTGTGCAGGGAAATGTGCCAGGGGCTCCAGGAACCCACTCAGCTCCAGACAGGGCTTGTGCCAGTGCAGCCCTTCATGTCCTGAAGCACCTCTGGTGGTGCAGCAGAGCTCCCATGAGGGATGCCATTGGCAGAGGGGAGTGGGATCAGCTCGGAGCAAATGAGGATCACACAGGGAACAAGAGGACAGAGAGAACATCACTCACCCAGCCCTGTTCCTCTCAGAGCTGATGGAGCAGGAGATCTCATTGGGAAAATCTCATTGGAAAAGCCACAGCAGGTCCTGTGTGGTGCCATCCCACTCCTGAACCCTAACACAGGGTGGCTGAGCACCAGCCTGGGGCTTGGCTTTTCCAAGCTTGTAAGTGCTCAAATTTGAAACTAGCATTCTTTTAACAGGGTTTTGTGTGTCATTTATAATTTATATTGCAATAGCACCCAAAAGTGCTTTGCAGACACTGAGCACATCTGTAATTCTGCCTCTAAAAAGCTTCCATTCTGTGAAAGGAGGGAAAAAAGAGAGGGGTTGACCAGTATTTCCCAAATAGAATTGCCCAGAGTTTGTGCTGATGTATTTTTAACAATGCCTGGTATGAAATCTTGTCTGGTATTATTCTGAGGATCACAACAGGTGTTGGGAATTGGCTGGGGAGGCTGTGCAGAAAGGGCAGCTGACAGCTCACTGTATATGCAGATGTAGCACCTATTAGCAATATCCTCTGTGGTTTGCTCGCATGCGAGCTGAATAGATTCTCCAAACAATGCTGCACTGAATGGAAGCCATCAGCAGAATTGCTCAAGGCTGCAAAACCCATTACTTATCCAACAGTAGATGGAAGAGCAAGTGCCACAGTGTAGTAACTTGTCCTGCTTTGCTGGAGTTGTTCTGCAGTTATTAGATCAATATATGTAGCTGCACATCTAATAAAGCACCAGAAAATAATTTATCTCAATGTGTATTGTTAGCTCAGTATTTATCCTAATATTATCAGCCACATAAACAACATAAATCCCTCTTTTTGTGCCTTTTTTTGCTGCTGTTTCCACGTTTTCCAAGCACACAATGGGCTGTGTCCCCTGCTCTGATTATTGGAGCCACGTCACTGTACTTTTTACAATCACATTTTAATTACAGCTGTAGAACCTATGCAAAATCATTTAATACAATGTTGTGAGCAAATAGCGCAGATGATGCATTTAGTATTTGATTGCTGTTAGTTTACTCATTGATTAAACATGCAGAGTCTGCTTTGACTGGGGAGGAAGTCAGAGACCACACACACACAGGGCTGTAGGGCTTATATTCCCTGTAGGATTCATATTTTCTATAGATTTTATATTTGCTCTAGATTTTGTATTCATTATATGTTTTATATTACTATAAGTTGTATATTTACTATAGCTTCTATATTCACTATAATTTTATATTCACTACTTTTATATTTGCTGTATGTTCTGTATTCACTATTTTAGATTTATATTTAGATTTCAGACCTAGGTTTTCCAAAGGATTAGCCAGGAGTCTGTGGAAGTTTGGGTGGCTCAAAAATGGCAGTGGGAATTTATCATTCCATGAAGGAAGGGATCCATCAGCTGGTCAAGAAAAGTTTTGACCTTCACTGATGGCAGCTGATAGGTTTGGTAGAATTGGTAATCAGTCTTGGAAGTGGAGATAAAAAATGATTTTGGCTATTTTCTGAAAGCACAGCATGATTTGCATGGAGTAGCCCAGGTAAAAAGCAGTGATTACTCAAGGAGGAAAGCAGTGTGGTTTTATAACAATAAAATACAATTTTTTTTTTAAAAGAAAGAAGACAGTCTTGCCAGGAGGAGTGTATATTGTAAAAGAACCAGGTTTTGTTCCATTTCTAACAGAAGCTTACAGACAGTTATGAAAAGGACTCTGCTGCTATTTATTGCCTGAAGTTACTGATCCATCTGTCTCTACCCAAACTCTCATACAGACAATTTTTCCTCATCATTCTTTCTCCTTTCTATCACCACTCAATATTTAGATGGGAATTTTGACCAGTGGCCAAGTCAGAGGCTTATCAGCTATTGCATAAATCCTCAGCAGCTGGGAACTGAGCTGTGCAAAATTGTCACTTTAGGGTTAAATATTGTTGAATAAATAGACCTGCTGAAAGAAAAGAATCTAACAATTCATGTTTTAGGGAATAATTACTGCAGAAAGACAGCCCACAACATTGTATGTGTGTTTGAGAGAGTGGTCAGAATATCTTTTAATTCAGCATTTACCCGTGAGAATTATTCCCATGAGGAGCCTTGCAATAAAATCTGCTTGGTCTATGAGAATAGAAAGAAATTGAATAAAAAGACTCCATTTCCACTTGTATTTATTCAGTCTGGGAAATTCAGTGGGCCGCAGCATTAGTATCAGCAGGGGATTCCTTGCTCCTAGCGTTAAATTACTGTCATAATCGCTCAATTATTTCTTCCTTGTACTGTTTAAAATAAAAATCCATCACATTCTATGTTTTTTTCTAACATTTATTAGGTTGAGTGTTTAGGAAAATCAATTATATTCAGTCAGGCATGAATTGATGAATGTTCTTGTAATAATTGTCAGTTGTTAAACTGAATGTACTTTCTCTTTTCACCCCTTTTCATTTCCTTCAGAGGGCAGAGGTGGCTCAGAGAGAGGCAGAGACCTTAAGGGAGCAGCTCTCATCAGCTAACAAATCTCTCCAACTTGCTACACAGATCCAGAAGGCACCTGATGTGGTGAGAGAAAATATTTACTGACTCTTACAGGTTTCTGACATTCCTGCAGTACAGCTCCTTCAATTTATGCCCACAGCTATAAAAACAGCTGTTTGAAGTCATATTTTAGCTGAAAGGGAACGGTGTTCCTTTGGGATTGTGGTGGGGCTCAGCTTCTCAGGGGGTTGGTGGCTGGAGGAGACCACGGGAAGGACAGAGGTCACTTGGCTCTGGGGTGATGCATCACTCCCCGCCCCAGGTGGACAGCACAGCTCTCAGAAATCATTTCACATGGCTGGGAGCATCAGCAGAGGGGAAACAGAGGCAGCAAGAGAGCCTTGGTTGCCATCAGCACGTGTCTGCCCGTGGGGCCCTGAGGTGTGGGCTCACCCCAAGGGCACCCAGAGCTCTCTGCCCTCTCTGCCTCTCCTAACTCTGTGTCTGGGCTGTCAGAAAAACTGGAAATAAACCTGATAGCACTCCAGTTTTCACTTGCTGTATCTAAACTGAGAATGACACCTGTAAATCCCTGGAGAGTTGAGAAGATACCCTGCACTCCTGCTTGTTGCCTCCTCCGTGTGGTTCTGAATAAAGCCACGGCTGCTGATGGGACCTGCAGGCACAGGGGGCTGGTACAGGGCTCCAGCTGGCCCTGGGTGAGCAGGTAGCACAGATGAGCAGCCAGATTATTTTGATTTTTGTTTGCCAAAGGAGAAATAGGAGTATTTAAATGTAAATATGCAATTAAGTGAAATTTAGTCTACTTCTAAGCAGCAGATTTAAGAAACAAAAGAAATCATTGCTTTTTTTTTTTCCTTGCAAGCCTTATACGTGCTTGACACTGATAGCAGAGGAACACATGGCTGCCTTTAAAAATCATTTGCAGAGAATGAGTAACAAACCATAAGTCCTCCAGATCTGTTTGGTTGTCTATTAATACAACCCAGTATTTTCTCAGAGAAGTCAAAAGATAGGCAAGTAGGCTGCAAAACAAAAAAAAAAAAAAAGCCTGAATATCACTTGTAACTCTGAATTACCTGCCTCTTCCTATCTCGTGTCCTAGTCTTATCATTATTTTAACATTAGGTCTTTCTTGTATTTAATAGTACTTCTGCACTTCATTTATATTTAATATGACAACTACTGCAGGATGAAAATGATCATTATCTATCTTATTTCAGACTCTACGTTCTAGTCTCAATAGGCACAAGCAGCAGATGATTATACAACTTGTGATGTTTCATGCAAGCAAATTAGAGGTTTTTTCAAGTTAAAAGTATAATTCAGTGTAATAGGAGAGTGTTGTTAACTGCTGTTAGTACATGCAGCTTTCTGTGAGTGCAGCAGGGTGTAGTCACTGAGAATCAAGCTGAATGTTTAGAAGATATGGAAAAGGAGATTTTGTTGTTGCTGTATTCCCAGAAAAGAGGGTATGGAGTATATTTCAATCTGCTGCAGTGTCACCTTCAGCTGTCAGGGTGTCACTGGGGTGAATTCTCAGCTCTTTCACCACAGATCTTTGGTTTAGTGCTCACCATCTTCATCTGCCTCTTGCTGAATGGATTCTCTCCTCCTTCACTGGTGCTTCTGAGGAACAGCCATTAACCTTTGTCAGATGCATTTTGGGCTCTTTAATGGAATGTGTGCCCCTCCTTGGGCTGCCTCCTGCTCCCCACACAGGCACAAGGCTTTCCTCACATTCTCCATGGAGGAGGCTCAGAGCTCCCCAGTGCATCACAGCTGTAATATCCCAGCACAGAAGGAGACAGAGATGGTGCAATTAGTCTCTGTTATCTTTTCTGAATGGATCTGCCTCCTTCTGGACCCCTCTGATTCCTTGTCCTCCCAGGAAGTCAGTCCAGAGAGGAAGTTCCAGACTTAAGGACAGATTTTACAGCTGTGGGAAACAGGAAGAAGGAAGATTTAGGAAAGGGAATTTCTGAAAGTGGTGACCAAGGGGAGAATGGCCTTGTCTTAGAGATGTCACATCTCTCTTCTTCCCCACGGAGGGATGCTTCCAATAATGTTAACATGAACAATTTTCATGCAAGGATCAAGTTCATTGGAAGTAGCAGTTTGGGGCAATTTTTGACAATTTTGCCTGAAACGTGCAGTGTGCATGCAGAGAGCCACAGGCACATGGCTCTGCCGTTCCTGATTAAGAAATTCTGCTCCATTACTTCAGAATATTTTATCTGATTAGTATTTTGTAAGCACAGATTTTCATAGTTGTCAAAGCACTTGGGCTATTAATAATAAATAGATCTAAATAGAATCCTTTGACTTTCACTGCTGCATCTTTCCAGTGCACTTACGAAACGGGGAAATTTATTCCCTCCGTTATCCCTGCTTTGCTGGAGAGCTGTCTTGGGCTGTAGGAAATTCCAGATTCCCAATGTCAGTCAGAGGAGTCCCAGACTTAGGAATTGCCTGTTTCCTTCCTTTCTGTGCTCTGATGCTGGTTTCCCTGCAGGAGCAAGCCATCGAGGTGCTGACCCGCTCCAGCCTGGAAGTGGAGCTGGCGGCCAAGGAGCGCGAGATCGCGCAGCTCGTCGAGGATGTCCAGAGGCTCCAGGGCAGCCTCACCAAGCTGAGGGAGAACTCCAGCAGCCAAATCTCCCAGCTGGAGCAGCAGCTGACAGCCAAGAACAGCACACTCAAAGTAAGGCTTGGTTCTGCCCAAAGGATGTCTCAGAGAGGATGGTATTGGGGTTTCCTGTGGTCCTCCTTCAGGGTGCGGCTGAGTTCTGGTTTCTGTGGCATTTGTGGAATCACAGAATGGTTTGAGTTAGAAGGGACCTTCAAACCCATCCCATTCCACCCCCTGGATATATTGTTTTTAGGGGATCACAGGTTTTTAAGTTCTAAATGGCCCAGTCCTTACTGTTTTGAAATGTGTTTTTGCAGGACAAGGCTACCTTTAGGATTAAAATCACCCCCAAACCCCAGCAGACACTGAGCATGGATATGTAATGAAACAGTTAAACTGAAAAAGCACAGAAAATCCCTCTTAGATTTTCAAACTTTTAATTCCCATTCCATTTATACATATTGGAGATTTGCAAGGAATTGACTTATCTTTCAATGTCCCTGTTACCCCCTCCAGTTCTCTCCACTGGAAATAGGAAGTGTATCATTTAGATTTTAGTTTATCATTTAGGGCATAGAAACAAGTAAAATCAGGACGTGGAGAAGACTTTTATATAATAACCATTTAATTATTTAAATAATAACCATTTATTTATTTATTATTACCCATAACCATTTAATTATTTTTAACTGTTTATTTGCTGCACAATAATTCCCATTTATAATTAGCAGTCTGGCCCTTTACTCATTTGCATGGGAGCAGCACTGCACTAGAACCAGAAGGAATAGCTAAGAGTTCTCTGAATGACCCTTTTACCTCTCTCTTGGGCAGTTTCACTTTCCCTGTGCTGAGCCCACACAGTTCTGATCTCTGAGTGAGCATGAGAAATGCTTCCTGACGTGGGGTATGAATCAGTTTCCTGTAACTCCTGTCTCCTTCATTGTTCCACCATCTATGAGCTCCAAAGTGTAAACAAGATAAATTTATCTATTCCATTAAAGACTTGGTAGTTCTGCAGGTTTGATAGTCTGAGAGTTTTCTGAGAGCAGGAGGCTGATAGTTCCCACTCAGCTCTGACTGTGGCGTGGGCAGCTTTGCTCTATCAGAATGATTTAATGTTCAATTGAAACTCTTACAAATTGCTCTAATTCTGACATTTTTTAGCAGTTACTGGTTTTGCTGTGGTGGAGCATAATTCACATGGAGAGAGACCTGTTAGGAATGAAAGCTCAAGTGTTGCAGTCAGTGTTTTCTGCATGCTTTAAGCTGGCTTTGCAGAATTTTTATGAAAATTCAGTGGAGCAAAGGACACCTATTATGTAACTCCATTGACAGTATCAGTCTCTGCCCACCTGTCACCATGTGGGCACCACTTTGAGTGAGGGAGAAAGGAGCTGCCCTGGTTTTGAGGGACACATTTTGCTGGCTACACCCATGTTCAGGGGATTTTTTTATTTTGCTTTTGCATAAAGCCTGATAGAAAATATCTTGAATCCTTGCACTTGACAGATTTTCTTGGAATAAAGCATGTTCCTGGTGAGGTCAGTATTAGTTTAGCCATTAACTTCAAAGGGAGTAGGATCATAGAAATGACAGAGCAAGTCTTTGATTTTCATTTCAGTAATCTCCTTCCATTTTCTCATAGCCTTTCCTTGCTAATGCTCTGTATTTAGCTTTCTGTTGATAGTGGCTGATGTAGTGCCTCTATTGATAAAGTTTTAGTCATTTCAACCCTCTTTAACCTTATTTATTGCAACTTTAAAAATATTTCCAAATACTTCCTTTCACCCCAAAGTGCTGGGCAAGCCTGTGGCAGGCCCAGGTTGTACAAAGCACCAAATCTCAGTGATGATGTGCTGATCTCCTGTTTGACTATGGAGGAATTGCTTCTGAAATAACAGAGATTTTAATGGCTGCCTCCACAGAAAACAACTCAGAGTTTAACAAATTAAAGCAATGTTCTCAACCTGTATCTTGGGGGAATTGTTTAATACTCTATGACTTAATGAAACAATACAGAAATACTTTCAAAATTATTGCTTCTTTATCTTCATCTGATCTAATAATCAAAACATGTCCTCTAGTAACAAGACTTTTCTCACTCTAATTGTATTAACCCTTTGTGGCTGGGTGCTAGAATGTCTCTGCTACCCAGCTGAAATTCAGTAATGTGAGTTGATCACTCTAAACTGAACCACAATGTTAATCTAATGGTTATTGAAATGTTTTAAACCCTTCAACACAGCCCCTGCTATTTACCTATGCCAGTTCAGTTCATAATACAGTAGTGTTTGTATTTTCTAAATAACAAACCTGAGGAGGGACCCAATCTCTGCATGCTCTGACATGGGTTTATTCACACCACAGATGCAAGATGATTCTTTAACATGGAATATTTGCAAATTTAATATGCAGGAAAGCCACCAGTCCATTCCTTCTGCCCTCTGGCTCCTGCATTTTTGTGTGTTGGAGGTCATTGGAATATATTTTGTCTGAATTAACCAGGTTGATATTTAGTGCAAGATATTAGTTCCTCCAGATTGTCTCACAGCTTGAACCTTTGTTATCCCATGTTCTGTGCATTTTACAGGGTTCTTGGAGACAATTACCATACTAATACATTTTAAAGCAGTCATTGACTGGGAAGATGCCAAGTGCCTAAATGTTCTGTTTCTGCACAGGCACTGCATCCTCAGTTGTTAGTTTATATTGTTTAGTAAAGGAGATGTTTAGGTGCAGATTTTCCATGGCAACAATCTCTGTATTAGGTACTTGGGAATGATGGATGTGTGTGTTTTTTATACAATCCAAAGTAAAATATTGCTGCTTGTCATACTGCTGTAGCAAGTACCTGAGAGTCCAAAACAGCTGCATTTTGTCAATATCTCTTTTTTTCTTTATTTTTCTACCTGTGTTTTGTACCTAAATATTCCAGAAATACTCTACCAGGGTATAGCACTTCCCTGCACAGAATTACATGTAACAGAGAATTCATTAAAATGGGGATCATTAGCTTTTCTGTGGTTTATCTCTGTTTCTACAAAAGGCTGTTTTCTTAGCATACCCTTGCATAAGTAACTAACATATTAATCCAGGGTATTGCTTGTTTTAAATTTCTTCTGGTCCTTTTTATATTGAGAACTGGTATAAATTGCCAGTTATTCCTGCTGTAAAAGCTCCTCTGCTCCAGACCCAAAATGTTAAAAGTCACAGAGTTAAGGAAGGGGTGAATTGCAGTGAATTTGCAAAGACAGAAGGATAAAGTGACAAGACCAAGGAGAGCAGAAGGATGTCTTGGGGTTTGGCAGGTCCTCCCCTTTCCTGTGACCACTTGGAAAACTCTCAGCTCTGATGCTGAGTCTCCTCCCAGTACCAAGGGCTCTCTGGCTCACTGGTTTCATTTAAAGATCCTGTCCAGCCTGACCTGATGCACTAAAAATCCCACCTTGTGGAAGTCACTCTGTTTTGCTCAGTGTTGAGCTGCAGCTTGAAAAGCTGCTGGAACTCGTGGCCTGTTGTAGCTGACCCTCCTCAAAGTGTGAGACCTCAGGCCCTGGGTCTATGTAGTGCATCCCAATAATTAGATTTCAACATGTGTTGTAAATTATCAAAACCTCCAATATCTTTATTATTTGTAGGATTTTCCTGGTCACATCAAACAGGATTTTCCTGAAGCACTGTGTCTGCTATCTAAAGCAAAGTCAGTGCTTCCTATAGTTCCAGACAATAACTGGAATTTGGCAAGACAGGACATGCCAGCAAAAACTACTAAAACTTGTCCTGTATTTATTCCAGGTGAAAAAAAAAAAGGTTGTAGCTAAAACAGACACTTCATTTTTATTTTTAACACAACTGGAATGACTGCACAACCACTGATGACAAAAGACACGAGACCTTTCTAAGAGGCCACTTGTTCCATCAGTGTCCCAGAGAGTGCAAATTCCACACTGAGCAGCAGCTCCTGGGATCCATTAAGAGCTGCTCGTTGAGCTTGGCTGTTCCTGCAGGAGATTCCTCTCTCAGCAGTGCTGAGGATGCTGGGCTGTGGTGGCAAACAGCAGGAACAGGGCCTTGAGAGGGCTGTAGATTGGTAACGTGGCTGTCCACTTTGTCCCTGCTCCTTAAGAGCTGTGCTGATGGCAAGGCAGACATGTCAGCAGTGTCAGAGCTGCATAGGGCAGGGCAGGAGATCCTTTAAAAATGGCAGAATAGCTGGAGGTGTCACAAAGCCCCACCATGCTGCTGTTGGCATCTGAAGAAGCCTCATTTAAATTACTAAGATGACTCAGTCCGTGGATTTGCTGTCCTGTGGGTGCTGTGCTGCATCATTTTGGGGTTTGTACAGCTCTGTGATACCCACACACTGACTTACTAGGGAACACAGCACAGGGAAAAGGTTCCCAATCCTGTTTCCCCAGCCCTGCCCCCATGCCCCATAGCTGGGCTGCTGCCCAGCTGTGTGGGGCTGCATTTTAAACAGCTTTGCTAAAATTATCCAAGTTCCCAGTGACCCTCCCCTGCCCTCCTCCTGCATCCAAAGAGCAGCCCCAGAGTGGGGGTAGGATCTTGAATTCCCTTCTCCTCTAAAGGCAGCCTCTCCCTGGACATAAAGTCTTATTTTTCTTTTTCATGTCATATATTCCTTTCCTTTTCAAAGCAGATTCTCTGTCTTTGAGGTGATACATCCTTGTGTTATTTCTGTTTCCCGTGACCTTTGGGATTCTGTGCCAGTTTTAACACCAGAAATGAACTGAAGCAGAGTTAGTCTGAATTTATCAGACTATGGAAGTTGCAAGCCAATAAGTTCTGTTCTTTGCTTAGATCAGGTGTGCCTGCACTAAGCAAAGAAATTATTGAAATTAATGTGGCTTCTGCAAGCAACATAACTGCATCCATTGTGTATCAATATGTTTTAGGCCTCCTGAAGCATTTACCCCGTAGTGATGAGCACTTTGGTGGGAGCTGGGTAAGGTCCAAGCGTGTGCCATTGCATTCTGAATCGTGGCAGGGGTTTGGTTCAGCCTTTGGGGCATCCTCACAGCCAGGAGAAGCCTTTGAGGCCACCCTGGGTGGGACAGAGCTGCTGGGGTGGCCTCAGTGCTCCCTCCCTGGTCACTGCAATCAGTAATGCTTGTGAAACCTCTGGTGCAGCTGTTTTGTTGGGGCACGAGGTGCTGTAGGAGCCTTCCAAGCCTAAAGCATTCCAGTCAACAACAGCTTCTTCAGTCTGCTCTTTTTATCATGTAGATAAGGTTATCAAGAACTGTCCTATTAAGAATACAGTATGTGCCAAAGCATTCTGCTTGTTTACTCAATCTCCCTGAAAATTTCAGCTGCCCCATTTATTTTATTTTTTTTTTAATACCTTTATCCCCAATCTCTTCCCTGAGCACATGACAGTGACATTGCAAGCAGCCAAATTGGGACCCACTGAATTCTGTCATGCTTGGCACTCTGTAAACAAAGGATGAGTGAGGTATAATTGTGTTTAAGTTTAATTGGTTATAGTTTGTTTTCTAATATATGTAAATTAGGTATGAGTCATTAACCCTCACTTGTGCGCTGCTGTATATATGGAATAATTTGAAGATGATTTTCAAAGCCTGCAGAAAAAAAAAACAATGTAAATAATTAAATCCATGTTCTCTCTTTTAAAGCAACTGGAAGAAAAACTGAAAGGACAGGCTGATTATGAAGAGGTTAAGAAAGAATTAAAGTAAGTGTTAAATGCTTACATAATTTTTTCACAAACTCTGGTTGAACAGTGCTTGTTAAATGAAGCCACAAATCTGTGTTCTTGGAACAATAAAAAATTCAGTCAAAACCACAAAGACGAGGAAATTGGGAATATTGGCAGAAATTGCATCCAGAACCAGTGGAACTGCTATATCTGAGAGTGCTCCTTTTTGTTGCAGCAGAGGATCACAATAGCAAATAAAACACATGTCCACGAAGAAAAGCCACTAAAAACTATTGTCCACAAAGGAAAAAAAAGTTGCAGAATCTGTGGTGTTCTAGGTGGATCACTCTTTAAAAATCTCCAGCCAACAGCTGAGGGTAATGTGGAGCAAAAATGACATGCAGAGCCTTTGGCCATGGTACCTTTTCTCTGCTCCTGCCAGCCAGTGCTCAGCTCTTAGCAGTTTAATGCTGGGCTTGTTTCACTGTATATTTTTGCTAATATATTGTGGTTTTAAACTAAAGCCACAAACAGCCTCTTCCTATTTCAAGGGATTTTCTTAAGAGACTTAAAAGAGCCTCATTTTAAACTATAACAAGATAAGCTGTCAGGTTCAGAAGAGAACTTTTCTGACTGGAAATATGTTTAGTGTCAAGGTTTAAATAACTGCAAGAAACTCCCATCTCTTCTTTCATCATTCTGGCATTTCTGTGTGTGTTTTAAAAAGGCTGAAATAACCCATTCCCTGGTTTAATGAGGTATTTCAGATGAGGCTGGTAGTCATGTGCTTTTGTTTACACGTCCCTGGAGAATATGGAAAGCAGATTTGGATTTGCAAGCCCCACAACTGCCCAGCCCCTGGTGCTGATTTATTCAAGCCACACTGGCTGAGGTTCTGCTTCACCACCAGCTGCAGCACACCCTGATGTAGGGGTATAATTTTCACTGGAATGAAATGAATTGACCATTTATTTGGTCATTTTACCTGATTATTACCTGGGCTCAAAATAGCATCATCATTTAGTGATTAGGGGTGAATACATCCACGTCCTCTCCTGAGTTAAGGGAACAGCTTCAGGTTTTAGCCAGTTTATGTCCTCATGTGTAAAGCAGTGAATGGGAATAAGGCCACAACTTTCAGCTTCTTGCATTAGATATGAAATGTAACTGTGCTGAAAGAAAAAATGAGTTTTGAATCCTACCTGCTCTATTGCAAAGGTTTAATACAACAGGACCAGGAATTTAAAGGCAGACTTGAGGTGCCAAGAATCCAATCTACTCATTGAATATACTCATTTAAGCTTACTTTGCATTTGTACTTTAAATACAAGCCCTGTATTCCTGGTGATAATACCAATATTTTAATTATTTTTTTTTTTTTTTACAACACTGATTGCATGAGGGCAGGGATGGAAAGGCAGATCAGAGAAGCTGTGACACAGGAGGCTTCATATGGTGCTTCTGCTCAGGATGAGCCTGCAGAGAAATAAATGGGAGGTTCTGCTGGAAGTGGCCCTGGTTGGGTGCCAGTAAATTAACCTTTTTGCCCAGCTCTTCCAGCTTTTATAGCCCTAATTTGTGGATTGCTAGCTGGCTTGTAAGGGCCCTGGGGTCCATCACCATCCTGTGGGATGGTCTGAGGGTTGAGACCCTCCAAGGGAGCACTGAGGATGTTTGCAATGCTGCTTCACAGCATTCCCATGCTCCATCCAGTGCAGAAGGTGTGCTGAGGGCTCAGTGTGCATCCATCCCCTGGCAGTGACAGTCTGAAATGAGGCTGGGAGAAGTCTCTTGCTGTAAATCTGCAGCCCTCACCCTGAATCCTGCTGCACCTGCCTTGTGCCCTGGAACGCTGACAGAAATGAGCTGCTCATAACATTTGCACCTAGAGGAAAGAGATCTTGTCAGTACAGCAGGAATAGAATGAATTTTTTAGGTGTTTTGGCACTGATGTATTTTCCTTAACCCTTCCTGGGATGTTAGAGGCATGCTGGGCTGAGGGTCCAGTATCAGCCCAACTCTGCCTCTGCAGGAACTTAGCTGGGCCCATGGCAAGATCTGGGATGGGAGAATTCTTCACTTTCTGCCTTGGCTTTTGTGCCCAATGGCCTCTAAACCTATTTTTGAGATCTGAGAGCTCTCTGTGTGCCTTCAGCTCCCTCTCAAGTAGCACGACAGGGCTGACCCTGCTGCCTTTGCAGTCAGGATCAGACAAACAGAAAGTTGAGCTGTCCCAATGCACACTTTGCTTTACAGTCAGATCTTTCAAGTCTTCTTAGATGTGCAGATTCAAGTCACAAGATCATTTTTTAAAAAGCAGGTAACTGATCTTGAGCCACAGATTGAGTCAAGATCTCATGGGCAAAAATATTCCTGGAATCCAAAGAAGAAACGTTTTGCTTCCTCATATTCCTGAGGAGAATGTGTCTTTTGTGACACATTTGGAGAGTCATTTTTGACATGTTTAACTTTTACATTCTTTTAAAAATGAACCTGCTGGAGTGAATATTCCTCTTAGGGCAATTAGAGGTGCCATCAGCTTGATTTTTAGTATATTTTGTGTTTCAACTGTATAGGAAATTACCTGTGAAATTGTCACAAAGTTAATTCAGTTAGCAAAGAATCCCCTTCAGGTAGGCAGAGGTCAGCAGGTTTCCAGCCAAGGTTTGAATACACATTGCCTGCACCAATCTCACTGGAAACAGAGGTGCTGCAAGGCTCAGGATCCTTCCTCAAGGTCCCAGCTGGCAGCTCAGAACCAAAATGCATCAGCCTGTGCAAGGGGAGGGATGACAGGATCAGGGCTTTAGAGGCAGATTTTTGGTGTGGAGAACTAAATCTAACCATAACCAGGTTCATGCTCCCAACCATTGTCAGCCTGGTTCTGGGGGCAGCACTCACATCTGCTCCTTTGGGAGAGAGCAGCTTTTTCTGGTTTAGCCTCATGCAGGAGGAAGGAAGGTGTTTGGAATGCTGCTGGATTGCTCCACATGGCAAACCCAGGTGTGGTAAGTGGGGTCACAACTGCTCTGAGCTGAACTGGGATTTCCCATGGGACGTTTGCCACCTGATAATTTACTGTGCAAACTGGGTTTGAAATTCAAATGAGTCTCCTCATTTGGGCAGTATGAGGATGTGCATTAGGACTGGCTGTCCCTGCAGAGGCCATTCCCTGCAGAATTCATGGAGACAGAGACCTGGCTGGGGATTTCCCTGGATGAGTCTCTGTGCATTTATCTCCCCCAGCACCTTGGAGTGCTGGGATGCAGAGCTGTGCCTAGAAACACTTTGGCTTTGGGGGATTTGCCACCTGAGTCACACACCTGTGATGTCAAAGTGGTCTCAGGGTCTCTGAGAACTTGAGCCATTAATCCACCCCCTGTCCCCTTGACCAGCATGAGTCCACTGGTAGCACAAGAGTTGGGTTTGCACTTGGCTGAGCTGTTGTGCCCACACAGAGACTTCACTTCACAACATCACTTCATGTGCTGTGTGTGGGGTGATGCCTCCACCCTGCAGCCAGCAAGAGGTGACACTGAGTGATGCCATGTAATGAAAGCGATTGCCAGAAATTTGTGGTTCCATTAATTACTATCTTTTAGGGATGCCTGTCAGAATTAACCCTGTGTGCATTGAGCATGCACAGATGCAAGATACATGAGGTCTCTTTCTCAGAATGACTTTTTTTCCTTTGGGTTTGCTATGACTTTGAGTGATCTTGAATGGCCCAGAGACCAGATTTCCAGAGTGTCACTTAATGCACATCTAACTCTGGATTAATCCAGGCAGTTAATGTGTGCCTGGCTAACTCCTCATGGCATCCAGAACCAGTTCCTTCTGCATTTTTCCCTCACATTTCATGGAGTCACTGAATGTTTTGGGCTGGAAGGGACCTTAAAGCTCATCCAGTGCCCCCCCCTCCCATGGGCAGGGACACCTTCACTACCCCAGGTTGCTCCCAGCTCCATCCACCTGGCTTTGGACACTTCCAGAGATCCAGGGGCAATTCCAAAACCTTTAATACATGATCCACAGCATTTAATACATGATTAACCAGATTGTTGCTGCTCACAGAGTTGTTGGTGTTTTACACATGACAAATGCTGTATAAACACCATCTCTATGTGTTTATGTGTTTTTCTTCACCAAATGAATGTTGTCTTTGTACAGTAAGAAGCTGAAATCATTTATTGCTGCAGTCTGAGGAAGTTCATGTCCTGCCTGCAGCAGGCTGGTTTAAAAAAAAAATAATCCAACAAAGTACAGTAATAAGTCTGGATTCCTGTAAGATTCTGGTTTGCCAGATGACACAGCTCTAAGTGAGAGCCTCTGAAGGGAGACATCCTCTGACCACTCACTGTTTGTATAAAATATTGACAATGAGACTATCAGATTCTGCTCCTAATGTACTTATAAATATTTGGATCTTTCATATTTCTTAAGAAATATTGGGCCATTTTGTCTTCCCTTTGCCATAGAATGAGGGGGTTATTAAAATGAAAAACTGCCTTTTAGCCTGTAGTGCCTTGGTTGGGAGGATTATTTGTGCATATTTTCCTTGCTAGTGAGCTGGTGTATATTCTGTAAAGTGCTGTACTGTGGTGGTGATTCCCCTGTTTTGCTGCTTTGCTACAACTTCCTCATTCCCTTCCAGCTTCACAGATAAATTTATATTGTTTCTGACAGCTTAAAATGTTATATCCTTATTAACCTTTAAATTTACACTTTAAACTGGCCTGGTGGGATTGCATATGGAATGATTTAGATGATGCTCGAGAAAATGTTCATATCCAATAACTGGTTTGAGGAGTTATTCTGTATTCATTAGGAGATTGTGTTACTGCAAGGAAAGTTGTCATCACTTGTGGTGTTGCTGGAGAACAGGACATGATAATGTTAATGCTCATTAGTGGAGTTGTTATGAAAAGAAGAAATAGAAAATAATTTCTTTTTTCTGCCTTCCACAGTATATTGAAATCCATGGAGTTTGCACCGTCTGAAAGCTCTGGTGCGCAGGTACTGAACTTACTTTTGTTTTCTTACTTATTCAACAGCTCAGTTGATTAACAAAAATTTTGTCTTGCAATTCCTTGTTGGTGACATTGACAGTTTCCTGCTGATGTTGAGGCTTCTGGGTCCATCCTTGTTTTTTGTGATATTTTCTTATGTAAAAAGCTGAACTGGTTTTTTGGTTTTTTGGGGGTTTTTTTTGCCTGTTAATTTCATTTAAGTGGTCAAGGACAAAGTGACATTTCAGCTGTGCTGGAGTGGGTAAATCAGAATGTTGTGAAGTTGAGTCATTTAAAGATCTTGGAGTTGTTGTACAGGCAGCACACTGTGAATGGACTTCAGCATTTTAAAGTATTTGTTAGCCTTGAAAATTTCTTTTCACAAAAGAAAACAAACCTTGGAGTAGTGAGAAAGCTCTGCTGTTCCAGCAAATTAATCTTACTTCAGTTTAAAGGTTATGAATTAAATTCCTGTTTCTGAAATCCAAACTGAATATTGATATCCTGGGATTAATTTTCAATGGGTTTTTTAATGATCAAGGGTTAGATATTTAGGGGAGAGTAAATAGCAGGTTTCTCTGACTGATGTTATTTTGAACAAACTGTTTCTGCTGAAATGCAGCATGTCAAGGAAATGCTTAGCTTGGGTCAGTTGACCTAGAAGGAATAATATAATCTTAACTCCTGTTTTAATCAGATTAAAAGAAGTCTACAGCTTTTAAACTGAAAGCGTGCCAGGACCATTTAAAAATAAGTAGGATTAAGAAAATGTTCCGTACACATCTCAAAATAATGCAGAATTGATGAATGATTTACAATGAAAATGAACCAGTGAATCTGTTCCATGGCTCCCACCAGAGCCCGCTGTGATTCCTGCTGATCTGTGCCCAGCAAATTCCCTCGCTGCCCTCAGAGACCAGTCAAACACTTGGCTTTTTTAAAAATTTTTTTCCCTCTGAAATCCTTTTTAGTGCCTGAGTGAGATTCTCAATGCTTTGAGAAACAAACCTCCCCCTTTGGTTTCCTTTAGGATGCATCCAAGCCGCTGGAGGTGCTGCTGCTGGAGAAGAACCGCTCGCTGCAGTCGGAGAACGCCACGCTGCGCATCACCAACAGCGACCTGAGCGGTAGGTCCACCCAAATTTTGGCTCTTCTGGGTGCCTCTGCTGTCCTGTGATGGGAGGGAGGGCTGAGTGAGAGCTGAGTGTCTGAGCTAATGCATGGCAGGAGGATTAAAAGCAACAGGAGCACTGCGTAACGTTGGATTTCTGTAGTTTTATAGGCTGGATAATGAAGTAAAAGTTAGAGTCTACAGAGGTTAAGGAAGAGGCATTGCAGGCTGTACCAGTGTTTGAGGCTGTCTTCTGTTTTGGGAACAAATCCATGTCTTTCCCCCACACACAGTGTTATGCAAAATGTTTGCATGTAGATCACAATCTCCCTGTCTGATACACTTGGATATACCACCAGCAGGTCAGCTTGGGAAAGCAAAATCCTTTCTTCCCAGTGAAGTGTGTTTGCTGTTTGGCTTTCCTAATGTGGGCTTTTACATCTTGTGTGCACATTTTTTAAATGGCAAGTCATGGAATTTCCAGATTCTTGAATGATGGTTTTTGCAGCTGGAAGAAAGTTAAAAGTTGCCACTGGCCCTGGGATTACTGAATTCTGAAGCGTTTTATGACTTTTAACTGAGCGATCTTGGTGCATCCACCTAATGGTTATTCCTTTATTCAAATTGGTTTGTTCCAAAATGTAAATGTTTGCTGCATTTGGGTTCAGTCAGGTCCAATGAGTCATATCTTGAATGAGAGACAACAGAGAGACTTGCTGTCTGTAACTGGATTTATTTAACTGTATCACTGCACTTCATGTAACTGTTCTAGTGTTAATGTCTGTAAGGGGGATTCTCCAGGCTGCAACATACAAGAAAGGTGCAAACATGAAATGCATGTTGTTTGTTTTGGGGGCCTTGTTTGGCTTAAAAATTTTCAATCATGGAAAAAAAAAATTAAAAATAAAAATTAAAAAAAAAAATAACCCAACAAATGAAAACAAACCAAAAACAAACAAAACCAAAACTCCCACCGCCACTCCATTGGCCCGTGTCAATCTGCACTTTTTCCCTTTGCGGGGCAAACTTTGCATTTTTTTATCTTGGTTTTTCCCTCTTTGACCCCCCATAATGCATTATGTTTGACCTTCCTTGTAGGGTCAGCCAGGAGAAAAGGGAAAGACCAGCCTGAGAGTCAGCGTCCTGCAACCTTGCCGGCCTCCCCTCCTTCCCAGTTGCTCCGCAACGCGGGGGAGCAGGCTTCCAATACTAATGGTACACACCAGTTCTCACCAACGGGTTTAAGTCAAGACTTTTTCAGCTCATCCCTGGCGAGCCCCAGCTTACCCCTGGCCTCCACAGGAAAATTTGCACTAAACTCTCTCCTCCAGCGACAGCTAATGCAGTCCTTCTACTCCAAGGCAATGCAGGAAGCAGGAAGCACAAGCATGATTTTTCCAACAGGTCCATACAGCACAAACTCCATATCTTCCCAAAGTCCATTACAACAAAGCCCGGATGTAAATGGCATGGCCCCGTCTCCCAGCCAGTCAGAAAGTGCTGGGAGCATCTCCGAAGGCGAGGAGATAGACACGGCCGAAATTGCACGTCAGGTGAAAGAGCAGTTGATCAAGCACAATATTGGACAGCGGATATTTGGACATTATGTGTTGGGACTGTCACAAGGGTCTGTGAGTGAGATCCTGGCCCGGCCAAAGCCATGGAATAAACTGACTGTGAGAGGCAAGGAGCCATTTCATAAGATGAAGCAGTTCCTGTCGGACGAGCAGAACATCCTGGCTCTTCGCAGCATCCAGGGCAGACAAAGAGGTAAGAGCTCCCCAGCCCCCTGCTCCTCTTAGCTCCAAACGTTCCAAACCAGGAGCTTCTCCATCAGGGGCTGTTTGTGCACTGCTGCTGCTGCTGCTCTCACCCAGGTCAGGTGCCAGGTGCAGCAAGTTCAGCTCTGCAGCGCTCAGGCAGGTTCGTATCTGTGCTTGTGCTTTTTTTAGCCACTGGTTGGTGCCTGTCAGCAGGAGTGAGCAGCAGGGACACTCACAGCCCTCACTTGCCAACCCCTCCGTGCCACAGCTCAGCACGGGGCCAAAAGGGTCAGCAGCTACTCGGGGTATCAGCCCTCAGAAATACTTTTATTTGAGGTTATTTACTGAGACCAGGCTTTTGTTGTGTCTTGTGTGATGATGTTTTTTCCCCAAAGTGTTCTGACAAAATAGGGTAGGTGATGCATGAGATGAGTAATTAAAACACAATCCCAGTTTAAAGCAGCTTTGCATATTTAAGGCAGCGATTTTAAGAAGTAACATGCATTTCATTGTGATTCATCTTAAGGCTGAGATTTACATTTAGAGAAACTGAAAAGTTAAGTTGTTTACAGTCAAGAAATATTGGAAAGGACAGGCAGGGTTCTCCTAGATTTTGTTTAATTGGAAGCACACACTGTTAGATTTATAATCTGTTCTTCCTTTTGATGATTGTACTTGAGGGGATTATCTGCCCATCTTTAACCTCTTCATTTTTGGTATCTCTAGACATTTATTTATATCTGTCTAATCTCCTTTCCGAACATAGCTGTAATCTTTATTAACAAATCAGCCAGCCTTGCTTCTTCCCAAGTAGCCAGTTCCTCCTGCTCAGGGGCCCGAGGGGCCAGGAGAGCTCAGGGCCAGGCTGCCAGCTCCTCATGTCACACAGCCCGTGATGTCAGAGCAACCATCCCCTGATTGTTTTGTTCTTACCAAACTTGTTTTTCAACAGAGAATCCAGGCCAGAACCTGAACAGACTATTTCAGGAAGTACCGAAACGAAGAAATGGGTCTGAAGGTACGTCACAGGCAGGTGTTTTTCTTTGCAGTCAATCCCTAGGAAGTGGAGTGTGCTTTAGCTGTGTGTTTCCTTAAAACTGTGCAGTTTGATTCTGGCCTGGAATCTGATAGAAAAACAGACAGTAAGTATAAAACAAACCATGGGTTAGATGAACACTTTGCTTTTTCTAATTCTGCTGCTGCTGTACTAACGTAACCCTGTTTGGATAGTTCTTCCACTCCCATCCCCCCTGCAAAACAGATAGAGAGAGAGAAGTGATGGAAGTGGCTTTAAAAGTCATCAGATCTATTGAAATGCTCTCTTTGCTATTTTTATGGTTTTGGAGGGAGAAAGTTGCACAGTTATAACATCAATTGCATACTGCTTCTGCTCTAGGATTGCTTCTTTCTTCTCATGGGGCTTATGCTGACAAATTCCACTTTAATACACTGCTAAATTAGTGTGATGCTTAGTTCAGTATTATATATGAAAAAGACAACAAGATAAGTGAACATCAGATCCATAAATTACCACTGAACAGGAAGTCTGCACATTTTTGTTATAGATTAGTTCCAGAAATTTTCTTTTAGTGAGAACAGAAAGAAGGAAAAACAAAGGCAGGTACATCAAAAGTCTGTAGTTATTTTGACTCCAGTCACAAATTACCTCAGTTGCTTACAAACAATAATCTCAAAATGGAAAATGCAGTTAAATGCAGTAGCACTCACAGTTTTCCCTCCTTTTCTTCCCCTTAGAGGTTAAAAACAAAAACAAAACAAAAGAAAACAAAACAAAAAAAAAGAAACAAAGCCAAACAACCAAGTATTAGCCCTTAGCTGGAGAGTACTTCAAATGGTATCTGCATTTAAATGACTCTTTCTCTTAATGTATTAACCTCTAGAAAGTTAAAAAGTATTTTTATCTAGTTACTTTTTAATTCTGTTTTGGGCTGAATGTATACTCATCCTACTTTGCCTAGCAGCTGATGCCATTTTTAAGTTAATTCCTGGGCTTATTTTTTTAGCTTTCTTCCTTTTCCCTCCAGTTCTTTTCCCTTCTGTTTCCTCTTCCCCTCCAAAAAAAAAAAAAAAAAAAAAAAAGAAAAAAATCCCAAAAAGAAAAGGAAAAGGAATAGATCTATATATATTACCATAGAAAAGGAATATATGACCACCTAGTTCTTCCTCTGGTGTTCTCACCATTCTGGGGCAGCTAGAGACAGGCACAACGAGGATATTTTGCTTTTATTATGTTAAGTACTTTTTTTGTGTGGTGTAGATGTTGGTAAAGGTCCTGTGCAAGTTGTCCTCAGGTTGTGCTGGCCATGTATCACGTACAGTGTGTGTTTGTGTTACAAAAACAGCCCAATAAGAGTTTTCCTGGTGTCATTAGTTGTGTTTTCCTCCCCAGGTAACATAACCACACGAATCCGAACCGCGGAGTCTGGCTCTGATGAAGCCATCAAATCCATCCTGGAACAAGCCAAAAGGGAGCTGCAAGTACAGAAAACAGGTACAGCCTCATTTTGTCTCTGCCTGCTTTTACTGCAGAATTTAATTAAAACAATTGCCATGAGCTTTCTGGTCAGTTAATTATATTCTTTAAAGATTCAGTGTAGGTTCGAAGAGTTTTTTGGAGATTTTTATTGTTATTTAGGGGAGTTGTTTCTGCCTCTGAGATGTCCTGGCGTGGTGGGGTCTCTGCTCTGCCCTGCTCCCTGTGGGATTTCTGAACACCTTTATCCCTGTGATAAAGAGAGCTCTGAGCTCCTGGCTGCCCTCCAGGCCTGCAGGAGTCACTGAGGTGAACCTAGAGAATCCTTTCTTCTCCCAGTTTGCTCCTTGGAAAGGGAACAGCTCCTGCTTTCTCTTCTGTCTCACTCAGGCCCCAGGGACACAACTGCATGGGAGAAGGGCTGGATGGATTTGTTGGGGTGAAGGTCACTCTCCAGGCAGCAATTACCAGTCCCAGCACCATGGTACATCCTGTGCTCATACAGGCACACTCAGTCCTGACTCTTAGATGACTTTATTTTTGGTTACAGAACGTATTCAGTGAATGAACTGGCAAATCCTAAGCATATTCCCTTTCCCAAAAAATCCCTCCTAGCCTGAGATAAGTCTAATTTCTCATTATATGCTGTCATGTAATTAACATTTCTATCTAGTCCATGGCCCTCTCAGCTTTAAGAGTTCCCAGTAGTGCTGTTGGGCTGAAGTAGAAATTACTGTGCAATACTTCTGTTTCATTTTTCAAAGTAAATACTGGTTTACAGTTTTGGATAGTTGTCTTTCAAATGAAAACTAAGTTAATCTCATGGCAGAGTATAAAACACTAGTTAATATATGATCTAAATAATATGACTTTATGCAGGAAATTATTACATAGAGAAAAATATGGGCTTTGTGCAGGAAACTGCAAGAATGTTACTCAGTAGCATGTTTCATCTGAGAGTCTCAGACTTCTTTTCAAATATTAATTTGGCCTCAAAACTCCCTGTGAAACCAGCAGATAAAATAGCAGAGATAGTCTCACTGTCTTTTTTTCCTATTTCTTAGCTTTTCATGTATTTTACAGTGTGTGACAGGAAGGAATGTAGGGAGACAAATTCAGAAATGCATTCAGATGAGTTTTAGTATTACTGGAGTGATACACAGCGTGTTGGAAATCTTAATTCAGTTTGGGGCCACTCCTTGCAGTGTGGGGTTCCCTGCTCCCTCCTGGTGCCTCACTTTGCCTGTTCTCTGCAGAGCAGCTTTCAGAGGAACTGGTTTCCAAGCACTGGGGACCTCAGTGGAGACTGAAATAGAAGCAGATGCCATTGCAAAGCCTCCTGGCTCTGCAGAGATAATTCCCCACCCACGTTCCAGTCTCTGCTCATCCCCTACTGCTGCAGCACAGCCACCCAAATCCTGGTTCCCCCCTGGAATGCTGCATTTGGGGGTTATCTCTGCTGAAAGCACCTGTGACTCCATCCTAGAGCTTCAGATTAGGGAGAGGGTGATGGCCAGGTGTCAGCCTGGCTCTGGTAGAGCTGTTTATTTCAGTGGTTGGGACCGTGGTACAAGAAAACAGGAAGCAGGAGCATATTTAGTTTGTCAAGTGAAATAGTGATGATCATCTCTTCCTAAAGTTCTGTCTTTGTTGTAACTTGTGTGTTGTGTTTTTGAAGTTAAAAGGTCTCAGCTTATTTATGCTGTAATAGTCTGTCCAGGTGAATGCAGCTGTGTTCAGTTCTGAGTGTGTGTTAAATTCATTTGTGGAGAAAAGAGTGAAGTGAAAGGTTAAATAACTTTGTAAATGCAGCTATAAAATGTTATTGACCATGTGGGGGTGGGGGAAGAAGTAGTGAAGGGTTGATTTTCAAAGGCATTTATTTGAAATTTTTTACAATGGTGGAAGGGCAAGTGATCCCAGACTTGTTCAGCTGAGTCTGTGCGTGCAAACATCCAGCACTTTGGCAACTCTCAAAATTTTCCAGTGAAGGACTTTGGAAATCTTACATTATTTTGAAAAGCTCAAATCTTTGCTTAGTGAAAACTCCTCCCTCCCATCCAGAAATGTATTTCAGCCCCGTTTTGGGTTTTTTCTTTTCCCCTGTCAGGGAAATGTTTACAGTAGCACGTGTTGAATATAAAGCATTTTCCTCTGTTGCATTTAGTCTTTTGGTTGTTTTTCATAGCTGAGCCGGCTCAGCCGCCTTCTGCCTCTAGCAGTGGCAATTCTGATGATGCAATTCGATCCATTCTGCAACAAGCCCGACGGGAAATGGAGGCACAGCAGGCTGCCCTTGAACCTGCCTTAAAAACACCACCTCTATCTCAAGCTGACATTTCTATCCTGTCCCCCAAACTAGTGTCTACACCTGCAATGTCTTCGGTTTCCAGCTATTCTCCTTTGGCCATATCCCTGAAGAAACATTCATCTGTCACTGATTCCAGTATCTCTGCATTGCAGAACCTCTCTGGGCTCAAAAAGGAGCCTCAGGAGGCACCTGTTTTAGAGCTTCATGGAATAAGTGATTCTGCCCAGGGTATGTTGAGGCATGTTAAAAATGAGTTGGGACGTGGTGGTGTTTGGAAGGACCATTGGTGGAATACTGTGCAGCATGAGAGAAGAAATGCAGCTCTTCCTGAAGATATAAAAGTTGAGGAAGCCAGTGGTGGAAAAGAAAAGGTCAGCAATCAGACTAGGCCAGATCGTAGCCAGCTCCAAGGACCGTCTTCTTCCGAGTATTGGAAAGAGTGGCCAAACGCGGAATCTCCGTACTCGCAGAGTTCTGAATTGAGCATGACTGGGGCGAGTCGCAGTGAGACACCACAGAATAGCCCCCTCCCTTCATCCCCTATCGTGTCCTTGTCCAAGCCATCCAAACCTTCGGTTCCTCCACTGACACCCGAGCAGTATGAGATTTATATGTACCAGGAGGTGGATACCATAGAGCTAACGCGGCAGGTCAAGGAAAAGCTAGCAAAGAATGGCATCTGCCAAAGGATCTTTGGGGAAAAGGTAAAGAAGTGGTTCTCTCTTGTTTCACCAGTGTTGTGATTGTGCCCTCTGCTCCTTACACAGCTGCAGAGCCAGAGGGGTCCTATGGAAAAATGGTTTTGCTTCGTGTGTGAAGTATTTCAAAACTTACAAAGCGTTAGTTTCCCTCCTGTAGGAATTGCAAGGGTTTTTATCCAGGGATTGGCTTCAGCCACTTGGAATTAGGAATGGGGCCCCGAGTTTAGAAAACTTGAAAGCTGAAGCAAACGTTGCTGAGACTCAATATTTCATGCTTAATGTAATGAATTCGTGGAATATTTGAGTAATACCATTGTCATGACTGGAGAGTCTTAACTTTGTTATAAGCAAAGATTATGGACACAAGAGCATTTTTCCTCTTTCGTTATTATTTGGAAAGGTGCACAAGGGCATTAAAACAAACACATGGAAAATCCCCTAACTCTCCTTAGTCTGAAGCCAAGAATTCCAAGTCATTGCTAATACCTGGTGCTCAGTACCTCAGTGTGCTCTGAGATGTTTTAGAGCAGTGTTTGACTACAGATAAGGCTCCCTGAAATTCTCACGTTGTGAGCCCTAAGCGCTGAGCACGTGGGATTTTGAGGGTCCCTAACCACCAGAAAACCCCTCCCAGGCTGTAAAAAGTGTTGGACATTTGTTGTTTCTTCTTCCTATAAAGAATTGAATCAATATAAAAATGTAATAGGAGCTGGCATCGCACTATTACCTTCTCACTAAGATGTAAAATGAAAAGTCTGACCTCTCGGGGTCATTAAAGATCCCATGGCAGCTTTCATTAAGTATGATTTTTAACTCTTGTACCTGTACTGAATACCAGGCAAGTAATTGCATTCTGCCTGTCTGAAATTCTCCCCCCTCCCCCCTGCATTCAGCTGTATGCTTAAATATTTACTTATGTGGAGCAGCCGCTGCTACAGGTGAAAACACACATCGTTATAATTCATCCCCCAAAAATCAACCAAATATAGGCCTAGTCTCAAAAGTCCCAATTATTTTTGTTTGAGAACAAAATACATGCCAGTCATTGCCTGTTTCATCTGCCTGTGTGTGCCTGGACTCGGTGTTTTTCCTGTTAAAACTGATGAAACTGTTTGACACAAAATATGAAAAGCATGCAAATCCCTCACCAGGCTGCTGCCACCCATATCCTGCAGGAAAAACCCACCTTCCTTCAGAAGGCAACATGGCAGGAAGAAAAGCATTTCCATCTGAGTATCCACAGAATACAGTTTTTATAATTGTCCAATTTTTACAGCTTTTATAATTGTCCATATACAGACAATTTGAGCAATACAGTAAAGGAAACCAAAATGATTTAAATTCCCCCCGTTTCCACTGCCAGTGTGTTAACGTGCCATTCTTGGTTGCTTCACTTCAGGTATTGGGGCTGTCCCAAGGAAGTGTCAGTGACATGCTCTCCAGGCCAAAGCCATGGAGCAAATTGACCCAAAAAGGCCGAGAACCATTTATTCGTATGCAGCTCTGGTTGAATGGTGAGCTGGGACAGTGTGTCCTGCCCGCACAAGGGCAGCAACAAGGACAAGGTAATTAAAATTCCACTATGTTGTTTGAGTTGAGGAGGAGGAGATTTTTTTTTTTTCTTTTTCTATTTTCTGTATTTTTATTTTTTTTTTAAATTTGCAGTAAGCCAGCCTTGCACCAGTGCTGGTCCAGGAGTTATGGAAGTGGCACCATCCTACCCTGGCAGCCCAGCCAGTCCCTAAGGGGACGTGCTGGGAATGTTTATGAACGTTTCTGTGTAATTGATAAGCAGCAGTTATCAAGTTCCTCATTAGGGTGATATTATCTAGGCATGAATATGACACACAATCCCAAAAATTTTGGCCAAAGAGCTGGAAAATGTTGTGCGCTGTTTCCTAGGGTTGCACAGGGGATTTGGATTGTTCCAGGGAGAATATCGATTGCTGTCTCAGGAGGTGAGCTGGAAAACTGAGCTTTAAAGGGGGAATGCTGGGTTGCAATGACACATTTATTGTGGCTGTCTCTTCCCCTAGTACCTATTGACACAGAAAAGCCAGGCTGGAGCCTGGCCTGGGTGCACCTTTCTGTGCCACGAGTTAACTGAGCAGCGAGCCCTTGCCGAGATCAGCACTTTGCTATTTGTTGAGCCTGCTTACTGTTTAGTTTGTGGTTTGGCATCTCCTTTTATTGTTCCCTGATTTTCCTCTCCTCTCTTATCTAGTCCTTCACTCTGTGACATCATTACAGGATTCCCTACAGCAGGGATGTGCAAGCTCAGGTAATCAGCTGGTTTCAATGATTTGCTCTGAAATAATTCTCTGTGCTTTTGTTGCGTTTGCTTTGATGCTGAGAGGTTTCTCACATTTTGTTGTATCGTACAGGAGTCCCTTCAGTTTTTTTATTAATGCAGTTAATTCTTCCTTCTCTCCTTGTTGCTATGGCAGATGTAGGGAGCACACATATTTAGCTGCATATATTAGGTAAAGAGACTCTGATCTTAGAGATCATTGGCTCTGTAAGGGTTTTTTTTTGCCATAGTTCAGCTTATCAATGTGACATGTGACAATGGCTGTAAAACAAGCCCTTGGTTTGTAATGTGATCCACATACTCCAGCTGCCTCACTTGCTGGTAGGTTTTTTTCCACTCTCCTTTGCACAAAATCTGCTTTGTTAATCCAAAGGTGGGGAACAGACCACGTTACGTCTGTTTCAAGCTTCGTTAAATATTCCCAGCTGACCTTTTTTTTTCCTTCTTTCATTTTCAAAAAATAGAAATAAATAAAAAAGCAGATGCAGCAAAGCTGAGTGTCAGGGAAGTGAGTGGCTGAAGGCTTTAGAGATGGTCACAGGATAGGAGGGAGGCTGGGACAGGAGAGAACAGCTGTGTTCCTGCTGTTAGATACCAAACTCTACCCACACAGCCTCTTACCAATGAAATGCTTCACTGACGTAAAACACTCCAGAAAAATACCCGTGCCCTGCTCTGTGCTTACAGCCAGTGCCCTGTGCTGGAGAACTGCTGCATTTCAGGGCACAGACAGGGAAGGGTTGTGCTCTTCTTCCACCTTTCTGCTATTCTGAAATACTCCCTTTTTTCCGCAGCTCGCTGGCTTTACTCTAAATATCCCAGCTAAAGTGTTTTTTTCTCTCTACTGGGGAAACTATTTTGCATTCTAAAAGATTTTACTAGAAGAAAATTCGTGATGATATTCAGTCCACGTTTTTCTTAAGGAGAACAGTTGAAAATAAATACATAAAAGAAAGAAAAAAAAAATGCCCCCAGTAAAAACAAGCCATGAAAACAAAACCAAAATGGGAGAAAATTATTTGCAATCATAGGGCTATTGTTACTTATAGCCAAGCATTTAGGGAACATGGAAATTTCCTGTGATGGTTCATTAAAAACATGCCATTGAGTACTTTTTTTGTGGCATCAATGCCGTGCGAGAGTGTCACAGTTACAAACGCCTGAGACGGCGTGGAAAATATGAGTAATTAATTGTAGCCATTTTAGGGGGAATTCGAAATCAGAGGAGCTGGGAAATGCTGCATTGTTATTGCTAATCTTCATATTTATGACTAGCTCTAATTATAAAAGATGGAGAGACAAGCCCATAGTATTAAAATCCAGCCACCCTCTGGATTCCCAGGGGGATCGCTGGGAGCTGAAAGTGATTTCCTTCAGGAAGTTCAGTTTTGCTGCTGGGATATTTTGTTCCCTCCCACACTCCCCGTGTCATTTGTCAGTTCCTGCCCTTGAGCTAATATTTTGTGAGGTGACACGTTCCTATCAGCTAATAAAATCATGTTATTGATGATTGTCCTCCTTCATTCCTTAAAGCTGACTTACAAATGAGAAAATGGGCTCGTGCCCTTTTCTACCTCCTCTCGGAGGATTAAAAATAGAATTGTTGTACAAAATGTTCTTTTCTTGGTGCCTTTCTCTATGTGAAGGCATAAGGAAGGTTGTGACACCAGGCAGAAAAAAAGGGCAAAAACCAAGTTATTTGAATGAGGAAGGGCAGTTTGGTAATTTCCTTTTATTAGCAGCTGTTCTGTAATTAAAAATGCAGCAAACAGTTTGGAAAAGGTAATAATAATTATGCATTTGTGAAAGATCCATCACTCCAGGGCAGGGAGAAAAAAAAAAAGAGAGAGAGAGCTCCAATTTTCTGGTCTTCTGAGACGTTTCCCAGGAAAATCAAGGCAGAGAAGGTTGCATACTTGTAATTTTAAAACAGAAATTAATCAGAACAATTTTGAAACGAGGAAAGGTCTGGAGCCTTTTCCATGTAATATAATTGGCTGGGAACTTGTTGAATGCATGAAGGGAAAGAAGTGAAATTAAACTAATACACTCAGTGGCTCCTGAGTGCTTTGCCAAGAAGGTCTTCAGTGTACAGAGTGTCAACATGCATAGTAACGACTCAAACTTTTATTAGCTGGGAGTATTTTCATTACTGTTTGGCTCTATTCTATCAAACTAGCAAGATTTTCTGGATTTCTGGCCCAGTTAGCTACACTTCTAAATCATGAAGTTTTGATTAACACCTCATTCATGAAAATCTCACCTTTTGTCCAGTAATTTTCCATTTTCACGTGTAGACAGATGGGCCTATCAGTGTTTCATACAATGAATGGATAAACATATATATATATTATATGTTTATATATGTGTTGAGATAGCAAAGGGAAGCCAAGCTTGGTTTTCTTCTTTGGAAGCTGTATTCATGAATTTTATAAAAAACAGCCTATACCAAAATGACAACCAGGTATATACCTGTATTTTCTCCCTGTGAGCTTTCCTCAAGGCTTGGTGATTTTGTGCAAGTTTCAGGGAACATGTTTTACACAAAAATGGTGTCTGTACCCTAGGTGGTCAAAAATAGTATTGCTGTGCCTTTTCTAACATTTTTTTTCTGTGTATTTCTTTCCACCTAAATGCTCTAATGCCCTTGGGTAAATCTGCCTTTTTAATGATTTATGTGTCAAAAGCATGGACCAAATCACACGGAAAAAAAAGTTGAATTAGTGTCACCCAACTGCATCAGCATTTTTTCCTGATGAATTTGGCCCTTATTTAGTTGCATTACTGCTGATGGGAGCCGGGGTGGGTTTGAACAGTTGCCATGTGCCAGGAGAAGGCTCAGATATTTCTCTAAATACTTGTACTGTGCACAGCTTTTATTAGTTGGTTTTATTTTGGGGGTTGGTGCTGCGTATCTATAGGAGATTGAGACAGAGTTTCCTTTTTGGTGCCGTTGATTCCATCCGTGGCTGCTCGCAGGAAAGCTGAATTTTTACATTCACTTTTTTCTTTATCCTCTGTGAAGGACATCTACTCTCTCTATACTACATTAAAGGCTTGCAAATACTCAGTGGGAAGAAGACGTGCCTTTTTGGTGTGTGTTTCTGTAAGGGTCGTCTTATGACCTAATGTGGAAATCTTCATTTGCCGATACAGCTGCGGGTGATCTCAGGGGATTTTGAATTTCCCTTTTGTTTGTCTTCCTTTCTGGGTATCATCCATCATTCCTAACCTCATGCTGCTTAGCAATAGTAACACTCATGGGAGTTGAAGAAAGGATTATAGCAGCATAAAATGGGGAGCTAATTAGAGCTTGTTTCAAAATCAGAATCTAGCCTGAGATAATTGCGTATTATCTGGTGATTTAAAAACCCGAGATCTACTGTATTTAGATCAACTCAAATATGCATAAAAGCTTTCTTTTCAAAATAACAACGGGGAGATTACTTCTTATCATCCCTTGGGAACACAAATCAGAAATACCTCAGGATGATTTTGTGTTGTTATCATATTAACAGAGAGATCAGGGTGTGGTGGCAGAGCCAGGTATCCGTTTTATTCTCATTTATGTAATTCAGATTCCTGTACCATTGGCCAGTACAGAAGCTGCTGAGTGGGCAGGTAGTTCATTGTGTGCTGAGTGGATATTCCCATTTTGCTGGTACCAGGAGAATTCTGTCACGTTGGCTGCTCTGGGAGAAACAAAGTAGGGAGAGAGCATGTTTCAGGCTGGCAGCCCAAATGTGGGAACGCCATCCTGATGCACTTCTGGGAACACCTCAGTAGCCTTATGGTGGCAAAGGAGAAGCCCTTACCCCCATCTACCTGTGTTTTATCATCTTTTCTTACATTCTTCTGCTTTCTTTGGGTGGGCAGAGCTGTGCAATGGTGCTCCAGAGAACAGTTGGGATTAGCACAGGGAGAGCTGAATCCTTTCACTGTGACATCACCAAAGTGATTGGTGCAGTGATGCTCACAGGCCTTCCCAAATTGGAGCTGGTTTTTGTTGTTGAATCAAAAAAAAAAAAAAAGAGAGAGAGATGGTTTTGCAGTCATTTGCTGGCATTCCAGGTTAATAAAAATGTATGACATGAAATGTTTGTGGTTAATGTAGTCTGTGAAATGGAAGAGAAGGGAGATCACATGGCTTAGACAGCAGACTGCAGGAATTCCTTGCAGAGATGTTTTGTGTTTGATGACCAATTATTGAGTCTTGGACTTGGGAAAGTTGTGGCCTTTTGTGCTAGGTGCAAATGTGGTTTTAAAAGAGTTACCTTCATGCTTATCCCTGGAGAACCCTGGCACATCCTGGTGAAGTTTCCTCATTCTTTCTGTGTGGTTTGGGATTGGGCTCATGAACATTTGTCCGTGGCTGTGTTGATTGCAAACCATAGGGTTTCAGTTGGCTCCTCATAGGGGCAGCTGTTATAGTCTGTCTGTAATGTGTGTGACCATCTTCTGTGCCACTTCCCTGACATTTGGACCATGAAAAGCTCCCTGGCAGCCTTTCTGGTATCAATAAAACCAGGAGAATCTCTGTCAAGGCACCTCACTGCCACCTGGGAATGCAGCATGAAGTCAGTGCCTCAGGTTGATTCTGAACACAACATTGGCTCTGATTCCTGCCCAGGCTGCCTCCCACAGCCCTGCTCCTTTTCCATCAGTGATGTTTGCAAATAGTATTTGTGGAGAAATTCCTCTCCTGGTTGTATTCTTTTCTGTCCATGGAACCACCCAGTGGTTAAATTTGCAGAAGATGACTCCGTCCTCACTGTGGTCGCAGCTTTGCTGTGAAAAGGGCTAAAGGGCTTTTAGAAGGGCTAAAATAAAACACAAAATCAGGGAGTGAACGCTGTTTTCTAGGCTGATACTCCTTGTGAGTATCAAGGCTGATACTCCTAGGCTGTGAAAAGGGCTAAAGGGCTTTTAGAAGGGCTAAAATAAAACACAAAATCAGGGAGTGAAGGGAGTGAACTCTGCTTTCTAGGCTGATACTCCTTGTGACTCAATTACAATGTTCCTGTTAATACAGCAAAGAGGAGACCTGTGCTGGATTCTGAAGGCAAATTTAATTCACTCCTAAGTGCAGTCGTGGACTCCTAGCATTTGTTTTAGAGAAGTTACCCAGTCAGGTTGCAGCTAGGTTTATTTCTGTAGTTAATTTGGGAATGTGGGTCCTTGACACTCACTCCCCTTTAGTGTGAGATCCCCAAGCAAGGAGTTCAGGTGTGGCTCTGCAGCAGCACTGAGCCAGGCACAGCAATGCCTTATCCTTAAAGTCTTTATTTTCAAAGAGCAGAATTAATAAATGAAGATGTTTTTTAAGCTGTGTGAAAAAAAAAGAAACTTTCCTGACCATTATTGCCTCAGGCTTCTCAGGTAGTTCACAGAGTAGCAGTTAGCATGAGAGCTGCTAAAAAGGGAACATAGTCAGGGAGAGAAACCATGGTCATTGAGTAGTCGAGCTCTGTAAATTCCACTGTTGTTAATTTCATTACTTATTACTTCACTTCATTAATTACCAGCATTTTCCTTCCCCTCTGCATTCGGAGACGCGCAGCCTCCCCTGGGGAGGGACCCACACCCCCTCCCTGCTGCCACTGCAAACCACAGAGGGGCTGGGTGGAAAACGAGGAGCTGAGAGATTGGAAAGGCAAATTCCAGCCTAACTGGAGCAGCACAGACACCCGGAGAGGCCGGGGCTGTGCAGCTCCAGGCAGGGTCAGGAGCCGCAGTGACGGCCGGGCTCTGTCCCCCCTGGGCTGGCAGCTGCACAAGAGCTTGGAAAGGCACTTCTCCAAAGGGAGCAGATGATTTTCTGGTGGGGATAGAAGACTCTGGCAGCTGGCAGAAGTTCATGTTGGGCTTTTGGCTGCTGGTGGTAAAAAGAGGGGGGCTGCAGGTCCAGCCCCGTAGGTGGGGTGGAGATGGCCACTGTACCCTCGGCCCTCCCTGGGCAAAAGCCCAACTGCTGCTCAGCAAATTACCAAATGCTCCTCCACTGGGTGAAAATTATCTTGCTTTCAATTCAAAGAACAGATAATGGGCTATTTTCTTCCCAAAATACTGGGGAAAAGGTGTGTGAGCACCAAATGTGCGGGTTGTTATTTCCATCTTCTAATGGGGATGGAAATCCTCCTCACCCAGCAGCTCTGAAACAGGGAAATAAACAGCCTGTTCTGATTAGAGAATTACATATTGCTTGATAGCAAATCATTCCCAAGATGAAAAAAAAGAATACTACCAGAAAATTAATGTCTTCTAAGTTACTTTCCAGCCTATCCTTTACATTAGGGTGTGAGAGAAACTTAGGAATTTGTCTCACCTCATTTGATGCATGTAGGGATGTAGGGTTTTTTAAGTTGCCAACAACCTTCCTGAGAAACAGCAAGTGAAAGAATCCAGTGATTATTTTAAATCTGATGAGAAATGCAACTTGCATTGAAAACAAAGCAAAGTGGATTTGAGATCAAATTTAAATAAAAGTGAAAAGAGAAAGATAGCCAATTAAAAAGCCAGTGAAAGGAGAAAATACAATTACAACAAGAAATGTAAAAAAGGCCTGATAGTACATGTTCAGTATTTATACTGATATTGCTGATGGCAGATTTTCACAGAGTCACAGAGTGATTTGGGTTGGAAAGGACCTTAAAGCTCATCCAGTCCCACCCCTACCATGGCAGGGACGCCTTCCACTAGCCCAGGGTGCTCCAAGCCCCATCCAGCCTGACCTAGAGCATTTCCAGGGATCCAGGGGCAGCCACAGCTTCTCTGAGCAACCTGTGCCAGGGCCTCAGCACCCTCACAGGGCAGAATTCCTCCCCAGTATCCCATCTCTCCTGCCCTCTGGCAGTGGGAAGCCATTCCCCCGTTGTTCTGTCCCTCCATGCCCTTGTCAAAGCATCCTGCTCTGTTTTCTGGCAGGAGGTGGTCCCTTCTGAGAGCCATCTCCCCTTTCCTTGCTGCTTTCCAAGGGATCCTGGGCTGCTGCTGGGATGGGTTCCCACACCAAGGAGGTGTGAGATTGACCACGGTGTAACCACAGCTGTGGTTAGTGTTTGTTTCTCTGGTTTACCCCTCTGGAACTCAGGTCCTAAAAATAGTGCAAGTTTGAACTGGCAGATGTTTCATTTGTCCTTTATGAGAGGACCAAAATTAGCCTCTCATTTGGCACCTAAATAAAGCAACTTAACTGCCTTTATGCGAACTTTGCAATTACTGTCTATTGAAGTTGCAACATTTTGTTGTGCTTGATGGGGAAGGGCATTATATAAGCAACAGCAGCACCTAAAAAGCCACCAGACCTTGAAAGAGAGAGGACAAATATGAATGAGCACAACTGGGTTTTCTGGAGAGGCTGATTGGGATGACTGGTGGTTTGGTTTTTTTTTTTACTTTTTTTGATTCAAGACAGGTATTTTCCCTAATGAAGGTTTCATTAAATAAAAAGAAAGAAAAAGGTAAAAGTACCTTGGAAATGCTCAGAGAGCTGTCTATTGTAAAGGTAAAAAACATTAATAAAAGGACAGCAATGGTTTCTCTAATTTTCAGAGAAAAATCTGCACAGAATGCCTGAAGCTGGGTTAGCAGTGGGACTCCCCAGGGGCAACAGAAAGATGTTATAATCAATTACCACATCATAACACTGATGTATGATAATTACTGAGTGTTCCTCCTGAGATAGTGCAGCATTTGGCTGGGATGCAGCTCTTTCATGGTCCACTGCCTGATTAATATGCAAATAATAGGCTGATTGCATGATGAATGCAGAAAATGAGTTCGCTGATAACGTGAGCACCGAAGCGGGAAGATGATAAATTACTTTTACTGACTGTCCTACATTAAGTACCCTTTCTCAACAATTTTATCACAAATTAAGTAAAGCAGTATGGAGAGATTATGAGGATGTGTAAAATAATGTACCTTAATAGCTTTTATAATATTGTTGCGTGCAATGTAAATGTCATTTTGTTTCAGCACCCAAAAAGGAGGGTCTGGAGTGCAGGGACTCTGTGCTGATGGAAGGAAGGAAGGAAGGAAGGAAGGAAGGAAGGAAGGAAGGAAGGAAGGAAGGAAGGAAGGAAGGAAGGAAGGAAGGAAGGAAGGAAGGAAGGAAGGAAGGAAGGAAGGAAGGAAGGAAGGAAGGAAGGAAGGAAGGAAGGAAGGAAAAGAAGGAAGGAAAAGAAGGAAGGAAAAGAAGGAAGGAAAAGAAGGAAGGAAAAGAAGGAAGGAAAAGAAGGAAGGAAAAGAAGGAAGGAAAAGAAGGAAGGAAAAGAAGGAAGGAAGGAGGGAGGGCTGTCGTTAGCCTGGGATCCATCCCATGTGGACAGTGCCTGTGGCAAGGGAATGTCCACATTGTTTAGTGGGGGAGATCTCTCTAAATGCAGTGCACAGTGCACATATGCATCCTGCTGCAGCCTCTGCTCCAGAGCAGGCACCAGGTTCAAATCTCAGAGGAGGGTGTGGAAATACCTTCACACTCAGGCTCCTGACACAGGAGGACAACAAACAGCCATAAAATTGGTGCCACATTCAAGCAGGTTGGTTTAACACTTGAATCACAAGGTCAGCAAGTCAGCAAAGGCACCACAAACTGCAGCAGAACCTCCTTGTGGAGGCTCTCACTCTGTTTTCCAAAAGATATTGTGCACACGTTTGTCTTGATTATACTAAAAATACAACACTGTGGGGTTGTGGCATCTTGATTGATTGCTTCCATGACATATTTGTTTTAGCATTCAGAAAATCCTTAATAAAGCATCTGCACACAAGCTGGTTTAATAATAAGGTTATTGAAAATATTTTCTAGCAGTTATTTCTAAATATTGATTTTTAGCTAAGTTAAGGAAACACAGAAAAAATCTGAATATTAAGTAAAGGTTGGCAGAGTAGAGCAATATCTTTTAAAGCAGCCATGATTCTGCCATTACTCACCTAATTTAAAATATAGTGTATTTTTAGAAAGGGTTTTTTTATTGGTTAAGGGTCATCTGTAAAACTCAAAAAATTATAATTCACTTTTCAATGCCAAGATCCCACTTTTTGCTCAGGAATCACAGAATCATAGGATAATTTGGGGCTGTTGGCCTAATCTGGGCATTGCTGTGATGTTTTCAACTGTGTGTCCAAATGTAGCTAAAAAATTCTTACATTTCCTCATTCTTTTTATTGTGTTTTATTGTAAGTGGTGCTTACAGAGGTCTCATCTTCCCCACAGAATACTGCAAAAAATGTCCCTTAATTCTTCTCCTCTGAGGGTTTTCTCCTGGGGTGTTGTTGTGTCAGGGCTTGGTGTGTCTGCTCCAAAGTCAGATCTCAGGATAAATTTCACTGGAACTGACTGACTCCAGTTGTATCTTCCTGCACAAGATTCCAGACATCCTTCAGAGCAATCTGTGCTCCCCAGTCCTCCTGACACAGTAGAAGTCTGATGGTTTCACTTTATGTAGCCTTAAAATAGACCTTGGTGTAGCTTTGGGCACAGCAGTTGGATTTCTAAAACTCAGAGGCGTTTGTGGCTGCAGGTTTGTTGAAGGGAGAATTGGTTGCCCAACTTCTCTAAGTTTTAAACATCCAGCTGTAAATCTCTCCTCATGAGTCTATCACCAGCTCCCATTTACGTGCTCTTTTCTCAACTTCATCTGGTTTCTCCAGCTCCTTCTGCTTTCCAGAGCTGAAAACACATTTTTTTAATAGAGGCGCAAAGCTAAAACAATTATTGAAAATCCAACTTAAATTGCAGCAACCCTTCAGCAAGACTCAAGAGCAGGTTTTTTCAGGTAATTCTAACATCTACCCTGATTATTCAGTTTTATGTGCTTCTGACACTTAATATATATGCAGAGTGGGAACCTTTATTTTTATATTGCCCCAGTAATTGCAGAGTTAACCAAAGCTGGTTCCTCCCCTTTCCGTGCAGACACACATACATCTGCACACTTTCCTAAAGGGGTTTTTCCTTTGATCCCTCCCCCCATCCACATAAAATTTCCCTCTGAGCCAAGACCCAAAATAACATTTTCCCCCAAAGTTACAACATTTATGAAGCAAACAAACAAACAAATTCTCCACAGTCAGAGTGGTGGCAACTCCAGCGAGTGCTCACAACTCTGACTGCACCAACCTACATATTTGACATCATTAGAGATGCAAACTGCAGGGAGCTTTGTGCACTCCCTACACACAACTGGGGGAGTTTATAACTGTAGGGAGGATCATATTTTCATGAGCCACATCAATTTGTAAATTGTGACTAGGCAAGGTTCACTCACTCAGAGTAAATCCACCAAAAGCACTACCTGGGAGAAGGCGCTTTCACGCCTCTTTTCTTTAATTAGTCAGAAGAGGGATGTGTTGCAGTGCTCTCCCACAAGTGCTGTTCAGCTTTACTGCCTAGTTCAGTCTTGTGCTGCACCCACTGTTAGTGAGGAAAGTTGCTTTTATGGTGCTTTAAAAGGTTAACTTTAGAATGCTAATTTCTTCTCATCCCTGGAGCCAGGTTGGACAGGGCTTGGAGCAACCTGGGATAGTGGAAGGTGTCCCTGCCCATGGCAGGGGGTGGAACTGGGTGAGATTTAAGCTCCCTCCCAACCAAACCATTCTGTGATTCTCTGATAAGACCCTGCAAAGGCAGACATAGCTAAAGGTAAAATCAGACAGAAGGTTGGAGGGAAGAAATCTCTCTCTGAAATTCTCACACCTTGGGAAGCTGAGTACCTGGGTTGTCCTGGGGATGTTGCTCAGTTGTGTGTGACCAGGCCCTGATTCTCAGGGCAGCATTCACCAGGTTTTGGTCTACAAATTGGATAGAATGGGCAGCCTCAAGATTGGGAAACAGAAACTAATCCAGTCCCAGTGGGAGACACTTTGATCTCAGGCAACCTGCCAGGCCTGTTGTTGTCCATTAACTCATCTGCACGAGGAGGTAAATGCAGCCCTGAAGTAGCAAATGCTCTTTTAAGAGGTTGCTGAGAAATCTCCTGTCCACATTTGTCTGCTTTCATCTTGCCCACTGATGTGCTGATCTGGGAGCGAGCAGAGCCCGGGATGCCCCCAGCTCCCGTGGGATGTGCCCGTTCCCCCAGCTCCTCGGGACACAACTTGGACTGGGCTGGCACAAACCTGCAGAGCTTTGGACAGTGGGAAAAGCGGTGCATCAAAGCAAACAGCAGTGAAATCATGTTTGGGTTCTCGTTGGAATGTCACAGAGTACCCTGTCATTTTGTTTTAGCAACTTGTCCTTCCAAATGCGCAGTTCGCCTTATGGCATGCCAGCAGTAAAAATGTCACTTACAATAATTACTTTTTGGTGAAAATGCTTGCTGACTTCCTACCTTCAAGCTGTTTTTTACACAGTGGGGAGATAATAAGAAATGACTTTATCCTGACTGCTCAAATGAACACTAAATGGAATTTAGGTTATTATTACTGCAGATAGAGGACTGTGTATTGAAATTTAAATAGTGGATCAGATAAACTACAGAGATTTGTCTCTGAAAATTATAGTGGATCCGTTTTTTCAATCCACTTCTCTCTGAAACTTAAGGCAGCTGTTGTCTGCCTGCTGTCTTTAGAACATAATATTTTTCATAATCCTTTTAGAGGCCCCTGAATACCTTCTGTGTTTTGCATGGTCTTCCTCAGCTTCACCATGTTCTGTACCTTGTTCCCCATGAATCCTTTAGCAGTTTATTAGCTAAGCCTGTGTTAGCAGGAAAGGTTGGACAGGTCACTCTCCCAGCAGCTCCAGGAGTGCAGGGTGTCTCTATGGATGGACAGATGTGCTGGGAGGAGAGACTGAGAGCAGGTTTCAGATTCAGATGCTCTAGTTCAAATCTCTGAACTTTGGATTTGGATGCAAAGCCAGTTTGCTGTCAGAGGTGAGGCAGAGTCTGAGCAAAAGCAGCAAACCTGCAGCTCTGAAAATGCACAGGAGAAGTTGCAGTGGAGGAATCTGTCTGTGCTGGCAGACGTGACGCCTCTGGGACTGGTGAAACCTTATCTGTGTCTCAGCACTGCTGTGTCACTGAATGCCTCCTTGGAGGGGAGACAGCAGCACTGGTGTCACGTCCTGTAGATGTCTCAGATCTTCTGGGGAGCTTGGAGCAGGTGACACCTGCAGGTCTTTGCATCTGAGATGTCCTGAGCTTCAGAAGGAGCCTCCAGCTGAAGATCTGAGCTGTGCTTCACCTGTTGGATGTGTCCTGTGGGCTTGGGAAGAGTTCCTGGGCATCACAGAAATGGTCTCCCTTGAGCAGTGCCCTGCAGTTCCAAATGCCCCTGAGCTCCTGCAGACCTGCTGATGCTCAGGAGAGGATCCTGCACAGCCTGGGGTTCCTCACACGCTGCAGGGACTCTGCCACATGGCAGGGCAGAGCAGAGGGAGGTGTCAGGCTGGGACTGTGCTGGGGGAGTCTTTCCAGCTGATTGCAGGATATTAGTGGCATAGCCAAACAGCTGAGGCTCCAGGATCCAGTACTGGGGACCTGACCCCAGCATGGGGTGGGAAGTGCTGGAGAAGAATAAGATCTGGAGTTCAGGAAAACCACCTGTGATCAATGAACTGGGACAAGAACTCTGATTTCAGACTGCTCACATTTTCCAAGACACTTTCATTGCAGATGCTATGGGGAAGGTGTAGGGGATGGATGGGACCAGAGCAGCATTTGGATTCATCCATTGTGCCAAGGAATGCAAGACTACAAAAGATTTCTGTGTTTGTGTAATTAAAGCAGGGTTAGTTTGTTATGGTTCTCAGCCAGGTTTGTAAAATACTCAGACCCCAGACCTATTTGCTGAATTGTTTCTAAAGTTAATTTAGTTTCTTACCAAATAGCTACTAAGGGCTGGGGAGGAAAAGGGCAGGCTGTGATGATGGTTTTTTTGCAGTTGGATGGTCATTCAAGCAGCAATTTTATATATATTATATATTTTTTTTTAATATATATTTTGTGAGAGAGAGAGAAAAAATGGTGTTTTAAAAGAAAACAGGAGATATTTATGTAATGTTGACTTTGTTTCCACTCATTTATACATCCTCCTTTTCAACTGTGCATCCCTCTCTAATACTGTAGGAAAAAACAAAAGGGAAGAATTTCCTGATTTAAGAATAATTCCCATGTGCTCTCCAGGAGTGACATGTCCCCAGGCAGGGATATCTGTGCTGGCAGACTGAATCAGGTGTATTTGTCTTTCTGGAGAGGCATTTGCCTCCAAAGTGTGGAAGCTCCCCTTCAGTGCAGGGCTCTCTCTGGGCTCTGTGATCAGCTGTGGAATAGCCAGTGCTCCTCTTTGGTTCTCTTCATGTCTTGGCCATCAATGGGGCCCAGTTCCACTTGCCAAACATTTCAGCTTGCTGGCCCATCTTTGCAGACATCACTTCTAGTACTTGATTTGCATTTTTGATTATTATTTTCCATGCTGCATATTTTAATATGCTCCATAAAATCACTTGGAAGGGCTTAACTTCCCTATACCCCAGACTTTATTTTGAATTAATAATGTAAAAAGTGCTGGTGGAACCTTTGCCCTTTCATGGCTCAGTTTCACTTACATTTTCAAAAGTTTGGATGATTTAAGTGCATTTCTGATGTCTTTGCATCTTTAATGGCATTTGTCAACACCAGCCTGTAACTGTGAGGGTTTTTTATCATTTAAAATGTCATGTTAAGCTGTGTCTTCATCACATGCAGGGTCTGATGGTCACCATCTTCCCATAAAGTCATTTTTGGGGACACCCTGTTCCCCCAGCCTCTATAAAGCTCAGGGCACCACTGATGTCTTTGGCTACCTGAAAGTGAAAATTTCCCAGGTTCTGCAATGACCTTGTCACTGGGGATGCTCTTGATCTCTCCAGCCCTTCCAGCATTTCATTTTTGAAGCTTTGGAGCTTTAACTTCACCTCTCATATTGGATGCAGGCTGTTGGAAAACAAAGCCCTTTGCTATAGGAAAGTTTACCTGGAATTTATGGAAATAATTCCATCAATAAATAGAGGCCATGGAGTTTGCAGGTTGTTCTGTAATACAGCTTTATATTTATATGGACAAAATGATCCCTTCCTCCTTAAACACAAATGTGAAAACATCCAGTGAATGTTACTTTTAAGAAACTGGATTGCTTTTAAGTTATTGTTATTCTTCAGAGCAAAAAAAAAAAAAAAGAGCAAGTTTTAAAGAAATAAGCTTTCAGTGTATTGTTTTCATTGGAAATGTTCAATTGCTGCTTTGGAAATCTTAATGTATATTTTTCAGATATCCTGAATTTGTGTCTTTGTCTTGTGAGGAACTTGAGAGAAATGAATACAGACAAATTATTTCATAAACCATGTGAAATGGCTGTGGATTGACAGTTAAATCTGGAATAGTGAATACAGTCAATTTTCCCCTTTGTTCTGTCAGCAGTCACTTGTACTCTAAATGTCTATTTAATTTTTTAAGTAGATTAACGGGAAATGTTTGCATTATTTGATTATTGAATTTACTGTCCCAAATAATGGATCTTTTCCTCAAATATTTATGTGATCTTGAAAATGTTTTTCCAGAAGGGAAAAATGCTAAAAATGAATAGGGAACATATTTTGAGTTATTTGTAGTACATGTACATAATGCCTTGCCTGAAATCACTGTACACTTGCCTTTTGGTGGGGAAAAAAAGCAGTTTGTCATCTGTACTGCCTTCCAAAATTAGATTCAGATAATCCCACCTTTTGGAGTAAATGAGCAGCAGATTGGTCTTAAAAATGAAATCCAAGTAAGCTCTTGGTGAGTGATATAAAAAATAAATAAGCTAATATGTGAGCAACAGAGAGCATCTCAGTGATAGATGATAACACAGATTACCTTTGTTGTGTTCATAATTAGGCTGGGCAGGGAAAGGAGAGGGAGAAGGAGGCATTAGGAAATGCTTTTGTTTAGTCCTGTGTGGTTGGGTTTGGTTTGGTTGTTGAGGGTTTTTTTATTATTTTGTCCTTTTTTCCCCACTCTGTGTGCATGTGGCTCGCTGTGCACGGATGAGGAATTGTATAGGAAATTTGCAGCTGCTCCAGTTATTCAGTAAGATTTGTATAAGCTGGCACAAGGGACAAAATTAGAGGGAAGTTGAACGAGTGCTGTGCAGTTTATTAGCTAGGCAGCCATAATTTTGACCTTGCTGTGGGTTAAAGGACACAGACCTGAGAAGAAATCTGTTTATCATGTGGGGAATTCATGGCATCCCTGACAGTGTACAGTGAACAAGATGGATGATCTGCCAAATTGGTCCCTCGCATGGGTGAATCAGGGCAAATTTACAGTACAATTCCTCTGCTGCTCCTGATACAGAAATAACATTTCCCAGGGTTTCTGTTCAGTTGTATGATGACCCAGGGTGAGCAGAGAGAAAAAATAGGATTTGTAGGATCCCCTTTACCTTAAAGATTTACATGCACCTCACTTTTTGTCTTCCTCTTTTGCATCTCTCATAAAGCACTAAGGAAAAAGTCCGATTTTTAGGCTTGAGAGTGCAACTTGAAGTGAGTGTGTCAGGGAAGCTCTTGAATGCAGCATGGGAAAGCTCCCAGGACCCTGAACAACAAACACCATTATTCTCTGCACTCTGCTCCTACTGGGCCTGACTTTTCCTGTGGCAATATTTTCCTTCAGCATTTGAGATTTGTTTCCATGCTGCACAGGCTGCATGCTCTGGAATGATCTGAGAATATTCTGGATAACAAACTCAAAAGCCAGTGAGGTTTGCTGGCAGCCACTGCCTGATGGGACCTGAAAATTCTCTGTGGTGGCACCACAGGGCTCAGAAAACTCTGGGCTCCTCCTTGTGCAGCTGAGAGCTGTGTGAGCCTCCTGCAGGCAGCTGGAGCCAAACCCAGGGATGTGTGAGGCTGGAATCCATGCCATAAACCCTGGCTGGGAGGCAGCAAGGAGGAGGAAGCAGCCCCACAGGAATGGGAAAAGCTGTGGATGGAGAATCACTTGTGCTCTTATCTCCTGAATGATTCTTGTAAACCACATTGCCTCTGTGTTGTTGCTTTAAAAAAGGTTCAGCCTGTACCCTCAGATGTCTGGAATCCCTGAATAAGCTCAGTCAGTACATTCTGTGAGAGATAAATTTATTGGGGGGAAACAACATTTTGTACAGAACCTATTGTTGTTGGCAAATTAACAGATTGGGAAAGCTTTCCTTTAAACCAAGTGTCACAGTAACAGATTTGGGTGTCTCCTGATCCACTCGGTATCTTTATGTTGGATTCTCAAATGCTTTAATTAATACAACATAATTACAAACTGTATTTTAATCTTGTTATTTCTGGACAAAGAGAATTGCAGAAATGTGATGTGTGTGATAAGAAACAAAATGAAATCAATAACACTCTCAAGATAGAGTTGTAGAAAATCCCTCATTGACAGAACAAAATAGTGGCTGAGTGAGTTTCTTACAAGAAGGAAGTTTAAACCAGTCTAGAATGGTAGCTTTAAAACCATCCTTATATAAAAATGTTGTGACAAGCAAAACTGAGATTTCCTGACCAAGGAAATTGCGTGCAAACTTACAGACTATTGCACTTCAGTTTTTCCTGATTTTTATTTGTATTTGTACATCTTGTCTTTAGAAGAAATCAGAGACGACTCAAGACAAAATTAGAAAATAATTCTTGTTTTTAAAAAGAGGCTTTTTAGTACCCAAGTCATAGCAAGTAGCATTTTGCATACTTAGGCATTTCTTTAAGTAGGTAGAATATAAATGAGGAGGAAAGTTAAATATCCTGCAATCAAAACATTAAAATTATGCTAAAGTGGGGACTTTTTTATCTTTTTTTAATTACAGAAAGTACTCCAAAGACTTCTGCCAGTTGCAGTCCTGCTCCTGAATCTCCCATGAGTTCCAGTGAATCAGTGAAAAGCCTGACTGAGTTGGTACAGCAGCCCTGCCCTGCCATAGAGACGAGTAAGGATGGCAAATCCCAGGAATCCAGTGAGCCACCTGCATCTGAATCCCAATCCACGACCCCTCTGCCGCTCTCAGGCCACTCTGCACTCAGCATCCAAGAGCTGGTGGCCATGTCCCCTGAGCTGGACACCTATGGCATCACCAAGAGGGTCAAGGAAGTGCTCACGGACAACAATCTTGGTAAATCTCTTTATTCTCATTTCTTGACCAAAATTGTGTGTCAGTGTTCGTGGTTTTATTGTTAGCTACAGTGGATGTGTATGAGAATGCCTGGGTTTGACTTTGGCCTAAGCTTTAATTTGCTAAAAAGATAACTAATCTTTTTAAACTGGTGGAAAACTCCTTTCAGATCGTCACACTCTACTTCAAATCCCATCACACCCTCGTTCTTCCTAAGCTCTGCTCCTGGCTCAGCGGCCAGGTACTGCTCCCACCTCCCAAAAGAGTCCAGCAGGCTGTCAGGACCCCCAGAACCCCAGAGCAGGGAGATCTCCCCTTGGGAAAGGCTGTTTCCCCCACACTTACAAATTCCAGACCCATTTTGGGTGAAGTAGAGGAGCCAGCACGGCTGGAGAGGAAAGTGCACCACAAGCAGGAGCACAGAGTGCCTGCAGAGCTGGGAGGGAAAATCCAGCCTCAGCTGAGGTTTAGATGAGCCTGAGATAAGTGTGCAGGGCCACTCAGTTCTTCTGCTTAGACATGTGCAAAGCTCAGGCTGCTGTTGCCTACAGGTGGGGTTTTTGGCTTTGCCTTCAGTGTCATGACTGTTTGGAATAGTCACAGGGAATAACCTGATGTGAGTTTGGGAAGTCCTCATTAATTCTGTCACTGTGCCTCTAAATCACTGGTTCTTCATGTCTTTAACCTTTGCTTCCCTGCCAAGGCTTTGGGAAATGTTTGTGGGATCCTTTGAGGGCTCTGGCTGTGCCAGTGTTATCTGCTCCTGCTGCTGGGTCTTAGCAAGGGATTCATCCCACCTACATCAGGTGTTCAGGGGAATGGCTGGTGCTCCCCAGGAGCATCAGTTTCTCTTCCTTCACTCCAAATAGGACCTAAAGTTTAGATTTAGACTGATGAGGTTATTTATGTGAGAAGAATTTTATCCATATCATCTGACCATGATGACTGTGAAAGTAAAACTCCTCTGTTTTAGTATGTGGGACACAGAATAATGTGTTATTTCCTTAAAACATTTTTTAAGGGGGAAAATACTGGCATGGGGGAGGACCCAAGTTCTCATTTAACATCATTTGGGGGGAAAAAGGAAATGGCCCTGGTCACTGACAGACCCTGAATGAGATTGTGTTCCACTGAGCCCAGCAGAATTCCTTGCCCATGCCTTGGCTGGCAGATGGTGGTTGCTTGTTCGGTGGAGATAAGGTAGAGATAAAGCCCCAAATCATGGTAAGGGTTTGCAGATCCAAGCCCCTGGTTTTTGGGCAAAATGCTATTGAGTGCTGTACCTGCTCTGGTGTTCCAGAGAGGTTTGAAAAAAAAAAAAAAGTATTTTTGTTTACATTTGCTTTGATGCCATTTTTACTTAGTCTTTTTTATTTCCCATGATTTTTGTTTTCCTACAGTGTGGCTGACAAGCCTAAAAAGCAGCAGAAGAGCCAGGAAATGTGCCCCAAACTCTGCATTAGGTGTGGAACCAGTTTCAATGTCTCCTTTTGTGCCCTCAGTGTGCTAGTGCACCAGGTTTTCTGGTGCACAGGTTTCTCTGCTTTAGGCCACTGGGCCTTGTGAACCTGTCACAGGCAACTGGTGGTGGCTGAGGTGTCCCAGTGTCACCAGCCAGAGACCACAGCTGTACAAAACAATTCAGACTGAGCTGGGTGGGTCTCTCCTCCCCTCACCAGTCAGGGGAATGGCTTCAAAGTGAAGCAGGGTAGGTTCAGAAGGGATGTTAGGGAAATTCTTCCTGTGAGGGTGGGGAGGTCCCAGCACAGGGTGCCCAGAGAAGCTGCCCCATCCCTGGAAGTGTCCAAGGCCAGGTTGGACAGGGCTTGGAGCAGCCTGGGACAGTGGAAGGTGTTCCTTGCACTAGGAGCTGGACCTGGGTGATCTTTAAGGTCCTTTTCAACCCAAACCATTCTCTGAAGGTTCTGTGCCTTCACACTGAGATGCTGCTGATGTTCTGAGCCCCAAAAGTCAGAGTATCCTCAGGGGTTCCCTGCTGGGCTCACAGAGGGAAGCAGATGCACTCAGCTGTTTGAGGACAGGGAATATGGGCATTTTGTAGGAAGGATCAAGACTTTCCATGAAAGATCCATTAGGATCTACATCAGTGGGAACGGGCATGAAAGGTGGGGAGGAGTTTTAGGAAACCTGTGCTTAAAAATCTTGCTGTTATTAGTGGTGCTCTGCTGAAGATGAAGCGGGATTCGCCTGCTCCCTCCCAGGGAGGATTTCTGACACCTTCCCCCTTAGCTTGGGAGTCTTTCAGGTGTTTTCTCCTGTCCTGCCATATCCTGACATGAAATAAACAACACAAAACATCTTTAGCTTTGTTCTTAACACCTAGAGAACATGATGTTACCTCCTTCCACATTTGCATTTTTAATTTTTAGGCTGTAGTTTAAAGGTTCATTTCCTTCAGCAGCACTGCCAGCACTGCTCATTCCCAACCCTTTTGCAAATCTGTGCCCATATTCCTGTTCATGTGGCAACACAATAGCAGATTTTTAAAGTGGCTGTGTTATCTTGTTAGTAGCTGGCAGGTTTACAGGGAAATGGATGAGGCCTTGCTGATGTTTTTAAATACAAACAGGGAGCAGGTTACCCCAGCAAGACATGTGATAAAAACATAAAGATAAAATTGATAACATTTCCCCTGAATTACCTCTTTTGTCCGATTTTCCTGATATTGAGGGTAGTGGAAAATCACTTATTACTCAGGAACTTGAGTGAATTCTGAATGTAGGTTTCTGTTCAGTCTGTAGGAGCTGTTTTCAGGGCTAGTTTTAGAGCTATATTAGCAGAGTGCCATGTTTAAGCTCTGTTCTCCTTTCACCTCTCTGCCTCTCATTATCTCAGCTCTGAAAGCTTTGCAGACCCACCTGCCCCACACACCTGAGTGGGATGTTCTGCAGCTTCTGACTGGTCCCATGTTCCCTCCTCTCCCCATGCAGGCAAAAAAAAAACCTCACCAGGGCAAAAATCTTGGGATGTTTCTGAAGAGAAAGAGGAGGGGAATCTTGGAGTTAAGTGCAGCGGATGGGTCTGTAGAGCAGATATTTGCCATGAGCTATCTGTGTCAGGATCAGGGAAGGCTGTGAAGGGCTCCTAAGAGGTGCTGGTGCTTTTGCAGGTGTGGGCTTGTCCTGCAGAGCTGTGGGGTCAGAACCCCCACTCACCCCATTGTCCCTTAGGGATCTGTTGGTTACCACTGGCTACAAGTGCTGGGATGCGGAGGGAGAATGTTCTGTTGTGTGTTAGTGAGGGCACTCAGCAGCTGCAGATCAGACACAGGACCCTGAGCCCCAAATTTGGGGGTTATGGAAAGATCTTTGGGTTACCTTGAAATCCCATGACAGCAGCACTTGGATCTTAAGTCCTGGTGACTCAGATGACTCCAGGCTCTCCTGTAGCAGAAGTTGGTATCAAGGCAGTGCAGCTGAGGAAGAACACTGAACTGAAGGGGGTTAGAAAATCAGCTGTGTGGTTGGGTTTGAGCTGCACAGGCATTTTCCTCAGTCCTTGAGAAGTTAGGCTTTTCCCATATAAAATCACTGTCAGCACTGCACATATGAACACTTTACATTGTCAAGCATTTGCAGATTTTACCCTGCCAGATGACAGCATTTTGTTAGAGAACTAAAATTAACTATTCTTAATTAGAAATACTGTAGAGATTGTAAAACAAAAATTGTATTGCAAATTCTGATTATCTCTAGTGGGTAAGGCACAGTTAGATCCCCACAGATAGTACAGCACAGAAATTCCATACATGTTTCTGTGAGGACATTACTGAAGAAGGAGGTTCATTGCTCTTGGTTCACTGATTGCTGGAAATGTTTGGATTGCCCTGTTGGAACAAAGCTGTGGCACTGCCCCCCTGCATAAGAGCTGAGTAGCCTCACTGCTCTCACTAGTTGCCTGCTTAGCTGGAAGTTCAGTTTATTTTTCATCTCCTAATTTTATTTTTTGCACACTGTTTCACTGTAAGGTCCCGCTCCCCAAACAGCTCCTCCCTTTATCCCAGGCAGATCCTGAGGATTAAACTAAAGCTCAATATTTACCCTTCTAGTGGGGGAGAGAGCATTTATTCTCCTAAATGTTTCTTCTGGGTTTTTGAAGCAGTTCTGAAGTAAGAATAATTGAGGAATGATCTCGTGTTCTTTGCCGTGTCTCAGCTGAGCGAATTCATGCTCTTCTCAATTTCCCATCAGGTCAGCGTTTGTTTGGGGAGACAATCCTGGGGCTGACCCAGGGCTCTGTCTCAGACCTGCTGGCTCGCCCCAAGCCCTGGCACAAGCTGAGTCTGAAGGGAAGGGAGCCCTTTGTCCGCATGCAGCTGTGGCTCAACGATCCCAACAACGTGGAGAAGCTGATGGATATGAAGCGCATGGAGAAAAAAGGTAACGGGAGCAGAGTGCTGACTCACACCTTCCACCCTTCAGCCTGGCTTTAAAACCCTCCAGAAACAGTGGAGAGGCAGCATTGATCCACTGTTACGAGGCTTATGCAAAAGGACTTCAGCACAGCTTTTTTTGGAGCTTTTATTTGATGCTTGCTCAAGCAGATAGGTCTCAAAATAAAAGGAAAACAAACACACAACAAAAAGCCGACCCCCAAACCAGCTGCTGGGGAATCATGGCTGTTTTCTCCCATAGATTAATTACTGAGGCCCTGGTGTATCACTGATAACTTGCCTTACCAAATGAGAAATGTGGGTTTGGGAGCTGGCTTTGGGTTATTAGTTAATAGTGCTGCAGCTGGTCACAGATGTTGGGCTGGAGGAACTGTGCATTGATTCCTGGGAAAGCTCCTTGCCAGTCCTGCACTGATGGCTGCTGGGAGGAGAGAAAAATTCAGCCTTTCTAAAAGGCTATTGCAGAATCATGATATTTGTAGCCTTTATAGGGAGGGGTAAGGTGATTGTGTGTTAATAAAATAAAATGTGTGTTATGCTCACATAAAACAGGGTCGTGGGATGGACCTGTGAGTGCTCTGAGTTGTTACTAGGTATCTTAGTAGGAAGTACATCCTGCAAATTTATCCAGCTCTCTCCATTTTAAATTCATCACTAAAACCCAGTGGTTATTCAGAGCCCTGTTTTTAGTATGTTCATGTGATTTTACAAGAGAGACTCATGGGCTGCCATTATCAGCAGTTAACTAATTAATGATATATACATCTCTGGAGCTACCCCTTAATGATATTAGCACAGACATCATTAATCGTGTACACTGAAAGCTCTGCTGTTGACTGATGTTCTGAAAGCATTTACACATTTGATCAAGAACTTGGTGATTATATTTAAAATTGCAGTGAGGGAGCTTCTGGGAAAATTGTAGTCTTGCAGGCTTTTAAGAAGAAATTCAAGCCCTTGTCACAGTAACCAGTATAAAATAAAGCAGTGCAGTATCTTAGCACGTGTATGATCTTCCATGGGGAGTAAAATCCACTTGGGTTTCCCACTTACAACTGTAAACCAAAGGGAATCATGAGGAGTTTTGCTGTATTAGAAACATGGCAGGAATAAAATTGTCAACTAGCTGGATTTTTATAGCCTCGCAGAGAATATTGCCCACAATGCAGCAAAATAAAATAAAAATAATTTAAAAGTAGTACTGACAATATCCTTTCAAAACAATTTTCTGAACTGGATTCTTATCAAATAGTGAGCAATACATATGGTCTGTAGATGGCATCTGAATAGAGATAAGGCCATAAATCATTGAGACTCTGCTCTGAGCTTCTGAACTGTGCAAGTGCTGTCCTCAGAGCAGTCTAAAGTGAATTCAACCCTGTATTTTCTGCAAAATCCTTTCATGCAGGTAAGGATCCTGTGATTTAACCTTTTAAATTGCTCCAGAGCCACATTAAGAATTTAACTTTCCCTTCAGCTAATGTCAGTTAAAGAACAATGCGACTGGGTCTGCTTCCAGTGAAACATTATTATCAATTATTTCTCTGCCACATTTTATTAAGGGAGTAAATTAATAATTATGATAAAGGTGAGCTGCATATCTCTCTTTTTTTTTTTCTGTTCCACCAGTCTGAAGTTTGTGCTATAAATGTCCCTTTTAAGAGGTTCTGAAAATCTGCAATGTACACTTACCAACCTCTTTGGAGAGAGCTGGAGCTTCATGCTCACCAGGCTGAGACATTTGCACACCTTTCCTGCCTTGGAAATATTCATTCCTCTCATAACCTCCAGAGTGTTGGGCTGCTGGAGCATCACACTCCTCACAGAGCAGCACTGCTGTCAGGAGAAAATTGAATTCCCTTTATTTCCCCATTATTTCACTTTTTAATAATCTTGTTCAATACCACATAAGATAAAAATGATATCAAAAGGGGCTCTGTTTTATCTCAGTGGGCAGCTGTGCAGTGGTGTCTGTGGCATCCATAGCTGGGCACACAGGATTGGGGGGGAAAAGGTGTAACTCAGCCTCAGACACAGATCCAGACCTTTGCCTAAATTACAGCTGGGTTTCCTTTTTTTTTCATGTGTCTCCTGAGAAATGGAGACTGGTCACAGACAAAAATCAAACTTCTCCAAAAATAAAGTGTGTTTGCAACTTGCATTCCAGTTTGAGCCTTGCTGTCACTGCAAATGTGCTGAATGATCTCCTTACGTTGTCTGCACGCAGCACATATGTTTAAAAATAAAAATAAAAATGGAAAAGCTTTTAAAAATGTCATCTAAGTTTCCAGAGACCAGCATTAAAGCCTGAAGTCTGAGTCCTAGTTCTGCCTTTGGCCCAGTGGAAATTTGTCCTGATAGTGGATTATCCTCCAGAAAACAATTGTTCTGACAGAACAGTGGGAAATCCTCCTCTTTATTTGTATTTTAATGAAACATGTGCTTTTATATCATTTGTTCCATTCACATGAGAGCAACCCAGCTCAGCCAGTGCACCTTGTGTGATCCCAGTGTGAGGTTACAGGAGCAGAGGAAGGAATGACATTTTTCCCAAGCTCTCAAAGCTCCAGATTGTCCTTTGCTGCTTAAGACAGGAGCTCTGCCCTGCCAGAAATCCTGTGGAGAGCAGACAAAGGGAGATCCAGCCCATCCTGATCCCTGTGTGTCTCATGCTGACTCAGTGACCTGACCAAATTCCAGAAGCTCCAGTTAGAGGTGGTCTGAGCCCCTGTCCCATCTCCCATGCCAGGTTCTGGTTTGTCTCTTGGCCCCCTTGAAGCTGCTGCCCGTTGCTGAGGTGATAGATGTTGTCCTCCAGCCTCTTGGTTCTGCTGTGCAAGAAAACAAGGGAGCTTTGGCTGGAGTTTGCAGGTCAATGCAAGTTGGAAATAACACCCAGGAAGGAGTTTTGAGATTAAACACTTTATAGGAATATGAGATTATCTTGCTGGAATGATTAATTCCATGGTTGACGGTTGTAACAGTTCCTTGAAGACTACAAAAATAAGGCCAATGGGTCACCTTGAAATAATGCAGGTTTTTTTCAGTTTTACATCTGTTTGGAACAACCTAAAGAGGTGGATTTTTAAAGGAGATTTATTTAAAAAAAAAAACCACTTTGTTTTTTATGGTTATTTCAAACGTGTGCAGGACTGTATCACGTCAGAGTGATGGATCACGAGCAACTCACGTTGTGTTCCATATCAGTGATCTTACACAGTAGGCAATCCTCAGGTAATCTGTCATATTCAAGAAAAACAAAATGTGGGCCATGCAGATACCCCCAAAGGTTACAGAGTGTGTTCAGAATTCACTGCCATGATAGTAAAGCCACAGTGCCAAAGGTCCCACTGGAGGCACCATGGAGAGGGCAGGGTGCTGGAACCCACTGGAGCCAGAAAACCCAGCCAGTCCTGGAGGGAGCCCTGCCAGGAAGCATTGGCTGGGGTTTGAACACTGCAGTTTATTTGATTGCACTGATTTTTTATTCACTGTGCAGCCTCAGCCTGAAGGCACAGCTGTGGGGAGAGAAAAATTGAATTTTTGAAGAATTTGGTTGCTGACCAGTGTGACTGGCCCCACAGTGTCCCTGGCTCTTGGAGATTTAATGCCTCCTGGATTGATGTCAGGCTGGTGTAATCTGCACCTTAATACCCAAGGTTATCAAATTTTAGCTCTTGAATACGTAAACTCTTAAATATCTAGAAGGTATTTAACAGCCATTAAATATTTTATTGACAAGATTCATCTATATTTGCTGTTTTCAGCATCCTCATTAGCAATGCTTGTGCATGATACTGCCAGGTGCAGTAAATCCCACCTCTCCATGCCCAGTGTAAATCAATCAAGTCAGTGACAGCCTCTGCTGGGACTCCTTCCTTGTGGAATTTGCCAGGATAATTCACTCCCAGTCAGGGAGGAAGGTCAGTGCAGGATCACAGGCTCCTGCCATCAGCCTCACCGAGCCCATCAGTGCAGGGAGAGCTTTCTTCAAAGTGTCTGTGTTTTGGAAGGAGCTTTGTGTAGGGGAGGAGGGTGCTGGGGGCTGGTTTTCTTTCATAACCTGTCACTGGCACAGCAGAGAGCTGTAGGGAAAGGCAGCAAAAGCCTGATGGTTGTTCAGCCCATCCCTGGCATCTCCGGGCTCCAGGCGCCATCGTGTGTTGGAGATGGCTGGGGAAGGCTGGGAATGCTGCAGCTCCAATTCCACACTCATGTTTTCCTTCATGTCAGAGACACCTCCATGTGCACCTGAAGTGTTTTAACCACCAAACCCCTTTCAGTCAAAACGAAGCACAACTGTCCCAGTCAGGGCCTTACGTGGGAGTTCACTGCTCTTGGAGGAGTGAATCTGAAATGAGTCGTGTCAACTGAACCCTGTCATTCGTGTCCCACGTTCATTGTAAAGGCAGAAAACTCTGGCAGGTTTCCAGCTGGCTTACCCTCTTTTCTTCTCTTTCTGCCTCTTGCATCCTCCCCTCCTTTGGTCTCTGGTGGTACCTCATCCTTCCCATCCCCTCCCAGCAGCCCATCCCTGCATCCTCCTGTGGCAGTGTTCACAGGGGTCCCAGGATGAGGGAAGAGATGAGGATCTTGACTCCACGTTCAGAAGGCTGAGTTATTATTTTATTATATATATTATATTAAAAGAAAATTATATATTAAAACTATACTAAAAGAATAGAGAAAGGATTTCATCAGAAGGCTTGCAAGGAATAGAAAAGAATGGTAATAAAATCTTGTGACTGACCAGAGAGTCCAAGCCAGCTGGACTGTGATTGGCCATTAATTAAAAACAACCACATGAGACCAAAGATGCACCTGTTGCATTCCACAGCAGCAGATAATTATTGTTTACATTTTGTTTCTGAGGCCTCTCAGCTTCTCAGGAGAAAAGATCCTAACAAAAGGATTTTTCATAAAATATGTCTGTGACACCCACCTGCCATCTCCATGTTTATCCCTACGCTTTCCTCATCCTTCCTTCTCACAGCAGCAAGTTTACACCCAAGTTAAAAAAACCCTGATAGATAAGAATCCATTGATTCTGCACTTGTATTCATCCTGGGCTGACCCACTGTGCCTCTCTTTCAGCCTACATGAAACGGCGGCACAGCTCGGTCAGCGACAGCCAGTCCTGCGAGTCCTCGTCCGCTGGCATCGACTACAGCCAGGGCGCCAGCCCCCAGCCCCAGCACCAGCTCAAGAAGCCCCGGGTGGTGCTGGCACCAGAGGAGAAAGAAGCTCTCAAACGAGCCTACCAGCAAAAGCCATACCCATCACCAAAAACCATTGAGGAACTCGCCACACAGCTCAACTTGAAAACCAGCACCGTGATCAACTGGTTCCACAATTACAGGTGAGTGACCTCCCAGAGCCCTGCTCCCGAGGGAGGGCTTGGCCTGGCTTTGGCAGGTGCTGCTCTGCCTCAGCAGACTGTGTCGGGTGGTTGTGCAAAGCAAGCAGCTTTGACAGCAGGGAGGTTCTCACTAACACAGTGCTAATGCTCCAGACTAATTTTAAGTCATCCCTGAGGAGCAGCAGTACTCACATATTGATGTGAGTAGTGCTTTTAAACAGAAAGTCTGGTTTTTGGGGTGGGCGTGGATGTAGAGATGCCCACTGATGAATATTGATAAAGGCACTGCAGCAGGCCAGGCTGCTCTGCGTGACTCACATGTGCACACGCACAGACACGTGTCAGGTGTGTGGTGGGTGTTGTCCCTGGGTCACTGGGTGGGGGGAACTTGCAAATGTCCTTTATTGGATGCCATCAGCATTGCCCTGCTTTCATTGTGTCATTTTTCTGCATCAGAAGAAAAAAAAAGGATTTTCTTTTAGGTCTCGAGTCACCGAGCTCTGAAAATAGGCACGGTGTTTGTGCTGTGGTTCTGGGAAGCTTTGTGGAGTCCTGAAGGACAGAGAGCCAATAAACCTGAAGTCAGATGTGGCCACAGAGAGGGATTTTTACAAGGGCCTGGAGTGCCAAGACAAGGGAGAATGCCTTTAAACAGCCAGAGAACAGGGGTAGATGGGATATTGTGAAGAATTTGTTCTCTGTGAGGTTGGGGATGTCTGGCAGAGGGTGCCCAGAGCAGCTCGCTGCCCCTGGATCCCTGCAAGTGCCCAAGGCCAGGCTGGACAGGGCTTTGAGCACCCTGGGATAGTGGAAGGTGTCCTGCCCATGGCAGGGGGTGAAACAAGGTGAGCTTTTAGGTCCCTTCCAACCCAAACCATTCCAAAATTCTTTGGTTTATTTCATGGGTATGATTAAATCATTGAGTCCCACTGAAATAAAATGTTGGTCTGTTCAGTTCCTCTCTCATTTGAGGAGGAACCTTCTCCACATTTGAGCCCCTGAAGCAGGGTTTGGCCTAGAGACAGCAATAAAAACAGACAAGGCTGGAATAGCACATAAGAATTATAGGGATTTGAATAAACATATTATCAACTGTGCTTGGGATTGGAAGTCCTAATTAATGCAGCAGACTTTTCTCCAAGAAATTTGTGCTAATGAATATTGAACAGGTACAGTTAAGCTACCAGATTTAATACTATTCTGCTCCTTCACTCGGAGCCAGTAATGTTCCTAATTAGTCCAGATTGCTAAACTTGTTTGTTTTTAAAAACTGCTAACATTTAAAGGGTAGTTTTTCACTTTAGCCCTTCTCAGCTTATACCAGGGAAGTTGCTGAAGCAAAAGCAGCAGAGTTTAATGAGCTATCTCAAAAATACTATGCACAATAGTTAAATAATGTTTATAGTAAACAATGCAAAATTTTAAAAAATCAAGTAATCATATTTACACTGAATTTCACTGCCTTGAATTCAGTACAGATGCAGCCTCTTTTCACTGCTCAGAGTTCTCCAAATGCAGGCCTCTTCCAATTCCCACTTGCAGGCAATTATACACAAGTTGGAGGGATGCCTATGAAAATATGTTCCCTTCGGCCTGACAGCAAAATGTGCTGTTCTCACTTGGGCAGACGAGCGGGAGCGCTGGTGGCAGGTGTCACCTCCCTCTGGTGGCAGGTGTCACCTCCCTCTGGTGGCAGGTGTCACCTCCCTCGTTAGCACGAGATCCCTCCCTGCCTGGGCGTGTGATGGGTGCCTCCAGCCCCACCTTGCCTGGGAGGAGGTGCTGACAGCTGGACACAAAATCAAACCCTGCACAGGGGTCACAGGCCACACTTAACTTTATTTATCTCTTTCATACTCTCCTTCAGCCATTTCTTTCCCAAACTGAAGAGTTTTTTATACAGAAGCAGTTCCACATCCCTGACCATCTGCTTGTGCATTAATACTAATTTTTCTGTAGCTTTAGATAAGGGAGGGCACAGATTTGGACAGGTTTGTCTTGCTGTCTCTTGGGAATCCTGTTGCAGTGATGCTTTTCCTTTCGGATTCAGCCCAAATCTCACTTTCCAAACATGGTTGCTATAGCAGGATCTACCTTTATATCCACCAGATGGAAAGTCAGCATTAGCATTTATTTCCTGCAGCAAAAAGAAACGCTGGAAAAAAATATCCTCAGCAGGCAAAGAAATAATTCACTTCAGAATATAAATGGGTATAAAGGATTTTGACATGTCTGCAAACTTCTCCAAGTCTATGGCTTTGCATTCATTCCAGTCACAGAGCTCTCAGAATATACAATAAATATCCCTTGCTTTGCACTAGTGAAGCACATACAGGACACATCAGAGTTTGAGGCTCTGATGTCTTAAGAATGGTAGAAAAAAGCAGGAGGGATGAATTTCTATCCCACTTCACCTGTGGAAACTGGCACATAAACTCAGTATGCCACAGAAATTACACTCCAGATGCATTAGGAATGAAACCAGACTTTCTAGAATTGTAATCCAGCACTCTTGGACCCTAAATTCTGAGTGTGTTTTTCAATGAACTCTACATAGTGCTGGTGTTGATGTTGTGTGAAGGCTTGTCTGGGGAGCTGCAGCAAACACCCAGGAGATCTCTGATGTTTTGCATTCCACTGGTGAAATCCAGCAGGGTGTGTGGATGTCCAGGCCAACACCTTCCCCAAGAGGAATGCTCTCTGGAATCCTCTAGCTGCTGTCACCAGGTCTTCTTTACCATAAGAATTTAATTACCATGTTAATCAGGAGCCAGACCAGATTCCAGCAGCAATATATTGGGTGTGAATGCCAAGGATTTCCACAGACGTGGGTTTGATGTTTGTAGGGCTGTGGTCAGATTCTCAGTGAGGTTCAGTACCTGCTGGAGCTGAGGTATTTTAAATGCCATGCAGGCACAGAGCTCTTACCAGCCTCCTCTCCTGACTTGGGGAATGTTACAGAAGCACCTTGTTCTGGATCAATGTCCATGCAGGGAGATTTTAGGCATAAACAGAGCCTGATAATCAATGTAGCAGGATGCCTGCAGTTAATGGTAATAGAAAATTAATGTTAGCACCTGTGGGCTTCTGTTAGGTGAGTAATATTCTCCTAGGGAAAATTACAGACCCCCTAAATCCTTCAAAAGCGTGGAGTCAGCAAGTACTGCTGAAATACTCTGTTGCATTTCAAGTAAGTCAATAAGATCAATAGCTTCAAAAGCAGTATTCAGGTGGTGTTCTCCATTTAGCTGAATGTTTTTCCATTGTGTGCTGTCTTCCACAGCACAGTTAAGGGAAAATAGAAAATCCTTACAGCTATCAGTGCTGGGACAGCATGTCACTTGTGGTTTGCAGGCCCCTTGGCAGTTCCCTGTGGCTGAAACCAAGAGTTTTTTATCTTCACTCTGAAAATTAGTAAGTTCTGGTAAATTCTCCCTAGGCCTGTGGTCCCATCCCTGACCCTGGATCACTGGGGCTCCCTCTTGGTTATAAATTAGGACTTAAATGGTATTCATCACTTCTCCCATGGATGCAGCAGGACAGAGAAAGGGTAGCCGAGAGCATAAGGTTTTTCTATAATTTTTTCTGTACTTGGGAGGATTTTGGGAACTCCTAAACAGAGAAGGAAGAGGGAGGAAGGCCTGAGTTAAATGGGAGAGGTGGTGTGTTTGGGGTATCCTTGCACACCAGGCATTTCCACCCACACATGGAGTGCAGTCATTCCTATGAAAGGCACTGCTTGGCTTGTCACTATTCATGTTCTGAATTTGATTTTTTAAATAAAAAATGAGGCAAAAGTCAGACTAGCTCATAGACTGGCAGCCTGTCACAGGCTGGGCTTTCTCACAGTGCTTTCAGCACAACAGGCTTGGTTTCATCTTCATTTCTCCTTGCTGACCAGGAGAACACCAAGGGGCTTTTTCCTGGTTTATTTTTTTTTAGGCAGACTGGCTCATTTCTAGTAGAAATCTGAATTGGTTTGTGTTTACAATCCACGTTATTCTGGATCTCCTAGAACTGTATTCATATTTTTTGTTAAAAACAATAACTTCTCAGCAGGGAAGTGGTGGAGTCCCCATCCCTGGAAGTGTTCAAACAACAGGTCAGTGCAGCACTTGGCAGTAGGGTTTGGTGGTACTTGGTTGGAAACTGGACTCAATGGTCTTGGAAGTCTTTTCCAGCCTGAATGATTCCACAAAAGGGCATCTTTAGTGGTGTGGGAAAGGCATTTTTAGTGGAGGTGGGGGTCTCCTTGCCACCCTGGCAGACTCACAGAATTCACAGAATCACCAGGTTGGAAGAGACCTTCAATCTCATTGAGTCCAACCCAGCCCCAACACCTCAGCTAAACCCTGGCACCCAGTGCCACATCCAGGCTTTGTTAAACACACCCAGGGATGGGGACTCCACCACCTCCCTGGGCAGCCATTCCAGAACTTTATCATTCTTTCTGTGAAAAACTTTCTCCTCATATCCAACCTGTATTTCCCCTGGTGCAGCCTGAGGCTGTGCCCTCTGGGTCTGTCAGTGCTGCCTGGAGAAAGAGCCCAGCCCCAGCTGAGCACAGGCACCTTTCAGGAGCTGTACAGTGATGAGGTCACCCCTGAGTCTCCTTTTCTCCAGGCTGAGCATCCCCAGCTCCCTCAGTGGTTCCTCACAGGGTTTGTGTTCCCAGCCCCTCACCTGCTGTGGAATCCATAAAATCAGAGGGTTTTGGGGAAGCTGCAGGCCTCAGAGACAGCAGAACTGTGGTTAGAGCTAAGCAGTAGTCATGAGATTGGTCAGCAGAAAAATTATGTAAGAAGTAGAAAAGTAAGGACAAACAGAACAATGGTCTGTGTATTAATGCTTGGATAGAATAACTCCCTAAGCTGCAGAAAAGTTTATCTAGTGAGATATTAGGAAGTTCTAAGCTTAATAATGGAGCTCTGTGCATTGTGTTTCAAGGCTTACAAGCAGGTATTTTATTTGAAATAAGCAAGCACTGTTTTAACCAAAGTGTGCTTATAGTGATTGGATGGAACTACTATCAGTGTGCTTTTGCTTTGTGAGATTGGCCAAAAAACTTTTAAAGTCAGTTGTAACATTGAGTTCTTGGTCTGCTGCCTGAGACGTGAGCTGATGGCATCTTCCCATTGCCATAACCATGTAATGAGGCTGATGCTGGAAAATCAAACAGCTCAAGGCACGTTCCCAGCAGTCCCATCCTGCTGGTGATTTGTGCACAGCCCCCGGCCGGCGATAACCTGCCTTGCTGCCTCCTGTGAGCTCACGCCCTGTCCCCTCTCTCGCAGGTCCCGCATCCGCCGGGAGCTGTTCATCGAGGAGATCCAAGCCGGGAGCCAGAGCCAGGCCGGGTCGAGCGACTCCCCTTCGGCCAGAAGCAGCAGGGCGGCCCACAGCTCCGAGGGGGACAGCTGCGACGGCGTGGACGCCGAGGGCCCTCCCGACGGGAAGCCGAGCGGCCCGGAGGCGGACGAGTTCAGCAATGCGGCCGCCAAGTCTCAGGGAGGGCCCGCCGAGCCGGCTTTCGAGGCGGGGGAAGAGGCACTGCGAGGAGCCGGGCCCTCGGAGAGAGCGGAGCCCGAGAGCCTGGAGGACACCGACGACGAGGGCCGGCCCAGAGCGCCGCGCCAGAGCTCCCCGCCGGCGGCGCGGCGCCCGGGAGACGCTCTGGAGACACTGCCAAACTCTGCCACGGAAGGGGATGCCTCTACCTCAGCTGCCTCCACCTCAGTCCTTACGGGGGAGAGCTCCTACAAGTCAAAAGAAAGTTCAGAGAAAATCTCCAGTGTGCCAAGTACGAGCTCGACGCCGGGCTCGCAGAAAGCCAACTCTCTGCAGAGCTTGTTCGGCTTCTCGGAGGCGGCGAGCTCCAGGAACACGCGAGACAGCTCCCTGAGGAAAAAGAAAGCGGCCAACTTGAACAACATCATCCACCGCTTGGAGAAGGCCGCCAGTCGGGAAGAGGCCGTCGAGTGGGAGTTTTGAGATTAAACTGGCCCAACTCGGGAGAGCTGGGAAGTCAAACTGGACCTCTACTGGTTTTATTGTGTTCGCACTTAACCGCCCTGCGGGCCACAGGGCAAAAACGCCATAGGCCAAGGTGCATATAGAAATCAAAAAAAAAAAGAAAAAAAAAAAAAGGAGCGTTAAGCCCAATTTATGTTTGTGTTTTCGAGGAAGAAAACTGAAATGTGTAGTCAAGCTTTTTTGTACCCTGAAGTGTTTTTATTATTGCCCTAAGTGATTTCCACGATTTCTGGAATAACTCATACAGCTTTGCCTTGTGCCCTCCTCTTTGGTGTGGGGCTTTAAAAAAATGAAAAACAGGAAAAAAACAAAAAAACTAAAAAAAAAAAAATCTTTAAAAAAAAATCAAACCCACATATTAAAAGGGGGCTTTTTATCTGCCATCTAATGGCTACAGAGCGATAATACACTATTATCTTCTTAAACCAGGAAAAAAGGGGAGATTTTTCAAGAAAAAGAAAAAAAAAGAAAGTTTTTTGTAGCTGTTCAGTTGCCACTAAGAGATTGCACAGTCAACCGACTCTAAACACACTAGTTTGGATTCCTACATATTTTCAAGAAAAGAAAAGAATCTTGTTGTTTGAAACTTTGAATTAAAAAAAAAAAACACATTTACTCCACATATTTTTTAACAAAACAAAAAAAAAGTCACATCAGGAAAATATCTTAATTTGTGGTAGCTGACTTAGTGTTTTCTTGTAAGTGAAATAGAATATTGACACGTAGTGCACATTGTTTCATAGCTTTAACTGATTCTGGTCTTTTGCAGCCCAGAATTTGTTTAATACACTCCATTTTAGGCCAAATCAGGACAAAAAAAAAAAATCTGAATCTAGGTATTTTATAATCTGCTTTTTAACCTCTAACCACAGAGCACGCTGATCAGACCTCATATCTGGGAGGTTTAGGAGACAACTTAGAAGCAGCATGTACTTGATCATTTCACTTGGTTCGTAGTGTACAGGATTTCCTTTCAGCAAAGACAGATCGCTCCAAAAACGTTGGCCAGTAACATTTCAGCCTGCTACTTGGGGGCCCAGCCCGTATCCCCAACATTCAGCTTACCTGGAATCCTTGGGAACGCAGTTCACGTGTCCGATCGCTGTCACACACCACTAAGAGGGACTGGAGCTGCCGCAGACCCAGCCCTTTTCCTGCTGTTGGTGGCCATTTACTGACTCTCTTCCCACCACGAGCACTGATTTTAAATACGTTTTAGTTGTGGGAAGCTCCTTTTTTGCGTGGATAAAGAGTACATGGCAATGACCAGAACGGGCTCTCACCGGGGTGGAAGCAGCCCAAGCTCGAAACCAAAACCTCCATGCTCTCGAGTCCCAGTCCTGCCCTGCAGAAATACAGCCTTTTCCCATTATTTTATGCACAGGTTAGGGCTGATCAAAGTACAAATCCAATTCTAACTTGTCTCTAACTCCTCCTGTTGTCTATATGTATATGCGTGAGCATAGAGGTGCGTGGAAGGATGTGTGTGCGTGGGTGTGTGCGTGCAATTTTATACGTCTGTGTATTTTCTTACGTACTTGTGCACACATAGAGTGCATTACTGCCACCTTTTTTCAATAAGCTGTTTTATCAGTTATGGCTTCTACAAGTTTGCTAATTTAGACTCCTTTATTGCCATATCTTTAAAACTAACAATAGATGATTTCGGAATATATATATATATATAAATATATATATATATAATTTTTTTTTGCTTATTTATAGGTGCTGTATTTTATTATCTGATTGTTAGGAAGGGATGAAAGGGGGCAAATATTCTTTAGAGGGATAGACTGCCGGCAGTATTGGGTATAATTTACAAGATGTAGTTGTCATACTGTATATTATTGATTGAAGACTTTTTTGACCGTATTGTGTATCATTGAACTTTTGTCTTAGGTCAGCATCTTTTTGATGACACTTTAATGGTGCATTCATTACTTCTTAAGTTTAATTAATATTACTTTTCTGATTTTGGGGGAGGGAGGGACGGGGGAGAGGAGTTCCGACTTTAAAGGTATGTTCCCAATATTACACCTCAGTGTGCTTGTATTAATTCATTAGTAGGATTTTTGACTGTAAGATGTGAAACCACATTTCTTGCATGATGTTTTAGAACTTATGTATTTCATTTACAGTCTCTTAACATGCGACAGCAGCACTTAGCGCAAGTTTTCACAAATTTAAGAATCAGTACACTAAAATCCATCCTTCTCATGACTAAGGAAAGAAGGCTCTAGGAGGCTGAAAGGCAGGGATTTATTTCTGATTTTCACTGCTAGCTGTTTCAGGATTCCTCCTTGGGTAACTGGGGACTCGTGATGCGAAACTGAAGCTGAGGAACGGAGAGAGAGCAGCTGCCCCTTTGTGCGCTGAGCTGAGGGACAGTGGCAGTGACAGACACCAGGGTGTGGCAGCACGGGCTGGGAGCGCTCCTGGTGGGAGCGTGGCCGGTGCCTGGGAACGGGGTGAAGCCAAGGGTGACCTCTCTGTACCTGTCCAGCGTCCTGGTGTGACTTCCAAAGCACAGCTCCGTGGATAAGCGCGTCCTGGTAGGAGTTCACAAACCTTAGTACAAGTCACAACGAGCTGCGTCTCCAGCCAAGAGCAAAACTTCTGCCCAGAAGACGCAGATATTTTCTTAGGTTCTTTAGTTGGTTTTATTTTTTTTCTTCGTTGTTGTTTGGTTCAGGTTGGGTTTTTTAGTTAATTCTAGGCAATACGCTTGCCAGTCTGTTCCTACTGTCCTTGTCTGCTGATTTGAGACCCAGGTGCTGGATGCAGTCAAGTGGTTACTCTCAGCTTTCTCCATAGCGAGGGGGTTTTTATCTGTTTGATGATTTTATTTTGTTTTTTAAGTTAATATTCCCCAAACTGTTCTTGTGCCTGTGTCTATCTGATTGCATTCCATGATGCTTACTGAGAGCTCTGGCTGCATTGTACGACAGCAGAACTGTATTCACAGGTCGCACACAAATGCAGCACTTAAGGTCAATCTCTCTTCTTAATAAGCAATACGTAAGTGCCTTGAAACATATCTTCTTCTTTTTTTTTTTTTTTTCTTTTTCCTGTTTATTTTTGGTTTGCTTTTCAGGTTTCCACTAGTTCTTTAGGATTCTTTAGTGTCTGCCCGGTTTTTAATGCTGTAATGATTTTTAAAAAGCATATCTGTAGCTTGCCCTAGAGGAAATCTTTCTTTCATAACACTAACTGTTAATTCTAAGCTCCATTATTCCATTTGAGTCGTGTAATTTTGCTGGTTAAAGACAGCGTTCAGAAGTCAGAAGTCACTCCATCCTGCCAAGCGTTATCATTGGGATCTATTATAAAATTAATCAAATAAAATGCTGTCAGTATTTCCTATATTTTTGGCACTTTATTAATGGCTTAGCTCCTTTTGCTGTTTCATATTTAATGATCTGTGTTGAATGTGGATTAGCCTGCTGAGATGCTGTTGGGGTGATCTCCTGCCCAGAGTCCCTTTGGGTTCCCTGGGCCCAGGAGCGCCCTCAGACCTGGAGCTCAGAGATGCTCCTGGGCTTTGTCCCAGTGTTTAGCCAAGGTCACAGCTGCTTTTCTGTTCCAGTGGAAAGTAGGATGGATTAGTTGAACTACTGCTGATGTTCTCGGGTTGGACATGAGTTACCTGCTGGTGTTTCTGGCCAAGGCCCCCCGGTTTAGAGGCTGAACTTACACTGCAGGGTGTGAGAGATAGTTGGGATCAATTTGGAACTCACCCTTAGGAGGAAAATGTGCTTTGGAATAACTTTTTTTTTTTTTTTTAATATTTAATTCAAAGGATGAAAGTTGAAGGAGAAGAAATGCCAAAGAGCAGCACAGTGGCTGTCATCCCTTGGGTGCTGATTCCAGGGGAAGGGAATGTGTGAAAGGTGTGACATGGGGCTCATCTCCCAGGGCAGCAGAGCCCTCGTTGCTGACATTTCTTTTCCTGATGGATAAAAGCACAGGCAGTTTTCATGAAATCCATCATGCCAGATTCTGTTTTTCCTGAGGTTCTTTAAAAGCATTTTATTTTCTCTCTCTGTTTCCAGTTCCATGCTCTTACCAATGCTGTGCATGAAGGACCAGGGCTGTTTTAATAGAAATACGTTTATATTGCAGTTAAATTGTTGATTTTTCTCTCTGGATGATTAGAGAAGGAAAAAGAGTGCAGTGCTTTGTTTGCTAAAAGCCAGGAAAGAGTATCCCTTGGCAGAAGGGTCATGCAGTGGAATTGTCAATACACTTCCATTTTTCAGAATACAGATTTCAGACAACAGCATTGTAGATGTTTATTGGCAGAAATGCATTTAATTACAGTTGCTTTTGATGCCATAAAATTTGTCCATTTTATTTATTCATCAGTGAAATGCCTATGAATAGAGCCACCCTTTAAAGGAACCCATATCAGTGCACTCTGCCCATATCGTGAATTGTGAGTCCTTTAGTAATAAACTCCTTGCTGTAAGAGGAAAGATCTATATTACAGTTAAAAAGAAAAAAAGTATGTGCCTTTCTCATTAGCTAAAAGATCTCTGCATTATTTTTATGTAACTTGTTGATATGGGTTTGGTGTAGAGCAGGGGGACCATGAACTCCACAGAATTCTATGCAATATTTTCCAATCCAATTACTTAAAAGTCCCTATTTTTCAATCCTTTAACAGGAGAAATAGTAAGTTAGAGAAGTGCATCATGCTGGTGGTAATTCAAACTGCAAAACTGATAAATTGACATAAAATAGAATTGAGGGAAATGTGACAAATTAATGTGATGAAATAATGGAAAATGCTAACAGTGGCTGCAGTCCCTACAAGCACAGGTGCTGTCAGAAGTCTGTAATCTTCCATTTTAGAATTAATAATTTCCAGTATTCTTAAAGCTGTGATGAATAAGAATGCTCCTGGCAAAGACAGGGCAGGTTAGAAACAAGGGGAAAAATCACGTTTTGACCATATAGAAATTATGAGAATACACAAGAAAATGTAATTGGGTTTGGACACTTTGCACTTGGACCCAAAATCTTTTATTTCAATTGAAATGCCACAGCAATCTGTGCCTTTAGCAGGGTTGTGAGAGATCAGTAGCTTGGCAGTTTGTTGCAGACTGAAAATGGAGTGTTGACATTTTGAACCTGCCCATGGAGGGCACTATTTTTGCTCCATTTGTGTCTCTTCCTGCTAAGGAGTTCCTGAAATTCTCTCTGATTTCCTCTTCACCCAGTGGATGTTCTCTGCCTTCAGCCATGAGTGTGGCTGAGCTCCTCTTGGAAACTCAGAAACAAGAGGAGAAGAAGGAAAGTTGGTTCTTAGGTGGAATTTAACATTCCCTGAAACCAGGTCAGTGCTTTCCTGTGAGTGTGTGGCAGTTTTGGCCCTGGTGTGACCAGCTGGTTGTAGCCTCTTACCCCTAAATTTAACTCTCATGGATAAAACACTGGCAAGGCAGGGCTGGCTTGATTGCTGTGTTGTTCTGCCTTTCCCTTTCTGCTCTGTGAACATCAACATTTTCTTTGTGTTGCATATACAATCAACTTTTCTGAGAATTTAAAAATTCTGTACAAAGGAAAGACTTCCCCCACACACACACACCCAGCAGTTTAAACTCTGGTTTTAAACTGGCATGGGAAGTACAAGATTTGAATTTCTTTTCTGATGTAACCTTTGTAGTTCAAAAGGGGTGCAGCAGTCCCTGTCTCCTTCACATATATTTGAGCTCTAAAATGTAGAAATATAATTTCACCAATTTCTTCTTTCCTCCCCATCTCTTTTATAGGATGTATTGACTCTGCCATATATAAAGTATAGTTAATAATGGACTTTATAGCAAGAAAAGCTCTTTAAACCATGCCTAGGGATGGATTTGTCCTACATGACCAGGTCATGGACTATACCCTACCCTATTAATATGCAAGGATAAAATGGTTTTATGCTCTGAACGTGAAATTTATCCTTTTGGAGAAGATTAGCGTTAGACCTGTGCACTTAAGTTTTCAGAAAGCCTTAAAAACAGGTGTGTAAGTGGTGCCATCTCTGTCCTCAGGGATGATTTCCCCCCAGCCAAGTGGTACTGTGGCATATTTAATAGCAGTTATTAGTTATAAGGTCATTTTCCAGTTGAAGAAAGTCATTCATTGAATTTTATTAGTGAGCCCCTGGCCAGCATCCTCTGGTACAATCCAGGAGCTGCTTTTCCCAAACCTGGGCATCCATATCCATCCCAAAATCCTTGGCTCTCTGTGAAATCTGTGTTTCTACAATTCTTGTGAATGGAAAAAAACCCTGATGGGATTCCTGGGCTTGATTGTCATTGCTGTTGACAAACATCTTCTGGCACTAAAGTGCATGAAAAGGAAAAGCCTCCTTTTAAAAAACTAGTGAGATTATTGTGTTTTGTCCTTGTCCAGCTCTTTTATAAAGGTCAATTCTGCCAGTTTCAAGCTTGCTTTACTCACAGTGGTGTTGGGAGATTTTAGCCACAGTTCTGTAGATTTCCTATTATTAAATCTGTTGGTTTGATCACATCAGTTCAGTTCCTTTGGACTTTGAACCAGCTGAGTGCAGAGAGCAGCTGAATCCTTTACCACCACAAAACAGTGCAGGCTCAGTGCAGCAAAGTGAATACCCCTGTAATGTCATGGCTTTGGCTTTCTGTTTGAATTCCAGAGATATTTGTAATACATGGTACAATCTCCATCCAAAGTTCTTTGGAAATGGAGAATCATGCCCGGAATTTCCTGCTGTTGTGGTGCCACACCTGATTTTTGCACAGTTCCTGTGTAATTCCTGGTAGTGTCACAACAGCACAGCCTCTCTCTTGACAGCAAGAAGAGGAGTTGTGTTTTCTTCTGTCTGTGTGGATAATTAATAGGCATTTTTGGGAGTTGTGAAATGTGTCTCTGTGCATCATTCCAGGATGGAAAAGCCCCTCTGTGTATTTAGCATTTGTGTGCTTGGTCTTAATGGTACAGCAGAATTGCTGCAGCCAAATTTGTGAAATCATTTGGGATGTAGGTGAGCAAGGGCTTAAAACCAAGATGTATTTTAATGGGCAGAGGATGCCATTCCCCACTTGTCAGATCCATTCCCTGCTGTAAAGAGGGGATTTGCCACTGGAGAGACCAGGCTGCTGGAGATGCATGGGTTTAGCTAATGAGGACGGGGAGGATCATGCTCAGAATACATAAAAATGATCCCAAGGGTCTCAGATGTGCAAGAGCCAAGGAATTGGAAAGGAGGGGTCAAACCTTGTCTGTAGGTTTGGCTTCCTGCGGGAAGTTCATATCCCAGGTAATTGCACACGTGTCGTGCTCTCTCCTTTGTCAATGTACAGTGGACAGTAAAGACATTTAAAACAATCACAAAACCAGCTGATGGAGTAAATTCAAGCCAAGTATGGAATTAAAGCAGCAGCTCAGCCTTGCTCTCCCTTAGCTGAAAATTCAAGTATTTGTAGGAATGAGGTAGAAATTTTCTGTTAGGCAGCTCCTCTTGGAAGGTGAGTGTCTGTGCTTTCAAGAGAATAAATAAAACTTGGCACTTGACTTGCTCTGAAGTACAATCTTGTCTCCAAGTAACTAGGAAAAATATTTTTGCAATCAGTCTTTCAATCAGACTTCCCTGGCTTTTATTAGCTTGTGTTGGACCCTTTGTGCTGTTTGGATGTGTTATTTATATGTGGGTAAGTTATTACTAGCTTTAAAAGTGTTTCCAAAGGACCTGGTTACCTCTGGATGCTGGTGCAGGTGATACAGGGAGTACTTGAGCATCTGGTTTGGAAAGGAGGAGTGTGGGGAATAAGCAAGGTCACATCTGCATTGTGCTTTCCCTTTTCCTTGATCAGGGCTTCCATTTCCTTCTCACCTTCTCTAGAGAGATGGAGTTCATGGGTCATTCCTTTTTTTTTCTGTGTGGGAGAAAGATTTTAGTCGAGCTTGAAATGATTTTATTTTCACTCCATAGGCATATCATCAAAATCCTGTATGTTGCCACATTTCCCGTTAAGTCTTTAGGATTTGCTTCCTGAAATTGACTCTTTCACTTTCTCTGCTTGGAAAGCTATGTGCCTTATTTCCTAATCTCTTCGTGGAGAATAATCTAAAGCACAGTGATCTGGCTTGCAGCATTCCCAGACTCTTTTCATTATTTTTGAGGGGGGGGAGCAAACACTGATGGAGCATCCCAGTGTCCAGCACTGGCAGGTGCTTGGCTCCCAGGCACATCCAGCACTGTGTGAGCAGTCTTTGTGCAATAGAAACTCTGGGGCTGTGCCTGGGGGGAAAAGAAAATCCCTGAGGGTTCCTTCCAGCAGTTCCTGGGACAGGACTGAGCTGTCAGCCGGGAGTTGATGCTCGCAGGGCTCGGTCTCGCCCTGTGCACTCAGAGGTCTGTGAGTGTCCCAGAAAGGCCTGTGGCAGCTCCTCTGTGCCATCAGTCACACCTGCTGTCCCCACTGCACTCCCAGGGCTGTGCTGGCTCTGGGTGCTCAGGCACTGTCCGCTCATTCCAGCTGGGATTTGGGTTTGTGCACAGCAGGCGCCCCCAGCCCTCCCTCCTCCCCGAGCTCGCTCTCTCTGCAGCATCAGAAGGTGAAACACTCAGAGGTGCTTTGTGATTAGGACAACAATCCAATAGTTCCTATTGATGAGGTTAATTTGTAACAGTTTCTTTTTTGTCGAGGTTTGGTTTATTTTTTTGTTGGGTATAAACACAACAGGAGTATTTACATATCATGGGTTTGGGTTGGAAGGGAACTTAAAGCTCATCCTGTTCCAACCCCCTGCCATGGGCAGGGATGTCTCCCACTAGACCAGGTTGCTGTCCCCTAAATGGATGTTGGAGAAAGCTTGGGATACCCTAGAGATGGAGCAGGTGGTGTTGGCTCATAGTATCCATATCAATGTGCCCCAGTTGTGTTTTCTAGAGCAATCCTTTTTTTTTTTTTTTTTAAAGAAAAAAAGAAGTATTTTATCTAAATGCCTAATAAATAATATTATTTAAATAGTTTTTAAAATAATTTAGGACTGAGAATAAGAAGCCTCAGTTGTGAGAGAAGAGACTTAAAATATACAGAGAGAGAAAATACCCTGAGCCTCCTAGAGCCTCTACTGAGAATTTGCTAAAGACACAGAGCCCCTGGTCAGAGCACATTGCAATTAACTCACAAGTGTTCATTTAAAATGAGAGACTGGTTTCCTGTGATGTTCATTTTTGTTGGCATATGTTTGACTTTCTGAATTCAGAGCTGATTTCCTTCTCATTCAAAAGTTGGTCAAGGGAAAAAAAATTATTTAAAAAAAAAAAAGGCAAAAAATAATAACTCACCTTGTGCAGCAGCAACTTTTCCTGGTGTGAGCTCTGGAAATCCACCTTGTGCAGGGCTCAGCAGCCACTTCTGTGGCTTGAGAAGCAAATTTGCACTTTGCCTTTCAAGGGTGTCCCACTTCAAAAGAAACCATCCGGTGAATTTCCCACGTCAGGTTGTTTTTCCTTCTGGTGTAGTCCAAAAAGAAACTGAAAATGAGAGTAAAGAAAGCCCTAGTGTCAGTGTTGGATCAGCTCTGCCAAACAAAAGGTTGTTCCTCTTGGAATACTCTATGCATTTCTGTGGTGAAAAGCATTTTCTCCCATTCCTTGCTGGAAATGCTGTGAGAATGTCACACGTACAAATTTGGACATTGATCCCAAAGCAGATGGAGGCTGGGGAGGGGGGGATGTTCTTTTTTTTTTTTTTTCTTTTTTTCTTTTTTTTCTTTTTTTAAATTGTTTCCCTCATGTCCCTTTTCATTTTTATTTTTTTTCTTTAATTAAAAAATTAACTCTTTGCATTTGTGCAATAACTACTTGCCATGAGAATGGGCAGACCTTGGAAATGCCCCGACTACTAACACAGCACAAGATGAACTCGAACAGAAAGTGGTGTACTTTTTCCTGAGAACTTTTTTTTTTTTTTTTTTTTTAATAATAAGCTCAGTTTTTACCCCAGTGTATTGTGGTGTCTTACATTTTTAGCAGTATTTTATATTTTTTCTGTAACGCACTAAGTCTTAGATGTTTTTAGAGCTTGTTTGTTATATTCACAATCACAGATTTTAAAAAAGAAAAAAGAAAAAAAAAAAAAAAGATCCTCACAAAGACCCAATTGACCAAAAAAACAAAAAAAAGTGTCATTTTTTTTGTACAAGTAGCTTTGAGAAGCCCACATTGTGTTGCTGTGACTCATCTTTTGTAACATTTTATTTCTTGGTATTTGTTTAAACATAAAAAGTAAGAGTTTTATCTGGCTGGCAGTGCAGGGCAGCGCTCCCTCGTCAGCAGAGGCATTGTTTCTGTCTTTGTTTGGTTTAGCCATAAAATGTTTGTTCTCAGCACTGTACAACGGTCCCTATATGATATGGAGAAGCAATATCACTGTATGAAACTCACACGATGTATTATTATTATTATTCACTAGCACCCTAGGTGTGATAATTGAAGTAAATATCTTTTATACAAACACAATTCCGTCTGGGCTGTCTTTTATTGAGGTGAGACCTGAGTCCAAGCAGCAAACATTTACATTGTGCTTCTGGTTTTGGTGATGCTCAAAGGGATCACAGGGATGGTTTGGTGGGATTTGTGTTTGGTCAGGGGAGGAAAATTTACTTTTTTGTATCTCAGTTCCTATGGGGAGTGTGTGTGTGTTTCCAGTATCTTAAATATTGAACTGTTAAGTGTTCAAAATGTTCAGTGAAATCCAAAAGTGGCCATTCCAGCTGCAGTCAGTGTGAGGTGGGCACCCAGCTGCACAGACAGAAAATACATATTTGGGGTCTGAGACTGCCAAGGGGGATTGTTTTGAGCACCACAGCAACATATCAGCTAATCAAAAAGGAAAAAAAAAATGTCAGTGACCTGAGGTTGGAAATGCTTTCGATTCAGAAATGAAAATGTCAAAGAATTTTCCCAGCTATTTGACTCACTTTATTTTTACAGATCCTACAGGAAAATAAATTCTTCATTTAGTGCCTTATGGGATGTTCCTATAAATACTCTCAGATTTACAGAGTGAGGAGCTTGGTAAGGAACAGGTGCTCGAATCTGTCAGTGGGATTGTGTTTTCAGAAGTAGTGGTAGAAATCATTTTTTGGGTGCTCTGGGTAGAGGATGTGTGTGTGTGTGTGTGTGTGTGTGTGTGTGTGTCTGTGCCTACTTGGGTGCTCTGTTTCCCCTGCTCATGTCTGGTTTTTTGTGAATTGAAGTTTCTTTTGGGGTTTCCACCATCTCCTGCAATACATCCCTGACACATTTCTCCTACCAGGCTCTCCTGAGCCCCCTTTAGGAGTTTCCTGTGGCACAGGAGTTCTGGAGGGCCAGGATGGATATTTGCTGTGGTTCTGTGCTGGAGAGCAGGGAGTCAGGCTGGCATTTCCCACCCAAGGGTGGCACTTTGTGCAGCTCCATCCTGGTGTCCAGTTGTGTCTCTGCCATCTTTAGTTCTTCAGTTGTGGGGGAATTCTCCTCAAAATGTATTCAAAATGCTACTGAATGCTTTCATTCCATGACAAATGTTCATTTTCTCATTTTGAAGCATCTGACAGGTTGTTCCACAGGATGGAAAGGTTCATGGTCTAACAGTTTTTATTTTTTCCCCTTCTCTTTAATAACTAGTCCAACTGTTGATTGCTATAAATGATATTATTGTGTATAATTTGACCCTGATTGTTTTTAAGCTTGATGCTAAACAGCTAGACTTTTAAAATGCCATGCCTCAGGTAGGTTAATTTGTGTATTTGCAACCTGCACTTTGCTTCAGGGGGGATCAGCATGAAACTTCTAAAATGCCACAGTGGTCATCATCAAAGGGTGTGTGAAACATGAGGAAGCACTGAGCTGGAGAAGGCTCACAGGAGCTCAGAATTTTGTATTTTGGGATAAAGCCAGGTGGTTTCTCTCAAGCCTAAATCTCAAAAAGTTCATTCTGGGAAGTTGGGAAGGCAACCCAAATCACAAGGCAGCATTGAGAGGTCAGGAGCAGATATTTATGGCCTTCCATGGAGATAGTTGGATCTCCCACTGTAATTTTATTGGGGCAGCCTTTCAAAAGGATGTCAAAATTCTCTTTTTTGGAAGAAGTGCATTCTGTGTGTTCCCATAGACCTTTCCTGGTTTGAACTGGGACATCACTGGGAGTTCCTGCTGGGACAGAGCTGCTGCTGGGGCTGGGTGAGGTTTGCATAGGAAGTGTCAGAGGGATTTGCTGCACTGGTGGGAAGAGTCCTTGGGTGCAGGAGGGAGTTCCCACCTCAGGGCCAAGGTCCTGGCTCTGCTTCTGCTCCACCAGCACTGAGAGCCAGTCTGACTTTCAGTGGGAAAAAGGATATTTTTGCACATTCCCACCAGGTGAGAAGCTGGGAGTGGCTGACCTGGTGCTTCTCAGCCCCACTTCTTGCCATTTGGAAATGTTGTCATTTTCTCCTCAGTATTTCTGTTTTAATGGAAGTGGTGAAGGAATTGTGTACTTGCCAACAGAGGGCTTCAGAAAACATGATTTGATTACAGCACAGCATTTTATTTTCTTTTTGCTCCAAGCTATGGGAAACTGATAAGAAAATTCAAACTGTTCTCTTGAACTCTTCCAAGTTACCCATGTAATTATCTTAGTACCCTTGGAAATAATCCCTTCTTGTATGAAATCTCTCTCTTTACAGGGTGAATTTATTAAGCAGTGCTGGGTTGCTTTGCTGGGGGCTGTTTATTTTGGAGTGGCTGGGCCAGCAGGAAGGGGAAGGAGAAATCCTTCAAACCTTCCCTTCCCACCAGGCCCTCAAAATGAAAGAAAAGAAAGGGAGAAAAGCAGGGGAGGGAAAAGAAACCCTGCCTGCACCTCTTCTGGCAGCACCTGGCAGAGAGACCCAGAGAGGTCTGAGGGAGCCCCCAGAGAGTCATGGAATGGTTTGGGTTGGAAGGGACACTTAAGGGACACCTTCCCCTGTGCCAGGCTGCTCCAAACCCCATCCAGCCTGGCCTTGGGCACTGCAGGGATCCAGGGGCAGCCCCAGCTGCTCTGGGCACCTGTGCCAGGGCCTGCCATAAAAAACCAACTTCCTTAGAACTCACCTGTATCTGCCCTCTTAGCTGAAAGCCATCCCCCCTTGTCCTGTCCTGCTGCAGTCTGGGGGCTCCTTCTCTCCCCCAAGGCCATTTTCCCTGCTGGCACTGAGGAGGGGCAGCAGGAGCTCAGAGAAGGATGCTGGTGCTGGGATGAGCTTGGCAGCTGGGGCTTTTCCTGGTGCTTCCTTTGGCACTTGGGCAGATGAAGTCTCAGATGTTGTCAGGGTGTTGGACGTGATCTGCTCTCCCCTTGTGCCTGTTTGGTCTCTCCGGCAGCACATGAAGTGAAGCTGAGCAGGGCTGTTCCTGCCAGGGCCATCCCTGGCTGCCTGGGGCTGCTCATCCTCACCAGGTCCTTCCTTCATCCCTGAAGGACCTCCCTGATGGTCCTGATGTCTTCTCTTACAACTCTGTATCAGACAAACCTCTGCACTCCTGCAGCTTTTCCAGGCCTGATACCTGTGCCTGGAGAACAGGGAGATCATGCTAGAACTTACAGATGGCTTTTAGAGTTGTCATCATTCCTCTCTTCATCCTCTCCTTGCTTTTTGTGCCCTTTCAGAAGCCCTGCAGAGGGTCTGATCAGGGAATGCCCTCGTGGCAGGCACAGATGGACCAGGTCAGCCCAGAAGCAGCATTGCAGGCTGAGATGATTCCCAGATTAATAATCCAGGCATTCTGGCTGCTCAGGAACTCTTGGACCTGACTGCCCTTTCCTCCCTCCCTGGAGATTTCTTCAGAAATTGCTTCAAAACGTCCCAAAATCCCAATTCCTTTGTGTTTCTGTTGTATTGGGGAGATCTCTGGAGCACTTGATCTTTATTTACCCTGGGGACATTTTTGGAGCAGTCCCTTGAATGACACTGATTTTTCATTGCCTGATGGGAGGTGAGATCTCAGCTGGGCTTTTGCACCACAACCTCCTCTTCATCCTTTGCTGCTGAGCAGATTTGCACCTCAGAGCCCACAGACAGGTGACTTGTGGAAAATCTTCCATCATTCCCTGCCTCCTGTCCTGTTCCTCAACCTGCTGGCAGCTCCCAGCAGTGGTGGCCCCAAGGAAAAGGCTTTGCATGAAGCTGAGGTGGACTGAGTGACTCCCACACGCTCTGGGCCAGGCAGAAATGTTGTCCCTCACCATGAAAAGGTCAAGGCAGAACTGGAACCATCAGGCTGTGCAATGGTGAAAGGCCTTTGACAGCCTTCCTGTTGCAGGAAGGGTTTTGGCTCACATCTTTCTGCCTTGGCATCTTCACAGACCGAAAAAAGAAGGCAGAGAAAATCATCCTGTGCATGCAGGGCTGGATCTGTGCATCCCTGTGCTCCTCATCCCTCCAGCTACAAAGAGCAGGGTCAAGGTCGAGTCAGCTCCCTTGATGCTCCTGGAAGGGGAGCAGGACTTTGGGCAATAACAGCCTTTTCCAGACTTCCTTAAAAGCTAAATGCCAAGTGTTTCAAGAGCCTGAAATTGGGCCTGAGTTTATGTGTAAACCTTGGGAGCTCTGGCATCAGGCAGAGCCGGAGGTAAGACTTTGTTGGCTCAAAAATGCTCCTGGAGAGCGATGCCAAGAAGTCTTGGCACGTTTTTTTCATGGGGAAGAGCGATGATTTCAACTCAGGGTAACTGTCCAGTCATGAACTGGAGTGGCCCAGCATGGGGAAAGGTGAAAGAGCTGGAAAAAGCAAAGGGTCCGTGGCAGACCCAGTTTCCTGCTTCTTCCTTTGGCTTCTGCTCCTTGCCCTGGCACTCTCAGACACCCCTGTTTGTGTTGAGTGAGTTTCCAGCTTTGAGCCTTGGTGCCAAGGCACTCCAAGGTTTGCTTATCTTACCATCTTCTTCCTTCCAGTCAATAAAATAGACTTCAACCCTTTGAAGTAGTGGCTTTCAATGCACTTCAGTTGACTTTTCAAAGAGAGCGTGCCACATCACTTCTCAGCTTGTTTTCTTTTTCTTTTTCTTTTTTTTTTTTTACAGTTATGTAAATTCAGGGAGGCCAGACAGTAAATAGAGGGAGATTAAAAAGTTCCAGGAGGCAAATCAGGGTGTGAACTTGCAGAGCATCAGCTAATTTGCCACAACTGCCCATGTGTGTGCTCCTACCCCATCACTTCAGCTACAGCACTCACCTCTCATTTCCTCAGGGTCCTGAGGATCCACAGGAGCAGTTCCCCTGGTCCCATGGATGTGTAGCAAGTTCCAGCCTATCTCACCCCAAGGTGATTTATTCATCTGTCTGTATCCTCAGGAATCAAGCCACCATCTTATGGAAAGATTGCCTCTCATTTATTTATGTCTGGCCTTAGAACTTCAAACCAAGTTGCTAGTATGTCTTAATTTTCTCCATCTGTGAAAACAGATGCTGTTTATTTTGGATGATTTGCCAAGGGAGCCCAGTTGCTGGGGCTTGTTACAGGAGTCAGAGTTGCTGTGTGGCAGCACTGGGCTCCTGGCTCAGGGCACTCCTGATCAGCCCCTGCCCCACCAGCCTGGGCAGGGGGCTCCAGGGATGTTGTTCCCTTCAATCATCCCCTCAAGGGTTTCCCCTGCAGCTTTGGAATGGCAGGAGGCTGGCTGGGCTGTTCACAAGGACTCAGTCAATGTTTTATTCTCACTCTGGGTTTGTTTCTTCCCCGTGTGTCCCACCCAGCACTGGCCTGTCCATGCAGGTCCTTGGGTTATTTCCAGGAACATTCATCCCATGGCAGTGCCCCTTGGGCACACACAGTTCCCACAAAAGGCATTTCTTCACAGCATTTGCTTTGAGCAGAGGCTCTTTCTGAGGGTTCCTTCAGTGTTTGGTGAGGTGTCATAGAATTATTAAATGGTTTGGGTTGGAAGGGAACCTTCACCATCACCCAGCCCAACCCCTTGCCACGGGCAGGGACGACTCCCTCTGGGCCAGGTTGCTCAGAGCCCCTTCCAGCCTGGCCTTGAGCACTTCCAGGGATGGGAATAGCCCAGTCCCAGCCTCTGATTTTCTGTGCCTGGCTTTTTAAAACCCAGAGCTGGCAGAGTTTGAGGCTAAAGACACTTGGTTTAAAACCCATTTTCCCCAGGACTTCACCTTCTTTGTCCCAATACCTTCTGCTGTAGCTCTTCTCTTCTCTTTGAGCTATTTGCACATCTGAGGGGTCAGAGGCAGGGCTCAGCAGCTCAGGGAGCACAAAGGCAGATTCCTTTTGCTGGATTCAGTGCCTGAGCTGCCCTGCCTGCCTGGCAGAGCCCTGCTCCTGCTGCTGCAGGTGAAGAGTTGATGGCACAGAAGTGTCGAGCTCGCGGGTGGCCACGGCCCCTGTGAAAAGGGAAAGTTATGATTAAAAAAAAACCAACCCAAAAACCAACTGAGAGGAGTGACACTGACAGGGAGATGAGAGGGAGGCTCTGTGTGCTTGGCTGCTTTCAGTGTCTGACACAGCTCCAGCTTTTGCTTTTTCTGTTAAGGAAGGAAGGAAGGAAGGAAGGAAGGAAGGAAGGAAGGAAGGAAGGAAGGAAGGAAGGAAGGAAGGAAGGAAGGAAGGAAGGAAGGAAGGAAGGAAGGAAGGAAGGAAGGAAGGAAGGAAGGAAGGAAGGAAGGAAGGAAGGAAGGAAGGAAGGAAGGAAGGAAGGAAGGAAGGAAGGAAGGAAGGAAGGAAGGAAGGAAGGAAGGAAGGAAGGAAGGAAGGAAGGAAGGAAGGAAGGAAGGAAGGAAGGAAGGAAGGAAGGAAGGAAGGAAGGAAGGAAGGAAGGAAGGAAGGAAGGAAGGAAGGAAGGAAGGAAGGAAGGAAGGAAGGAAGGAAGGAAGGAAGGAAGGAAGGAAGGAAGGAAGGAAGGAAGGAAGGAAGGAAGGAAGGAAGGAAGGAAGGAAGGAAGGAAGGAAGGAAAGGAAGGAAGGAAAGGAAGGAAGGAAAGGAAGGAAGGAAAGGAAGGAAAGGAAGGAAGGAAAGGAAGGAAGGAAAGGAAGGAAGGAAAGGAAGGAAGGAAAGGAAGGAAGGAAAGGAAGGAAGGAAAAGAAGGAAGGAAAAGAAGGAAGGAAAAGAAGGAAGGAAAAGAAGGAAGGAAAAGAAGGAAGGAAAAGAAGGAAGGAAAAGAAGGAAGGAAAAGAAGGAAGGAAAAGAAGGAAGGAAAAGAAGGAAGGAAAAGAAGGAAGGAAAAGAAGGAAGGAAAAGAAGGAAGGAAAAGAAGGAAGGAAGGAAATCCCTTTAAAACTGAGATCTTTGGTGACCCTTTTTTCTCTTAAATTGAAAAAACTCAGTCCCTGTAACTCAGAAGCCAACAGGATCCTTTAAGAGAGAGAGGCAGGAACTGGGTCTCCTTCTGGAGGCTCCAAAGCCCAGATCTCCAGAGGATTTTTGGGCAGGGAGGGAGGCCAGGGAACAATTCCTGCCCCAGGTAACCTCCTGGTGGGGTGAACCTTGGGCAGGATGCTCAGCAGTGCCTCGTGCAGAACTGGGGCCCCCAGCCCATGTTTGGCCAGCAAGAGCTTCCCAATTGCATTTTAATGTAATTTTAAAAGACAGCCAATTGAATAATTAACCACAGGGAAGAGGTTTTCTTCTTTCCAAATCTTGTTGATGCAAATATTTTGCATCAGGCCACCCATGTTTTGGAGCAGGCAGGGATTCCTCATTCCTGGAGAAACACTGACCTCCAGTGGGATGTGCCTTCAGCACAGCTACTGCTCGATCCGAGTCTCTTATTGGGGCTCTAAAATGCAAATATGCAGAGGGAGAAAAAATAAATCCAGGTGTTGTGTTCAAAGCAAGTGCCACCTCCCTTTCCCTGCAGTGAGGCTTGGTCCTTCTGAATAATATGGGAAGGGAAATGGCTTTAAACGGAAAGAAGTTTATCCAATCTAAGTTTAGATTGGAAATTGGGAAGGAATTCTTCTCTGGGAGGGTGGGCAGGCCCTGGCACAGGGTGCCAGAGCAGCTGTGGCTGCCCCTGCATCCCTGGCAGTGCCCAAGGCCAGGCTGGACAAGGATTGGAGCCACCTGGGCTGGTGGAAGATGTCCCTGCCCATGGCAGGGAGGGGAATGAGATGAACTTTAATTTGTTCCCAACCCAAACCACTCTGAGATTCTATTACACTGACACAGTAATTGTCTTTCTCATTGTTTAGGTTGAAAAAGACCTTTAAGATCATCCTTACTCCATCATCATGTCCCCAAGTGCCACATCTACAAAAAAAAAGGGAATTTGCACCAGTAACCCCCCTGATTTCCTGATTTCTGGGAAAGCAGAGTCACTGCTGCTCTCAGTCCAGCCCTGTGGCCAGGCCATCACTCCCTGTGCAAGGAGCTCCCTCCACAGCTGGTCTCTGGGTGTGTGGAGCATTTCCCAGCCTGGCAGAGCTGGGGGAGCTGGAACTGAGCTGTGCACACGTTGCACCCCCTGTCTGAAGGCTCTGAGGAGAGCTGCCCTTGCTGCTCCCCAGGCTGCCCCTGCACTTCTTGCTCCCTGGCTGCTGATAAACGAGGAGATTTTGTTTTGCCTTCCAGCTGTCTGGAAATTAGGGGAATCATTACAACAGGAATTATCAGGGAGGGACTGGAACAGATGGGACCTGAGCTTTGACCCCCCTGGCAATCCAGGCACGGAGGGACAGATCTGCATCCCCACGGTGGAGGGGCTGGCAGTGCAAACCCCAGCTCTGAACCTGGAGCTGAGCAGGTTTTCCAGCCAGGGAGAGGCCCAGACCCTGCTGGCAGCCAGGGAGAAAGGTGAACCAGGTGGATTTCTGCTGCAGGACAGTTTGGGGATGGATTTGCCACTGGAACCCTGGGCTCGCCCTGCGGGGCTGCTCCCGAAGCTGCACCTTCACTGCTTCACATCTGGGCTCCTCTGGGGTTACGTGAGGGGAATGAGAGGGTTTTGTTTTGCTCCTGGAGCATTCCAGCAGTGCCTGTTGTGGTTTAGGGTGTGGGTTTTCCTCTGGGGGGCAGCTGGGAAAGGGATCCTTTGTAGAAACTTGGCTGAGCGGGAGCGCCGGGGCTGCAGAGCCTGACCCCCACCCCCAGCCCCTCCTGGGGTGTCCCCCAGCCTGCTCCAGACCCCCACCCCACCACCTGCCCCTCCCAGCCCCCACAGCCTGGGGAGTCTCCTCCATCCCCTCTCCCATGCAGACCAGAGCTGGGATGGGTTCCTGGGCTCGGCTCCCTTTAACCCTGTCCAGGTGCCCCCGCTCTGCCCCCAGGTGCTGCCAGGTACCCCTGGGGCACCAGAAATGCTGCCTGGTGCCTTTGGAGCAGCTGTGCCAGTGCAGCTGTGCCCCTGGCACTGGGAGGTGGCCCTGCTCCCTGCCAGGGGCTGTGCCCACCTGGGGCACCCCCAGATGAACAGCCCCAGACATGCCAAGGCAAGCACCACGTGCTCCCAGCACACAAGATAGTTCAGAACCTGCTCTGTATCTCATCCTGCTGCCCTCAGCCTTCAAACCAAGTCCTTTACAAGCACAATACCCCGAAAAAAATTAAATGAAACCATCAAACTCAGGTGTGAGCAGGGACTGCTGCTGTGCTCCCAGACACCAGGAGGGAGCAGGGGTGCTGCCCTGAGCTGCTCTGCTGCCCCAGGTGGGGCTCCTCAGCTCCTTGGTGGCCCCTGGCACAGTCTGGGGCTCGGTGCCAGCCCTGGCTCTGTTTTGCAGTGCGCTGTGCAGAGCTGCAGATCCAGCTGAGCGAGGCTGTGGCCGCCCTGGCTGCCCAGAAGGAGCTCGTGGCCAAGCTGGAGCACGACCTGAGCACCGTCCAGGCCCTGTCTGCTGTGCCACGGCCCGAGGCAGAGGTACCACGGCCCTGGAGCAGAGCTCTGAGCTCCCCCAGGGGCAGGGGAGATGTCCACCTCCTCCTGGCCTCAGCTTTTGGGGGGTTTGGGGGTTACTACTACTATTATTATTATTATTATTATTATTACTATTATTATTATTATTATTACTATTACTATTACTATTACTATTACCATTATCATTATCATTATCATTATCATTATTATCATTATTATCATTATTATCATTATTATTTCATTTTAAATTAGTATTATTCATTAATTATTAATATTTATTATTATCATTATAAATTACTTCATATTATTAATATTTATTAATCTCTATTATAATTTTTTATTATTATTACTATTATTATTACTACTATTATTATTTCTTCCTTCCTTTTCTTTCTGATAATTTACCCAGCAGAGATGGGTGCATCTTCCCCCCACTGTGGGGACATGGGAGAGCGTTCATCTCCTCTTGTTTTCAGTTTTTGGGGGGCTTTTGGTGGTTATTATTATTATCATTATCATTATCATTATCATTATCATTATCATTATCATTATCATTATTATTATTATTATATGATGGTATTATTATTATTACTATTACTATTACTATTACTACTATTGCTACTATTGCTCCTATTGCTACTATTACTATTACTACTATTGCTACTATTACTACTATTACTATTACTATTACTATTACTATTACTACTATTACTATTACTATTACTATTACTATTACTATTACTATTATTATTTCCTTTTCTTTCTGGATATCCACCCAGCAGGGCTGGGTGCCTTGGGGAGGTGCTGCCATGGGAGGGAGTGGGGGGTACCAGGGGCACCCCGGGTCCATCCAGCCCTGCCCTTGGCTGGGTGTGAGGTGGATCCCCAGCTCCAGACCCGGCAGGGGTGAGGCTGCAGGGGCAGGAGGGGCTGCCCTGCCCTGCCCTGCCCTTGGGGAGGGTGGGGAATGTTGAATTTCTCTTTGTGCTGCGCAGGGCGCGGCCGGCCCCGGGCTGCAGAGGATCCCCGAGCCCATCAAGGAGGCCACGGCGCAGTTCTGCGGTGAGAGGGGAGCCGGGCTGGGCTGGGGGGCTCCTCCCCAGGGCTGGCAGCTCCTGAGAGTCCCTGCCCAGGGTGACTCCTCTGGGACAGCTCTCCGTGCTGGGCAGGGTTTGCCCGTCCTGGGGCTCCTCCCGGGGTGCAGCAGGCGCTGGGCTGAGCTGGGGATGCCAGGCTGAGCCCACAGCCTGAGCTCTGTGCTCTGCTCCTGCCCTGGCCACAGCAAACCCCTCCAGAGCCAGGGAGGGAAACATCAGCCTGCTCCAGCCTGCTTCCTGTACATCAGCCCCTGTGCTGAGGTCTGCAGGAGAAAATGAATCAAAAAAAAAAAAAAATAGCAACTCCTTGCTCCTCTGGGGAAAAAAAAAATCTTTCCTTTTTTCCTATTTTTTGCTTGGTTTTTTTTTTTTTTGTTTGTTTTGAAAGGTTTTGAAAACACAAGATAAACATTTATCACAGCAACAGTCCCACCAAGCTAAACAACCTGCAGCCACCCATCCTGCTCTGTGAATAACTGCTCAGTGCAGCTGGTTGAGTCATGGCCTTGGGGACACATTTCTCCTTGGCTGTGAATGCCACTGCCAGGAAGGAGGAGCAGGCAGGGATGGTTCAACATCCCAGGCACCCACAGAGCCCCAGCAAGGGGGGCAACCCATGTGGAACACCCAAAAAATGGGGTCCTGGATGAGGGGTCAGGGTAGGGGAGAGAGGATTGTGGCTCTGGGGCTTTATTTTAATGCTGCAGCTGCTGCAGAGGCCAGAGGAGAGAGTCTGGCAGGGATGGGGAGGGCTGGAGGCAGGGAAAGGCAGCCATGGGTTGCACAAATAATGCAATTGGTTTTCCTGTCCACTTTGAGGATGAGTCCTCAAAAATGAGAAAAAAAAAAAAACCAACATAAATAGCAGTGCATGTTGTAATAACTGTGCACAGGGGTTGGTCTGGGTGCCCCCGAGGTCCCACAGCAGGAGGAGCTTGAGCACAGCCCTGGGGTGGATGGTGGGCATCTCCCAGGTCACCTCTCACACCAACCCTCACCCACAGGTCACCCTGCACCCCCTGGCACCTCATTCCAGGAGGGCCAGGTGGACTCCCTGCTCTCCATCATCTCCAGCCAGAGGGAACGCTTCCGAGCCAAGAACCAGGAGCTGGAGGGGGTGAGGAGCCTGCTGGGGGCTGGGGGGCTGCAGGGGCTGGGGCTGGCCTGGCTGCAGGGAATTCTGTGCTGCTGCTGCTCCAGGACAGGTCCAAACCCCTCTGACCCTGTGTCCCTCTGTCCCTGTGTCCCTGTGTCCCTGTACTCCTGGCACAGTGTTTGGAGGTGCTGTGGAAAAAGCACTTAGAGAATACATTCTGGGGTAACAAATTGCAGTAGAGCCCAACATCACCTTTTCCAAGCTGTCTGGTTGTGTCTGCACCTCCTGTGGGAGCCACACCCCATCCCAAAGCCCCCCTCAGCCACCTGGGCTACCCCAGCCCTGCTTTGGCTTCCTGGCCAGGACTGGGAGCCCCCTTGTGCCACACCTGGGACAGTTTGAATTAGGAAGCAATTTGAATTCCAAGGCAGGGGGGTTCATTCCTGGGATGAAGGGGACTGAGCCCTGCCTGGGTGCCCCAGTTCCCCCCTGCCTGGGTGTCCCAGTTCCCCCCTGGCTGGGTGTCCCAGATCCCCCTGGCTGGGTGCCCCAGATCCCCCCTGGCTGGGTGCCCCAGATCCCCCTGGCTGGGTGCCCCAAATCCCCCCTGGCTGTGTGCCCCAGATCCCCCTGGCTGGGTGCCCCAGACCCCCCTGGCTGGGTGCCCCAGATCCCCCTGGCTGGGTGCCCCAGACCCCCCTGGCTGGGTGCCCCAGATCCCCCTGGCTGGGTGCCCCAGACCCCCCTGCCTGGGTGTCCCAGACCCCCCTGGCTGGGTGTCCCAGACCCCCCTGGCTGGGTGCCACGGTCCCTCCATCCCTGCAGGAGAACAGGATGCTGCAGCACACGGTGCACGCCCTGCAGAGCGAGCTGGACACCCTCAGAGCTGACAACATCAAGCTCTACGAGAAGATCAAGTTCCTGCAGAGCTACCCTGGCCGGGTGAGTGTCCCCCTGTCCGTCTGTCTGTCCCTCCCGGGGCTGGGCTCACACAACAGGCACAGAAATTGCACATTTCCAATGTGCAGCTTGCCTGGGAGTTGGAGCTGATTGGGTGGGAAAGGTTCTCCCTGCCAGGGAGGCAGTTTAGAACTGTGCTGAGGCATCTTTGACATCTTCAGAGGCAGAAGCCCAAATTTCCTCCCTGACAGAGCTGCTACACCCTGCCCTGATGCTCACTGCTGGCAAGTGGGGATGCTTCTGCCTGACCAGGCTGCCAGAGGTTAAATTGACCCCTGCAGCAGAGCCTGGAAAATAATTCATCCTGCCCCACTTGTGCTCATTCCTGAACTTCTTGTATCCAGCAGGGAGAGCTGCTCCCTGAGCAGCCAGAAGACAAAAGAGGAGAAACCAGCCCCAAATCATCCCAGTGATGCCAGGAGAAGGCTGGGAAGGGGGACCAGACTTTGCTGCAGCCTGCTCTGCTCGTGCTGTGCCCCTCAGAGGTTCCTCCCTGGGGGTTTGCAGCAGGCTCAGGCTGCTGCCTGGGAGATTTCCACTGCCAGCACTTCCAGGCTCTGCTGAGCTCGGGCTTGCCTTAGAAATGCCAAAGTGCCACTCACAGAGGGGACACCCATCTCCTGCCATCCTTCCCCCCCCTGGCTGCTGCCTTTCCATGCTGCCTGCACCCAGTCTGTTTTGTTGAGGGATATTTTAATAGCATTTGGTGCTGGGGAACTCCTGCAGCCTGCGGGACCTTATTTGGTGCCTTCCTTTATGTCCCCGTGATGACGCCAGGTCGTCCCCTCTGACATTTTTTCCCCTTTCTCCTGTGGAATATCATCTCCATGTTTATCCTCTGCCACAAGGCAACCCCTGAATGCCATTGCCATGAGCTAAAGAGCAAAACCCTCGGTGGCAGCAGCGCAGGGGATTGCATAATTCACCCCCTAATGGGACATGTGACACGTTAAAAATACTCAGCAAAGATCACTGCACTGGCCAGGCTGCGGCGGCTCCTCGCCCCTAAATCGGGCTCTGGGCTCATCTCTGTGACCCCAGGGTCGGGTTGCAGTGTGGGAGGCCTTACTAAAGGTTTACACAGAGGTGTAAGAGCAGCAGTGGGAGCAGGCAGGGCCCTCTGCACGCAGGAACAGATCCAGAAAGGCCTCGGGGAGGGGGAGCATGGCAGAGCTGGGGCAGGCACAGGGAATCAGCCCTGGAGCAAGGAGGCAGAGCCTGCAGGGACTGTGCCCAGGCTGGCTTTGGGCAGGAATGATGTGCAGTCTGCAGCTCCTGCAGAGCTGGAGGAAGGAGGAGCAGGGAGGCTGCAGGAGCATCCTCGGGGCTCCCTGCAGCTGAGGCTGTGTAAGAGGAATTGTACAGGAGAAGTAAAAAATCCATCCTGGCTGGACCCACCCAAATGTTTCCCTGCTTTCAAGGGGGTTTCTTCATTTTCCTTGCCCTTTTCCCAGCCTCTAACAGCTCTACAATGGTTTCCTCCTCCTGAACCTCTGTCCCTCCTGCCTGGCCCAGCAGCAGAGGAATTCAGGGTGGGATTTGCAGTAGCCCAGGGTGGGATTTGCAGCATCCTCCAGAGCTCTGTGGGGATGACACAGGTGACAATTATTTCATGGAAAGCACCCAAAATACCGAGACAAACCAAAACCATTCCACAATTCTATGAAGAAAGGACTTTTATTCCACAGCTCCCGTTGTGCTTCTCCTTTCTGAAGGGGACAGATGCTGTCAGCCCCGTGGGTCAGCTCTGGGCTGTGCTGCTCCATCCTTTGGGGGTGTTTCCTTCCAAAGGGGGGAGCTCAGGGCTCTGTCCTTGTGCTGGGTGTCCCTGTGGCTCTCACCCCACCTTTGCTCCCCCAGGGCAGCAGCAGGGATGACACGGAGCAGCGCTACTCCTCCCAGTACGAGGAACGCCTGGACCCCTTCTCCTCCTTCAGCAGGAAGGTGAGAAAGGCTCCCCAGCACCTCCCTCTGCATCAGCCCCTCTTTCATGCCCAGATGAAATCCAGGGAGCTCTGATAGGATGAGACACACTCAAACATCCTTTGCTTTCAAAAATAAATAAATAAAAGTCACTGTGCCCAGGTGATGGAAGGGGGCGGAGGGTGAATGGGACCATCCTGGGGCACACAGCTCCTTCCACGTTTTGCAAACCCCAAATTCACCCTCTGAGCCTCAAAATCTTGTATGGTTTCCTTGTAGGAACGCCAGAGGAAGTACCTGAGCCTCAGTCCCTGGGATAAAGCCACGCTGAGCATGGTGAGTGGCTGCTCTGCAGCACTGTGGGGGCTGAGGGGACCTGAGCCCAGTGCCTGCAGGGGAAGGGGCTGTGGGGCAGGGAAGGGCCTGGCCTGGGCAGGTGCAGAGCACACTGGCCATGCTGGAATTGGGGTTAGGAGCAATCCCTTCCCTCCTTGCTGCCCAGGGCAGTGGTGGCATCACCATCCCCAGGGGCATTTCAAGGACAGGGAGATGTGGCACCTGGGGACGAGGTTCAGTGCTGGGGGAATGGTTGGGCTCAGGGATGGCTGGGGTCTTTTCCAACTGAGACAATTCTGATTCTATTCCGTGGTTCCAAGCACCTCTCCTCTGGTTTGTAACACGCTGTGGGGCTCAGGGCTGCACCCCTGCATAGGAGACCCCCCCCCAGAGAGCCCCAGCACCCCACACATGTGGGGAGGAGGAGTGTGAGGGGCTGCAGAGGGTCCAGCACTCCAGGGAAGATCTCTGCCCCACACATTGGCTTCTCCTTAAAAACCCCTTCCCAAGCCCTGATCCTCCCTGCTCTGGCTCTTCCTTCCAAAAAAGCATCAGGGGAATTCCTGGGGGAGCTGTGCTGTCTGCAGCAGCAGAGGGTCCTTGGCACAGAGGTGACTGCTGCCACTGCCCCTCGGGCTGCCATCTCTTAGGGTAGAACTTTCTGAGCTAAAAACGTGGTTATTGAGGAAATCTGACTTACAGAGGAATCTGTGGCATTAGCAGCAGGCTCAGGATGAGGTTTTGGCTGAGTTAACCCCCAGCTCTCCAGCACAAGGGAGGTGAACGTGGGACTGAGAGCACAGAGATATCCTGGAATAAAGGCAGAGCTGTCATTTGCATAAAAACCAAGCAAATGCCAACATGAATATGGATTGTGTGGCGTGCTAGCACCACGGAGAATTAATGAAAGGCATTCACACACACAAAAAAAAACTGACTTAGGGGAGTTCTTCCTTGGGAATATTTAAGAACATAATCTTGTTTGTTCCAGCAGCCTCCGCCGTGGCCGTGAATAGCAAAGACGATTTCAGCCCGGAATGGGTTTGGTGGGAGATCTGTGGGTTTTAATGCCAGCTTTGGAAAGCCTGCCTGGTGTTTGGGGAATGTGCTTATGGCCATAATGAGTCCCTGGGTTGCAGCAGGAATAAAGAGAGGCTGTGAAGGAGGGCAGGGCAAGGCACTCCTATGCAAGGCACTCCTCTGCTGCTCCTGATTTTTGTGCTTTTGAAGGGGTGGGCATGGAGGTTTTGCCACTGGGATCTTGGTGTGGGGTGCCAGAAGGGCTCAGGCATCAGCAGGGTCTGGCTGTGGCTCAGTGGCCTCTCCAAAATGAGGGGTGGAGGGAGATTCATCCTGACCCCACAGGTTTCCAGCCCCATGGGGTGGCACTGCCAGGCTGGAGAGCAAAGCTTTTGGGACAGAGCTGGCAGAGCCAGAGCAAGGGGACAGCAGGGCCAGCTCTGGGAGCACCAACACAGCCTTGGCTCCAGGGCCCTGCTCAGGAGGCGACGAGGGGATGCTGCAAATCACAAAGTTGTTTGAGCTCACAAATTAAAAATGTGCAAAGCTTAATTACTGCCAGGGCTTCTCTGAGGAGCAGGCACCGAGGCAGGGCTGGCACAGCTGGAGCAGGGAGAGCTGCTGGAGAGAGCTGGGCTAAAGCAACTCAGAATCAGCCCCCAGAAGGGTTTTCAGTGGGGGAAAGCCCACGCTGAACCCACCTTGGGCTGGAGGCACTTGTGCATCCCCTCTGAAGGAGCATCACTGCTCAGAGCTGGGCACAGGTGGGTGGCAAACACCCCTCCCTGCAGGTTTGTGCAGGGACAGGCTCCCAGTGCTGGCCAGGATCTCTGCAAGGCTGTTTGAGGGGAGCTGGTTCCCAGTGAGCCACACTAATCTGGGATTTTCCATCCTGCTCTCCGCAGGGGCGGCTCATCCTGTCCAACAAGACCGCTCGGACCGTGGCCTTCTTCTACACCCTGCTGCTGCACTGCCTCGTCTTCCTGGTGAGGGGAACCCACTGGGGTGGGATCAACCATCCTGTCCATCCTCTGCTCCCCTCCAGGGCTGCTTGAGGCGCTGTGCCAAGGCAGAGCGGGGTTGGTGGCTCTGCAGGCACGGCAGGGGGACGTGGGCATGCCAAGGAATCTCCCCTCGGCTCCACGGGGTGGAAATCCCACCCTGGGTGGGCACAGGCTGGGCAAGGGAGGAGCTGGGAGCTGTCTGTGTGCTGGTGTTGTTCCTGGGATCGGCCATGGGGTGATCCCAGGATCCTCCATGCCAGGAGCTCACACGGAGTTTATTGTGTTGCCAAGCAAGCCCCTGCTCAGTGGGGAGCAAAATATTGGTTAATTATTATGATTCTAACACCACAGGTGATTTTAGGAATAAAATACATGCCCCTGAGCCCACACTAGACCATGTGGATCCTATTCCTGGCTGCATCCCTAAGCTCCAGCTCGGTGGAGTTCATTTGCTGCCTCTCCAGGGATGAGCTCTGGCTCTCCCCGTGCTCCTGACATGCCCTGTGGCTCCATTTTTCTCTAGTTTTTGGGTTTTCCCATTAGGGTTGGAAGTAGAGAAGCAGAGTTTTGGGAGGAATGGAGGCTTTAGTCAGCCCAAATCTCCTGGGAGTTTGTCATAGTGCAAACTCCTCCTGTATCCTTGCAGAGTTTCTGGGAGTTTATTTGTCATTTCAGGGAGGAAAAAAAAAGCCAAACAAATCATCAATAATTAAACGAGGAAGTGAGATGAAAGCCAAATCAGAACAATATTTCTGTCCTGCTCTCAAAGTTATTTTGGTGAGGAAAGGAGCAAAGGAAATAAAAAGTTAAACATCATTAAACTTTAAAGCTCTAACCCAAAAAAAAAAAAAAAAAAAAAAAAGGAAAAAAGGAAAATTCATAAATATTACATGGCTGGAATGATCTTACATCATCTAGACACAAAAGAGCCTGAAATCCAGCACCCAGCACTGCCTGGCTGGGGATGAGCTGTGTGAAGCCCCTGCTCCTCCATCCCCCAGGGGCGGTGACACCTCTGCCACCCATCCTGGCAGACTCCAGTGAGCCCTGGTTTGGGTTTGCTGGGGGGTGTTTTGTGGTTAGGGAGATTCCCTGGTGATACCAGCTCACAAACCCCCAAGGCTTGAACCAGCTGGGGATGGGAGGGCTTCTCCCTCTTCCCAAAGCCCAGCACTGCCCAGACCTCAGCCCTGCAGCGGGAACACCGAGGCACGAAGGTACAAAGGAGCCAAGCCAAGCCCTGACCTTCCTTAAGCCTGTTCCAAAAATACCTCTCCATCCATGTGCAGCCCTGAGCCTTATCCCAAACCACCCCAGCCACAGCAGCACTGTCCCAGTAAAAATAACCCACTGGGAAAGGTCATCCTGACCATCCTGAGGGTAACCCCTGCTGGTGACCACAGAGTCACAGTGTGGGTGGGAAGGGACCTCAAAAATCCTCCAGAGCCATGGCAGGGACACCTTCCACTGTCCCAGGCTGCTCCACACCCAGTCCAGCCTGGCCTTGGGCACTGCCAGGGATGCAGCCACAGCTGCTCTGGGCACCCTGTGCCAGGGCTGCCCACCCTCCAGGGAAGAATTCCTGCCTGGTGTCACATCCAACCCTGCTCTCTGTCGGTGTGAAGCCATTCCTCCTTCCACCCATGGCACAAGTGGCTCTCAGGATGGGATGGCAGGGCCAGGCTGGCCCAGCAGTGGCACAGGCTGCAGTGAGGAGGGGCTGGGGTGGAGGTGGGAGCAGAGCTGATCCCATCCCTTCCCTTGCAGGTGCTCTACAAAACCGCCTGGAGCGAGAGCGTGGGCCGGGACTGCTCCGCCTTCTGTGCTAAGAAGTGAGTGGGGACAGGCTGGATTGCCTGGTGGGGGGCTTGGGGGTCTGCAGCAGATTTTTTGGGCACCCCAGTGCTGGAAACAAGGCCAGTTAATTGGGCTTTAAACCCAGTGAGGGAGGGGGGGAGAAAATGCTCATGGAAAGGGGCAACCACTTGTGTTGGGTTCTCCAAAGCCTTTCCTGCAGGCAGCCAGGAGGAATCCTGGTGAAGGTTTATTATAAAGGTTTATAAACTTGATCCTGGAGACCTGGGGGGTGTCAGACCCGTGCCATGGCTCCAGTTCCCTGCTGGCCATGGCTGGAGCAGAGCACAGTGCTTGTCCTCAAGGAATGACCCCTTGGAATGGCTGCTGGGCTGCCCCAGCACCTCGGGGCACTGCCCCAGCTCCTCGGGGCTGGCTGCAGGCTAACGTGGCTCTGCCCTCTCCCCAGGTATGCTGACCACCTCCACGAGTTCCACAAGAATGGGGACGTGGCTGGCATGTGGCAGTGACACCGGGCACGGCCCCTCTGCCGCTGGAGCTGTCCCCAGTGCTGTGCTGTGGCTTTGCTTTCTGCTCTGTAGGATGAAGGCAGCGATCCCCCCCACTCCCACCCCTGAAATTGAAAGCCTCAGCTAAGGGAGAATCATTTTCCAGCCCTGCAAGTGCTGCAGCAGTTCCCATGCTTTCCTCAGAGAGTTCAGTCCTTGCCAGAATATGTGGAAAATGCAAGGTCAGGGGCAGCCCCCCTGGCAGAGCCACCTCTCTCTCCATCCTGTTTGGTGGGCAGCGCTGGGTGGGCTAAATCCAGCCAGAAATGGGGAGGAAAAGCAACCTCCTGAACTTGCATTTTCAGCTGCAGTGCTCTGTGAGAATTCCTGCTTTGCTCCTGCTGGGCACTCACAGATGCCCTTCTTGACCTGGAGCCCTCAGTCTGGGAATAATTAGGAATAGCTTGGGACTTAAAGGGCATGAAGGGAGGTGCTGCTGGTCAGGCCTGACCTCACAGGGATGCTCCAGACTCTCCTTGCTGAGATGTTTCTGCCTCTTAGGAAACCACAAGTCAAATCAAGCAATTGCTGGTGATTGGGTTTGCTGGGTGATGAACACTGGGCTGCTAATTTGGGTTGATTTGGAGAGACAGAGGTGAGAGGAGATGCTCCAATTAAAAAGAGCAGGTCCCAGCAATCTCTCCTTCCTGCTGTGACCACGTGGTGAGGGAAGGTATTAGCTCGTTAACGTGGCCCTCAATTAAAATTCCCCTCTGCAGACAGGAGAGCAGCATTGCTCCCAATTAATATTTCATTGCAGACTCCCATCCATTCCCATTCCAGTTGCTGGGAGCCAGGGCCTCTAACAGAGTGTGCAGGCAGGGAAAGGCCTCACATCTGCCACGGGCAGCCAGGGTTTATTTATAGGAGCTGTGGCCAATGGCAAAATGTAAAATACTCATAAATTGAAGGGAGGGATAAACCCTGAGGGACCAACCTGCGCCTGTCCTGCTCAGCACAGGGGAAACTGAGCCCAAGTGGAAGGGAAGCAGTGAGGGGGTGATGCTGCCATGGCTGGGGCCCTCTGCATAAACCAACCAACTTCAGACCTGGGGGAGATGAGATTTGGCTGCCTGAAATCAGTAGATGGGAAATATGATCTAGGGAAGGGTGGGCTGCTTTTTGAGGCTTTGTTGGGAAGGTTAAAATTGCTTTTTTTAGCAGCTGTATGCGGTGTCTTGGAATTGCAAAACTTCTGCAGCTATTCACACTTGTACTCCTCATAAATGACTTAAAATAGATGTCGAGTTCTGTTGGACAAGTGATAAAATAAACTTAGCCATGCATTGACTGGCTGGCTTTTGTGCTCTGTTTCCTTTTTTTTTTTTTTTGGACTTTTGATATTAAACAACTGAGAAATGTCCTGCTCCAGTCCAAGGGCAGAGTGTGCAGCTAATTTTAGAAACCCATTACAGCAGCTAAAGGCAGTGATGTCTCGCAGCGCCGGGGAGGGCAGGACCTCTGTCCCCATGAGCTGGAGCCACGTCCCAGCTGCCATCAACACCAGCATCCCAGGGGCCTGAGAGAGCCTCTGGAGATGGAGGAATTGAGCCCAGGCAGCTCCAAACCCTGGGACATTCTGGATGTCCCCACGTGGCTGCTGGCACAGGCGCTGCAGCTGGACGGTGTCAGTTTGCCTGGCTAATTTTGGTGAGCTGTGCATCATCCCCCTCTTCCTCAGCCTCCTTTCTCCTGGCTTTCCCAGCCCTGGGAGAGCCCAGCAGCCCCAGCCTGGCAGAGCTGGGCTGCTCTGGGCTTGTGGGCACAGCTTCCTCTGTGCAAGGGGGGCTGGGCAGGGCCAGGAGCTGTTCCCCCTCCACGAGGTTTTTTTTTTTACCTGGGTCTTGCCAGTCCCCTGGAGCTGTTGAATCTCGTCCCTCAGGCACAGCTGTCACCTCCTTCCATCCAAAATAAAAATGACAAGCTGGCTGATTTGTCCCAAAATCCCTCCCAGGGAGGGCAGGGGTTGGATGTGGGTTGTGTTTTCTCCTCTGATCTCACAGTTTTGCAGCTTCCAGCAGCTCCCACTGCCTGGCATGGCCCTGCTCCCCTCAGCTGGCTCACCCAGCCCTGGGGACCTTGCAGCAGCCCAGGGATGTCCCCAGAGCCACTCCCAGGAGCCCAAACCCTGTGTCCTGAGCAGGGAAAGCCCGAGCTGGGCAGGGCTCTCAGGTATTGCCCAGAGCCTGAGCCAAGTCTTCAGAGCTGCTTCCCAGAGCTGTGCTGGGCTCCAGGGGATCCTGGAGATGCCAGGCAGAGCAGAGTGTGCCAGGACAGCGGGATGTTCCTGCTCAGGACAACACAAAATCCTGCACTGCTGCTGCCTGGGGAGATGCCCTGCATGTGAGGGGTGTCCTGGAGTGGGCAGGCACAGGGGGATGGCTCCTCCAGCCCACAACACCCCCTGGCACCCCCAGCCAAGCTTGGAAGTGCTGTGTCCAAACCCCTTTCCTCCAGAAAAATGGCATTGTGCATCAATTGAAGCAAGCAGGAGCCCCAGCTTCAGGGAAGAGCTCCAGAGCAGCTCAGCCTGGCAGGGTTTGCCTGGGAGGAGCAGCTCTGTCCTTGTTGTGCTGTGGGATTCAGGGCACAGCCAGCTCCTCATTCCCTGCCTGATGCAGCTCTGGGGTGTCCCTGGCTGTGCTGGGTTTTGGGGACACACTGACTTCTCCTTACAGCCACCCACAGAGCCACAGCACCCCTGACACCCCATTTCCAGCCAGGCTCAGAGGGCAGCCCCAAAGCACCCCACAATCTGTCCCACTCTTGGAGGCAGGGGGAGAAAATGGGAATTGGTTTTTTTACTAATTTGATTTGAAACCCCCTTTTATCCCTGAGTGATTCAAAAGAAAAGGATTTCAGCGACCCCTTGCTCTCCCTTGCTGTTTTAAATTTAATTATGGGAAACAATTTTAATTAGTATCGACAGATATTCAGGAAAATAATTATGGGCAAACCTTTGCTTCTTATATCTGTTCAACCTGCGAATCTCCCAGCCCATCTCAGAGACCCAGCCTGAATTTTGGGGGGTTTATCCACTAATAAAAGGCTCCTGGGGAAGCTGGGCTGGCTAACGAGATAACAGGCTGCTCACATCTGGGTCACAAGTTCAGTTTTTGCCGTGGGCAAAGGAGACAAGAGAGAGAGAAATCACTGCCAGGATGTGGCCAATCTGTCGCGATCTGGGCAGAGGGGGCTGATCCCCCTCCAGGGTTGGATTCGGGATGCTGAATGATCTGGGCAGAGGGGGCTGATCCCCTCCAGGGTTGGATTCGGGATGCTGAAGGTCCTGGCAGCTGCAGGGAGGAGCGCTGTGCGCAGAGCAAACTGCGGCAGCGATTATTGCAGCGCTATAAAACACCAATAATGCCATTTCCGAAAGGTTTCCTGCCGGCAGCCGGGCTCGGAGCCGCCGGGGCAGGGCAGGCACCGGGCTGGGGATGCGGAGGGAGATCGATGGCTCCGAGCGGGGATGCCAGAGAGACGGGAAAGGAGCTCAGACACAACCACGGGGCATTGCCAGCTCAGGGGGTACCCAGCGAGCCCGGTGGAAAAACAGAGCGTGGGGCAGGGGCAGGGACACAGCCCAGGCAGGGTGAGACAGAAGCAGTTTGGGTGTCTCCACAAAGGCATGGGCACAGCCCCCGAGGGGGAAAAGGAGGTCACACATTAAGGGTTTGGGTATCTGGCAGCAGGAACCTGGCCAGGTACTTATTTCTGGAAATGTGGCTCTAATTATCCACTATGAGAGGAATTGTGGATTTGTCTTTACAAACAAATCCACTATTTGTGGCTGTGGGTCTGCTGGTGGATAAAGCCAGCTCTGGGAGATAAAAGAAACAATGGGAAGGATTCCACTGATTGATGAATGGAAAAAGGTGTTTGCTTTTATAAATAAACTTTAGGTTTGCTGATGAAATTAGACATTGAGAGATGAAAGAAAGAATGGGGAAGAAAAACTCCTAAATTCCATAAGAATTCAAAATGAAAAGGGAGGGTTATTCATTAGAGGGAAATCTTTGGTATCAGGTGTTTTGGGAAGTCTGTACCTCTCAAGTACCTCAGCCATGGGGAAAGAGAGAAGGGAAATGTGGCTGGGAAATTGGGATAAAAAGGGAGGCTGAGTCCTCCAAAAATTGGAGAGATCCCAGGGGAATGCCCCACGGCCTCTCCCTTTATTCAAATAAAGTTCCAGGACTCCTCTGTCTCCTTTTTGGACATAAACCTCTGGCGTTTGTGGATTAATTTTCCTAACAACTGCAAGCAGGGAAATGGTGCTGCTGCCTCTCCAGCACTGGATGCCTTTAAATCACAGCTGAACATCTGCCTCGGAGCCGTGCTCCAGTCCCGGCAGGAATTGCCATCCAAGGGTGAACAGCCCAGCGAGCATCACCCTCCCATTTCCTCCCTGCACACGGAGCAGGCAGAGCTGCTGGCTGTGGATGGATGGGCTGCTTTAAAGATGCTGGGAAGTCCCTTGGCCACCTGGGGACACCCGGTCCCGTGGGAGAGGGGACAGCAGCCAGCAGAGGGATGGGGGAGAATGTGGGAATCACAGCAGGGTTATCCCAGCCATGGGCTGCCACCATCCCCTGCTGCAGCAGGGCTGGGCACCTCTGCCACGAGCTCTGATAGCACCTGAGCCCCCTAACCCTGTTAATAGCCACCCCTAAGTGGGATTCTGGGCAAAACCCCACTCTCCAGCAGGAGAAAGAGGCTCCCCCGTGCTGGTAATTTGTGTTTTATTGCTTCCTGTTGTGTGAGACATCTGACGGCAGGCCGGGGCTGAGAGCTGCTGCGGCAGATGGAGAGCCCCCCTGCTCCCTCCCCCTGCTCCCTCCCCCTGCTCCTTGTTTACAGAGTCTCCCTGGAGATGCACGGGTTTTTCCAGCTCCCAGGGGAAGCCAAGGGAGGGATCTTCCCCTCGCTGCCCCCGCCCCAAAAGCCTTGTTCCCGTTGAGGCAGGGAAACCCAAATGAGGCACACGAGGTGGAAATGCCACGCTGGCACTGGGAACGCTGCAGGGGCAAGAACCCTCTGCAAGGGATCCCTGTGGGGACAGCAGCCACTGCCAGGGGGACACCACAGCCCCTGCCCTTCATTTCCCACCCGGAGAATGGTTGGGAGGGGGTTTAGGGAGGGGGAGAATGGCTGGGAGGGGGTTTAGGCACAAGGAGAATGGCTGGGAGGGGGTTTAGGCACAAGGAGAATGGCTGGGAGGGGGGTTAGGCCTAAGGAGAATGGCTGGGAGGGTGTTTAGGCACAGGAAGAATGGCTGGGAGGGTGTTCAGGCACAGAGGGAATGGCTGGGAGGGGGTTTAGGGACAGAGAGAATGGTTGGGAGGGGGTTTAGGCACAGGGAGAATGGCTGGGAGGGGGTTTAGGGAGGGGGAGAATGGCTGGGAGGGGGTTTAGGCACAGGAAGAATGGCTGGGAGGGGGTTTAGGCATGGAGAGAATGGTTTGGAGGGTGTTTAGGCACAAGGAGAATGGTTTGGAGGGTGTTCAGGCACAGGGAGAATGGCTGGGAGGGGGTTTAGGCACAGGGAGAATGGCTGGGAGGGTGTTTAGGGACAGGGAGAATGGCTGGGAGGGGGTTTAGGCATGGAGAGAATGGCTGGGAGGGTGTTCAGGCACAGAGGGAATGGCTGGAAGGGTGTTTAGGCACAAGGAGAATGGTTTGGAGGGTGCCTGAGTGCCTGGGGGTCGGATGGCTCCTGTCCTGTCCTGTCCTGTCCTGTCCTGTTCTGTCCCTGCGTGCTGTCCCCCTCCTCTGGGGTGGCACAATCTGCCACCTCCCTGTGCCCTGGAACTGAACTGGGATTTTCCAGGGCTTTTTCCCAGTTCCCCTCCACACAGCAGCCCCTGCAGGTTCACAGGGTTATGGAATTTCCCTGGCTGCTGCTTTGGGCCGTGTGGCTTCATTCTAGAAACTTCTTTAGGGGCGCTTTGCGCACCAGCCCTGCTCCTCACACACACCTTGCCCAGCTCCCCACAGGCTGCTGCAAAGATGGAAGCTTTCAAAGCCAAGGGAAGGTTGGGATTTTGGAGCTGCTAACATTTTTAAGAGCTGCTCTGAGTCCAGGCAACGATGGTTTTCCCTTTAATATTTAATGCTTTTTTTCTTTTCCTCCTTTATTTATTGAACACACGTGCGAGGGAGCATTCAGAGCTGCTGCAGGGAGCTGGGCACTGCAGGAACACCATGGCCAGCCTAACCCAGCAGCGTGGGGCTGCTTCAAAGCCAAGGTTGCCAGAAGGGCATTTTCCAGCCTGTAGGAAAAGCAAAACCCTGGAAAACTGCAAGGAAAAAGCCACTTGGACCAGCACAACAAGAAATGCTGGGGAGAGGATCCTGCACAGCCAAGATCAGCCCTTTGCCAGCAGGAGCAGCACAGTTTTCCTCAAGGTTTCCAGGTGCAAGGAGCTGCTGTTGCTGGAGTGTTTGCACATGGGAAAGGTGAAAGCCCTTTTTCTGTGCCTGAAATCTCCAGGGGTTTGGCTCCTGCTGGCTGGAGGCTGCAGAGGGACCTCTGGGACAATGGGATGATCCTGGAGCAGCAGCACTGAGGGAGTGCACAGCCCTGTGACACCCAGGAAGAGCAAAGGGGAAGGATCTGACCTGGCACAGCCCCAGGGATGGGGTCCTGAGGTGCCCAGCTCCACCAGGCTGGCTGTGGGTCAGGAGCAGGAGTCCCAGGCTGTCTGTCCCCAGGCAGGGGGACAAACAGGAGGTGACTGAAGGGTGATGGTCCTGGAAACCCCCCCTGGCCAGGGCAGCACAGCCACGGAGGGGTCTGGGGAGGTTTTTGAAGCCTTTTCCTCCGTGGTCTCTGTGCAGGCAGAACAAAGCCTCTGACACCATTTCTCAGGCACAGCCCCAGCAGAGCCGAGCAGCACAAAAAAAAAAGGGATATTTAAGAGACAACCCAGGAGCAGCTGATAACCTCTGACCTCTGCCTGCAGGCACAGGAGGTGGCTGGGCAGAGAAGGTGCAGAAGGTGCCTGTTCCCCTGGGAGAGACCTGCTCACCCCAGCAGGGCCAGCACAGCCCCGGGGTGAGAGCAGGCAGGAGCAAACACGCTGTGGTTTGGGGGTTTTTGGGGTTTTTTTTGCTAAAGTTTCAGTTCTGCAGCCCCAGTTCACATCCCCCCAGCACAAGGAATGGTGTGGGAGTGCCTGCCCCGACACGGGGCTCTGCTCGCAGCGCTGCACGCTCGGCGAGCTCCGCACCTGAGCTCTGCCAGCAGGTGCCGGGAGGCGGCTGGAGCTCAGCCACAGCATCGCCTTTCATTTGCATCAGCAGGAGGAGGGAGAGCAGCAGCAGCAGCAGAGCCAGACTCTGGTGGCTTCCCCCGCGGTGGCCCGGGGGAGGGAAGGAGGTGCCCTCGGAGGTGGTGCATAATCTTTGGTTTGGATAATCTTCTCTCAGGCACAGGGACGGTACACAGGGCTCTTGGGGATGGTCCTGTGCAGGGCTGGGAGTTGGACTCGGTGGTCCTCGTGGGTCCCTCCCAACTCAGCTTTTTCTGGGATTTTGTAGCAGGAAAAAAAAAACATAAATAAAATAGAATTACAGGACAACACAGGGTCGGCTGAGAAAGTTGGGGTGCACTCATCTCCCTTCAGACATGCTTCCAGGAGACACAGAGAGAGCACAAACACATCCTGCTGGTGCATTCCAAGGGGCCCAGTGAGCTCCATCCCAGCAGCATGCGCAAGAGAGACTTGTTCTCCTTGGAGGCACCAAGATCAGGCAGAACAAACCGCTGTAAGATGGAAAATGTTGGATTGTGTCCGCTGATACAGAGCTGAACCCCCTTTTGCTCCTGATTCTCCAGCGATGCAGAAGGATCGAGCCCTGAACCCTTTTTCCACCTGACAGTAGGATTGCACTCCCTCCCCACTCATCAACCCCAAATATTTCTCCCTCCCATCCGAGTCAGACACTGAGAGGTCACTGAACACAATCCTGGACAGATGTTTGAAGCACAGAAGAGCCGTCATGTGGTGAGGGACAGGCTGTGTGCACACAGAAGGGATGTGGGGTGAACTGAGGCTGAGAGCTGGCTGACCACTCTCCAGCACAGCTCCTGCCTCTGCTGGTGCTCTCCATCTCCATCCATTCCATTGGTTATCCCACAGAAAGAGGAGGATGGGTTTTGGTCCTGATTTTGTATCCCTTTCAGTTTGTACATCCTCCCCCAGGGAATTTCTGGCTTTGTTCTGGTCTCTGGTTGGGCTTGTCCATCTCTGAGGTCATCCTGGGAGAGCATCACTCAGCCAGGGCTGCACAAACACTCTGGGGAAGAAAAAGCTCAGGTCACAGAGGAAATATTAAACACAGTTTTTGTGTTGAAAGGAAAGGGCTTTGCTCCCTCTCAAAGGTAAATCCTGAGATGCAGGGTGAGCAGGAGAAGGGAATTTGCACATCAAGGTCTTCCCATCAGTGAAGGCTCCTCCAGCCCCGTGGCTGGGCTGTCACTGCCTGTTTGCCTTCTCCAACACACCAAAGGACATTTTAAAACAATTTCTCCTCCACAAATAAATACAAACCCAAACCGCTACATCTCCAGGTTTCCTCTCTTTTCCCCTTTCATCCCTGTGACATCTTCCTCCAACAAATCCTCCCCTTACATCCCATTAGGGACTGCTCCTGGACAATTTGCAGCTGTGACAGCCCGGGAGATGCCTGGGGCCTGTCTGCCTGGCTGACAGCTCGCACACGCACCCGGCTCTGCCGTGCCCGCCCGGAACGGCTTCACGGCCGGGCTGGCGCTGCCCTGCCAGGATGCTCACAAACCCCTCCACCTCCCCTCTCCACCAGGGATTTTTGTGGCCTCACAGCACGAGGGTTTTGCTGGATAATCAGGCACAGCACGGCGGTCCCAGCTGCCCGGATCCCCCCGGGATGTGGCGAGGATGGAGCCGGAGCTCCGGGCTCTGCGGAGGGCGCGCTGCCCCGCCGGGGCTGGCACCGCTGGATGCCGGATGCCTCCGGGCACAGGATTTCAAGGGCACGTCACGCTCCAGCCGGGATGCTGCCAGCAGCCCTCCCCAGCCCTGGCTGAGCCACTGGCTTGATTCCTTCCAGCGATTTTTTTTTTTTTTTTTTTTTTAAGGCAGCTAATCGCTCCGAGGGAGTCCCGGAGTAATAAGAATTGGCAGGAGAGGGCAGATATGAGGTTTATTCACCACCAGTTTAAAATCATTTAGCATAGCAGTGTGTTCTGCTTTGCTCCCGTTGTGGGTGCTGTTAAAAGGGTTTAGGGCTGAGTGGGAACGGGGAACAGGGGTGGCCATGGGGGCTCTGCTCTGTGTCGAAGGGGTTGTGAGCACGGCCAAAAAATGGGGACAAGGATTTGAGCCAAAGCTCATCCCCATCCACAGGAGCTCCCACCAGCTGCAGACTGGGACTCGTGAAGGATTTTTGTCCCATTGAAGGCAGCCTGTGGGTTTGGCTTAAAAATAAAGTCTTAAAAAGGCAATTTGGGGAGCTGGCCCGGGGATGCTCCTTGCACAGCAGAACGTGGTTCCTTGGGGATTGCTGAGAAAAGTCGTGGGAGAAGTTAAACTTTCACCCTGGCAATTATTGTAAATCTCTCTGGTCAAGGCCCAGACCTAAAATTAGCCCACAGAGCCCTTTTAGAGGTTGGGATTTTTCACTTGATTTTCCAAGTGACCGACCAGCAGCGGAGCAAAGCGTGCCCTTCCACACTCAGAGCTCTGGCTGTTCTTTACTTGCAGCCCCCGTGTTGGATGGAAGCAAGGCCAGGCATTCCAGCCTGGTTTTGCACATCCTGAAACAAGCAGCACCCCACAGAGGGAAGGCAGCAGAGAGCCTGTTGTGTACCAAAGCCTTTGCAATCACAAAGCATTTGTTTTGGTTCATGAAAGAAACCCCAGCATCCCAGCCCTTCCCTGGGCTCCTGGTTTTGCTCTTAGTGATGCTGTGTAAAATTTAGTAAAAGCTGGCATGCTGGGCTTTCTGCTGCCTGCATGGGAGCAGCCACACCCTCTGCTTGGCCCTTTTCCCTTCAGGATGGTCTGGGGGATCCCAGAGCAGGCAGGGCTCAGCATCAGCTCCGTGCAGCTCCCAGCCCTGCTGCCAATCGATAGCGAGTGCAATGAAAACCTTAATGAAATTCCAGCCTGAGAGACTATTGATTGTGTGTTTTCTTTAAAAATGGATATGAATGGGAGAGAGGCTTTTCAGAGGAGGAGGCAGGGGAAGGGGGAGGAGTGGAAACACGTTGTCAGCTGCTGTGGGAGGTGGGTGAAGGTGGGTGGCCCAGGGTCGCCTGCACTCAGCAGAGGGATCCAGCCTCTCTGTGAGCATCCATTCACCACCAGAATGCCCCTGGGAAGGGAATCATAGAATGCCAGAAACATTTAATGGTTTGGGTTGGAAGGAAACTAAAAGCTCATCTCATTCCAGCCCCTGCCACGGGCAGGGAACCTTCTGCCAGACCTGGTTGCTCCAAGCCCTGCCCAACCTGGCCTTGAAAATGTGACCAGCCAGAAGCAGGAGGGAGAGAATCCACCCAAAATCATCACAAACCAGCCATAGTGGAGAAAATCAAGAGTCCCTGTCCCAGCTGTGCCTCCTCAGCAGCGCTTTTGCACTGTCCACTTTGGCCCCTGCTGCTTTGGGGGAAGAAAAAGAAAATGGTTCATCACTCTGCACCAGCCCTACAACAAATCTTCTTCTTCCCCAAACCAGCCTCTCCCCAAATCTCCCCAGAATACACCTGTCAGGGTAATGGGACAGTGAGGAAGCATAATAAATAAATATTAATTATAACAATAATGCTAAAATCCGCTCTTCTCCACCTCTTACATAACCAGCATTGTCTTAATCCTACAGGTGCTTCACAGAAGTAAAAAGGATTTGTTCCTCTGGCAAATCCTTTTTTTTCCCCTTTTTTTTTTTTTTTTTAATTTTTTCTTTTAATGGTGACTCATCCCTATCCATGCGTGGACACGCCGTGGGGAGGCTGGGGGGCTGTGCAGGGTCCCAGAGGCAGTGTGACCCCCAACTCCATCCCTTAAACCCCTCCAGGCTTCAGTTCCCCTGTCCTGGGGCTTGGTCCCTCCTGACCCACCCTGTCCTGGGGTTCAGTCTGCCCTGAATCCCCCGGCAGGGAAAGTGCTCTGAGATGTGCCCAAAATGCATCAGCAGGATGACAAAGGCAGGCACTGGGTCCAGACCCCAAAACTCCACCTGGAACCCCTCCAGTCACACCCTCCTGCCTTGTGCCCCCTGGGAATGTGGGTGTGGGGGGGGATCACCCCAATCCCCTCCTCTGGGCACTGCGAGGACAAATGCTGGGTGATAGATGGGGTGAGGAAAGGCTGCAGCCCCTCTTCAGAGCACGGGGGAGCCCTGCCACGATTGTGCATCTCGAGGACCTCGGGGACCTGAAGACTTGGCGCCTTGAAAATTTAGGGTGCTGCCCAAGGATTTGCAGCGCTCCCAGGAGGGCTGGGGAGCCCGTCCGAGGATTTGGGGTGCCCCCTGTTATTCGGGGCGCTCCGGCAGGCACGCCCCCCGGGCCGGCCCGTGCTGGGCGGGGGTGGCTCGGTGTCGCCGGGGTCCCCATGGCGGAGCGCCGGGCGGGGGCGGCGGGGCCGGGCGGGGCCCTTTAAGGCGGCGGGGGCGGTGCGGGGGGCGGCGCTGCCGGCGGGGCGGGGGGCGGCCGGGCCGGCCGGAGCCGAGCCGAGCCGAGCCGAGCCGCGCCGCGAACCGAGCAGCGAGCGGGGCCGGGTGAGCGCATCCTCCGGTACCGGTACCGGCAGCGCAGCGGCGGGCGGGTATTTAGGCGGGTGTTTATTCGCGGTTCTTCCCCCCCGCTCCCCCGTTCAGCGGCGGATCCCCCAGCCGGGGAAGGCTCCCGCCCCCCGCCGCTGCGGCGCGGTGCGTTCGGGAGGGTCCCCGAGCCGCCCCCTCCCCTCGCACGGCGGGGCCGCCGCCTGCCGCCCCCCGGCCGGGCCAGCCCCGCTTCCCGGTGAGCATCGCCGCCGCTCGGGGCCGCCCCGGGCCCGCGGGGGCGGCGGGCGGGGATGGGGCAGACCCGGCTCGGCCCGGGGAGCGGGTGCTGCTGCCCCGGGGGAGCGGAGCTGCAGCCTTGGCCGGGGCTCCCCCGGCCCCGGGGGTTTTCCCCGGGGCTGGGGGGCTGCAGCCGTGGGTTGGTTTCCCCCGGGGTTTGGGGGTGGCAGTGCCGGTAGGGGTGCACAGGCAGTACGCAGCCCCCCGCACGGATGCTCCCGTGTTTTCAGTCGGTATTGTCTGCCTGGCTTTGCGGCAGGGGTGCGGGGGTCGCGGGGCCCCCGAGGGCTCAGCCCCGCCGCCGCCGCGGGGCCCCGGGGACAGCGAGGGGCAGCTGCGGCTCCAGCCCGGTGTGCCGAGCCTGGGCAGCACCGCGGGAAGGCCCTTGGGAGGCGAGAGGGACTTTCTGCCCGGCCCTTTCGCTTGTTTCTGGTTGTGGTGAAGTCAGGCCGGAGCCCTGCTGGACTGTGGCTTGGGGGAGGTGAGATGTGCCTGGGGATATTGCTCTGGCTGCAGGAATTGACAGCCTAAACCTTTGCCTTCCAGGTCCCTCCCTCCAAGTCGGTCTGGTACTTCCTTCCAGTGTGGAAATTGATCGATTGAAGTTATGCATTTGACCTGCAAGAGCCACGCTGCCGGTGCTTCGGGGATCTTGTGAACTGGAACGGGAAAGGAGGTAAAACCTCCCTGTCCCCCCAGCACCCTGCTCCTGTGGCTTTGAGTGGATGAGGAGTGGCTGGGGGAGCTCAGCCCGGAGGAAAGGAGGCTCAGGGGGGACCTTCTTGCTTCTACCACTGCCTGAAAGGAAGGTGTAGCCAGGTACAGCTGACTAGACAAGAGGAAATGGCCTCAAGTTATGCCAGGGGAGCTTATTTGGATATTAGGAAAATTCTCTTTGCTGAAAGGCTGCCCAGGGCAGTGGTGGAGTCACCATCCCTGGAGGATTTAACGGAGGTGTGGATGTGGCACGAGGGGACATAGGTTAGTGGTGGCCTGGGCAGTGCTGGGGGAATGCTTGGACTGGGTGATCTTGCTTGTCTTTTCCAAACTAAATAATTCTATGATTACTCAGATCTCCCCTCCGTGAGGATTTTTGATTTGGTTTGTTGGAAGAGTGGAGAAGGACCATGGATTTCTGGGGATGCCTTTCTAAATGGGAATCATCCTCCTAAACCACACAGGCTGTTCTGAAATGTGCTCTGAAATGCTGCCTTCCCTGGGGGGGCACATTTGTACAGAGGGGAGGCGGTGTGCTGCCATGAGATATGCTCAGATGGGATGGCAAGTGCCCTTAGACCTTCTCTCTGTGTCCTTCTGTGGTATTTCCCAGTGTCTCACCATCACTGTAACACAGCAGAGGAGCCCAGGGCTACCACTGAGTGTTTCCTTTAAAAAGCTGCATAGTCCTCTCTGCTTCAGCTTGGGTTTGCCAGCCCTGCCTGGTGTCTCACCCAGCTCAGTGATCATCCCCTGTGCTATCGAGGAGGGGGAGTCAGCCCTGGTCCCCATCCCTGCCTGGTCAAGGCTTTGGGGTTAAAATCCCCTCCTTCCTCCAATGGGAGTTCCTTGGTTGGTTCAGGGCTGCTGCTTGACTGCAGGGCCACCTCTTCTGGCTGATCTGAGATCTGTACCCTCTTCTCCTGGACCATGAGCACCCTCATGGCAGCGTGGTCTTGTCCTTCCTCCTTGGAGGCAGAACACCCATCTCTTCAGGATGAGGATGTTGCTGGCTGATGCCTTTCCTCTTCCTCCTCTTCTTCCTCCCAGCAGAAGCAGAGAAACCAGATGATGGTTGCACATCTGCTGGCCCTGCTGACTCAGGCTGGCTGGGATGCCCCAGGGCAGTCCTTCCAGCCCCGAGGTTCCTGCATCATTCCCCTCCTGCCTGTGGCTGCCCTCACTTGACCTCAGCTGCTTTCCCTGCCCATGAGGTGCAGGGATAGGGTTAGAGACTTGTCCCTGGCTCAGTGATCCACATCCTTGTTCAGGCAGAGGGAACCTGGTGTGCTCTGAGAAATTCAATCCCAGCTGGCTCCATCATGGTGGAGAGGAGGAGAGAACATGCCTAAAACTGCATCCCACACCTGATTTTTGCTGAAGGGAAAACCAGAAGGGCTTTGGAGAATCTGCTTGGTCTTGTGCAGGGTTTGGATTTGGGATGAGACTTGACAGGAGCCCCACATCCATCCACACCCACAGGTGGGGGGACAGGAGAGGGACCCAGTGTGCATCCACCCCAGGGTCCCACTGGGCAGATGTTTGTGCCCTGCTTCACTGGGTCCTGGCAGCATTTGGACCCTGGGGCAGGAGAGGGGCTGCCATGGCACCCCAGAACCCTGGCAAGAGGGATGGCAAAGTCAGACACAGCCTGTGGATCCCTCTGGTGTGGTCATGGCCGTGCTGGGTACGAAGCTCTGCCTGCCCAGGAGCATCCCTGCACAGCGAAGAGAAAAAGGATATTTGAGGTTGGCTCTCCAGCCAGGGTTGGCAGCTGTAACAGGGTGTTTTGGCATCATCTGGTTGAGGGGGGGGGGGGGTTCAAAGCCCACTGGAATTTTTATTTTGCTTAATACACCACTTAAGCAATTAGCAGTGATTGTAGCAGTCCTGGGTGAGGCGCTGGGTAGAATTGAATTTCCCCAGCTCAGATACCATTAGGCAGCAGTTTAAGGCTGTTTGCAGGCGGGTATGAGACAGTGATGCGTGTGGGGAATTAGATCTGCAACATAAAAAAAAAACATAATAAGAAAATTTCCTACAGAACTGTGTAACTTTATCTCGCGTTTATTATGTGCTGTAATTGAAAAACAATCTTAGGGGTTTCTCTGACCTAATGGTGGGGGATCCCCAGTGATGACTGTGCTGTATCCATCAGGATTTGCTTTTTTGAGCACCCATTCAGCTCTCTCCCCAGAAACCCAAGAAGAGCTCCTCCGTGGCACAGCAATCCCCAGGGCAAGGGTAATCTCTTTCAGAGAGTTTGCACTTGCTTTGGGAAGTGCAGCTGGGTTGATGTTGCAGGGCTTTTTCTTTAAATCCCCAGAGTTTGGGGTGCAGCCAGGGGAGGGGGCTGAGCAGGTGAAGCTGCTGCTGTTTGGGGTTTCTGAGTGCAGGAAGGGTCTGCCCACAGGTACCAGGTCAGTGGTTAATGTGTAACAGGTGTGCAGGACACTCTGCACCCACAGCACACCAGCCTGGAGGGGGATGGATGGATGGGTGGATGTGCAAATAGTTTTCCAGGGATGGGAAGGTGAGAGGAGGAGGAGGAGAAGGGTTTTGTTGTGGGCTGAGGGGCGGAAGGAAGTCGAGGCTTAGCGAGGGAAATGTGAGATTGCTTGGTTGGGGACAGGGCTGCTCCTTGGGGGAGGCTCTGCTATTGTGGTGGTTAAAAATAGACTTTGGACTGGGTAGTTTTCTGTGGGAAGCTCTCTGGCTGGAGACAGGCACGTGAGCTGGCATCCAAGGGAGGGGGAATGGACAACAGCCTCTGACCTCCTTCACCCAAAGCTCTGGGGTTTTCATTTATTTCCTTTTTCCAATAGCTTCTCCTTTGGGGCATTGAGGGGGTGTCTCTGCTTTATTCCCACACACAGCCCCCAAGCCCTAAGCTGCATTCACGATGCCCAGATGCAGCAAAGCTTTGCTGATCATTGTCACTGCACCCTGGGGACCCTGTCCCCATGGCTGAGGTGTCCCCATGTCCCACAACACCAGCAGGTTGAGTGGCTTGGGTGATGCTCCAGCCCATGTGTGGGCTGGCAGAGTGGCTCTCTGCAAGCTGGATAGAATTACTCAGAGAAAAACTAATCTAAGATCCAGTGGATCTTATCTATGAACTTGTTTTTATTTTCCAGCAGCTGTCAGCACAGGAAGTACATCATCCACTGCGGGGGATTTTGGAGGGGAGGGAGAGGAACAACCTTGTGGTATGGTCAGAGTAGTGGGAGATGGAGAAAGTCTCAGGTTTTACTGGAGGCTCTCATGGGCCCATCTGCTCATTTTCAGGAGCATTGGTTCCTGTGGGGCTGGAATCAGGATATCACACAGAGCTGTAGGGAGGAAGAGGAGGAAAGGTTCATTTCTTGCCCATATTCTCTTTTGAAGATGTGGCCCATCAGCATCTGCACCCCAAAACCTTGTCCTGGCCAGTGGGACCCCTCACTAGGCAGGAGAAAAAGGCACAAGGAGCCTTTTCACTCCAGAAAAATCTTTTCTAAGCAGCAGGTGACTGGTGGACCCTGAAGTGCATCTGGGCAGCGAGTTAAAGCATGTTCCTGCTGAGGGATTGGTTCAAGGCAGGTGGTTTGACTATAAAATTTAAGGCCAAAATGCTGTTCAATTAATATTTTAGTGGGATGGCCAGTAAATGAGAGGAACAAGGGATGTTTCCATTTCTATCTGGTTCAGACAGGCACTCTGATATAAGATCACAATAGTATAAATAGTACATGGAGTACTGAGGAGCATGGAGAACAATCAGCCATGCCAGGGCTGTGGTCAGGGGTCTGGGGGGTGTGAAAGGCACAGGGCAGGTGAATTCTGCTTTTGTCCCTTCGGGTTTTCTCTTCCTCAGCTCAGCCTCTGCGTGCCATTAAAGCTCTGGTGGGTCTTGAGGGCTGGAAAGGGTCCTTGAGGTGACAAAGGGAGGTCACAGACTTCAGGTCTCAGCTGTGGAATGGGGGGTGATCAGCTCCTACCATCCCTCATTCCCTCACCCCAGGAAAAAAAAAACATTTTTCTGGAGTGAAAAGGCTCCTTGTGCCTTTTTCTCCTGCCTAGTGAGGGGTCCCACAGGCCAGCCCAGCTCTCAAAAAGGATGCCCCAAAGAACTCAGTAGTGCTGGGTGGCCAGTACAAGGTTTTGGGGTGCAGGTGCTGATGGGACACATCTTCAAAAGAGAATATGGGCAAGAAATGAACCTTTCCTCCTCTTGCACATTAGGGTGTCCCCACAGCTCTGTGTGATATCCTGCCATCAGTCTGAGCCTGCTCACTCTGCCCCCTTTCCCAGGACAAGGTTTTGGGCTGGAAGTGCTGATGGGACACATCTTCAAAAGAGAAAACAGGCAAGAATTGAACCTCGTTGTGCCGAGTGCCCGGGGCAGGCAGTGCCTGGGCTTTGTGCAGGCAGGCTCCAGGCTCCCCCGGGAGCTGCCCGTGTGTCGGGAGCTGCTGCCAGCAGCATCCCCTGGGGGGGCCGGGGGTATCGCCTTGCTCTGCGACCCGCTCGTGACTCGGGGATCTCCTCTGGCATGGCACGCTTAGGTCAGGCGCTTTTCTGGGGGAGCAGGTGCCTGGGTTTCCTCATGTCATTCCCGCGGGATCGCGAGGGCCAGCTGGGGCTTTGAGTGGCATCGATCTTGCTGGAAACCGAGCAGCCTTGCAGGGCCGGGACAGCCGGGGCTGGGCTGGGATCCCCTTGCCCAGGAGCCAGGGCTTCGCCTCCTGCGCTGCCTTTTCCTTTCCCGTTGCTCTCTGGCGTGGTGCCGGCGCTTTCCCCGCACTGCTGGAGGTGAAGGGATGGATGGATGGATGGATGGATGGATGGATGGATGGATGGATGGATGGATGGATGGATGGATGGATGGATGGAGGGGTTCAGCTTGCTGCTCACAGCCTCCAGCAGACTGTGCTTTTCCCTGCACGCTTTCGGATCACTTTGTCCCAGCCTGGCTGCGCTGGGCGGAAGGGAAACATCTCTTTATTAGGGTTGTTTCCTTAAATAAAGCCATCAGAGCCAGCCGTGCTGGGCAGGCTGTGCCGGCCATCCCATGACCGGTATTGCGCATTCGGGTTATTAACACCTCATTAGATGCTGGTTCCTCCCCACGCCTCTGGTTCAGCAAATCCCAGTGGCTTTGTTGTTGTTCCCTGACTCCTGCTTCACCGGGGAGTTGTTTTTTTATGGTCTCCTGCGCTTCTGCTGACAGTTTAAATTTCATTTCTTCTTGAGGTCAGTAGCTTTGCTTCCTCTTTCAGAGTATTCTATGTGCCCCCCACCCCAGCACACCTTGGTGGGAGAGGTGTCCCAAATCACTGCCAGCAGCTGGCTCTCACCTGTCATCCCAGCCTGGGTTTCCACTTGGCAAACCCCAGAAGTTCTTTATTTTTATCTTTTTTCCTTAAATTTTGACTCAGTTTCCCAAATGACAGAGGCAGCAGGCGCAGCTCTGCCCTGGGAGGAGTTTGGGGACTCGGGTTAGGAGCCTGTCACCAGCCTGATGCTGTGGTTGCCACTCCATGGCTTCTTCATGACAACAAACCACCCTATTGTATATATTCATTTTTCTGTCCTCTTGTGTCACCCAGGCCAGAGACTCAAGGCTGTGGCCCCTGAGCCGTTTCTGGAGTGGGCTGATGGTTCTTTGAGAGGGATCTGGCTCTTTAGAAAGTTGCCTGGAGTGTGCTGCAGCCCTCAGGAAGCTGGGCTGGCAGGGAATGGCCCTTTCCAAAAAGCAATTGCAGATTTGCTGCTTATTTTCATCGTGAGCTTATTTTGGTCTCCGCTTCCACTGCTCTGCCCGGGGATGCTGTCTGTGGCATGATAAGTTATTTCAAGAAGTGGGGCAGAGCTGTTGGTATGGAGGGGAGTGCAGGCATCCAGATTAAAGGTAAATCTACACAGATAATTGGGAGCCTGCTTCCTGCAGAAATCAGGTGAATCAGGGGCGGGGATGGCTCTGCAGTCCCAGGGCTGCCCTTAAACCACCCCACTGAGTCCCAGCCTGTGCTGTTGGATCCTGGCTGGGGGCTCCTGGCTGCACTTGGGCCGGGGGGGTGGTGGATATCCTGGCTATGTGGCACAGGGTTAGTAATCCTCCCCACCACCGCCTCCTCAGACCTGCCAGATGTCTCTCCTCTAGGCTTCATTTTTATAAATTGGCCTTTTAAAGTCTGTCATCCCCATGCAGATGAAAGGAAGATGCTGTGATGCCTCTGTGTGCGTGTCTCCAAGCCTGAGCCCGGCTGCCATGCCTGGATCTCCTTGAGGCTTTTTGTTTGGGGCTTTATCTTTTTTGAAGTGCCTTTTTTTTCCTTCTTCTTCTTTTTCTCCCCTTAACCCCTCGGAGTCTGTTAGCTTGCCATCCCTTGGTTTCAAACAGGCAGGCCCTGAGCACCAGTCCCTCCTGGAGGAAGGGATGGGGAGCTGTGTTTTCCCCCAGAATCATGGGAGGGAAACCAGCAGAGCCTGGGGCTCCACACCCTGGGCAGATGCAAATAAGCCCATCACCAAGGGGCTTTCTCTTTCCCCCACAAGCCCCTTTCTGCTCTTTTCCCTTTGCACCCTTTCCCTCTCCCTTGCTCTGGCTGTGAGTGCTTGGATTGGCAGCAGGAGACTCCTTTTCATCTCCCCTTTCTCCCTGAGCCCAAATACTCCTGGCCCATGGCTTGGTGCCAGGGCAGCTCCTGGGCCATGGCAGAGCTGGGGTTGTGAATTCTCAATTCAAAGGGCAGAGTCTTTAAATCCTCTGCTTGGTGATGGATGGATAATTAGGAATTTCATTTGCTGGGCGGGTAACAAACGACTTTGCATTTTCTGCTGCTTTGCTGATGTCTCTTGGGGAAATTCAGAGGCTGCTCCTAAACTGCAGGGATGGGTTTTTTCCCAGCTGGCATGGCTCCCTGCTCAGGTCTCTGGGAAATCCCTGTGAAGCTGGGGAGAGCTTTGGCAGGGATTTCTGCAGGAGCTGGAGCTCTGCTGGTGTTGTGGGATGTGAGGAGCCAGTGCAGGCCCATGTGTAGCCTGTCCTCAGTGCCTCCTTGGCACAGCCAGGGCACTGAGCAGCATCCTTGCCTTCAAGGTGAGGAAATGCCACATGTATCGTGTTTCTGGTGGGATTTTGTTGGCTGTGTGGGTTTCTCAGTGTTTGGGGGGGGGTGAGAGCCCCTTCCTGGGATTGAGGTGCTCTCAGAGAATTCATCCCCATAGGGATGTGCTGGGAATATGGCAACCAGCTCCTGGCTACAGCTGCTGCTCTGAATCCCAGCCTTCAGGGCTCAGTCCTGCCTGGGGTCTGGAGGATAAGGAGTGGGTTATGCCAGTCCCCAGTGCCCACCCTGATCCGTGGCTGGTGCTGTTCATCAGAGCAGTAATTAATTACTGGCCGTGTAAGCTGCTGGCGGGATCCGGCGCGTGATTTATTAGCAGGAGTAATCCCTCGCCAGCAAAAGGGCTGCTGTGTGAATGGAGAGCAGCAAAATCCAGGGAAAGAGCTGCTGTGTGAATGGAGAGCAGCAAAATCCAGGGAAAGAGCTGCTGTGTGAATGGAGAGCAGCAAAATCCAGGGAAAGAGCTGCTGTGTGAATGGAGAGCAGCAAAATCCAGGGAAAGAGCTGCTGTGTGAATGGAGAGCAGGAAAATCCAGGGAAAGAGCTGCTGTGTGAATGGAGAGCAGCAAAACCTGGGGCAACTGTCCTGCCCTTCCAGAAGTGGATCCCACAGGCACAATCCCTGCCTGGAGCAGGGCAGCCACAGACACCCAGTGTTTGAGCAGCTGAGGTGGATTTTTCAAACTGCTGCCCTTGGAGTGGAGGAAGGAAGGTGTCTGGACACAGGGACCAGGTGTTTGGGGTCATGGGCTCAGCAGTGCCCCAGCCAAAACCCACCAGCACCAGCAGCCTGAGCAGTTTTGGCACTGAGAGGTGATTTTTGAGATACAGTCGTTGCAGGGGTCCCCCAGGGGAGGCTGTTCGTGCTGCCCAGAGTCAGGTAGAGATTTGGGAAGTGCATCATGAGCACCAAGCTGGACTGTACGCAAGCCCTGCCAGTCTCACAGCCACTGGGAGGAGGACCAGTGTGGAGGTTGTGGAGCACCCTAAGTGATGCTTCTCCCAAGGGCTCACAGGTCTGGTCTGCAGTTCTCATCAACTTCTGGTGTGTTCCTGGGTCTGGCTTCTGTTCCTTTTCCCCCTGCACCCCACCTACTCATGGGCCTCTGCTGAGGACCTGTCCTGGGTTCTCTGTCAGCTGATGCTCAGCAGGGAGGGTGAAATCCTAAAATTGATGTGGCAAAGGATGAGGGCAGAAATAGAGACTGGAGAGAAAGAGAAGGAGCAGCTGTGGGGTGCAGAGGGGAGGGTGCTGCCCTGGGTGGATACTTCCAGGACTCCCAGTGCTCCCTCCCCCTACGGAGAGCTGTGCCAGGCCCAGGCAGACACAGAGTGAGAGGAATCCTGCAGGCAAAAGCCCCTGGGCTCCTCCGCTCGGGGACTCCTTAGCGGTTTCATGAGAAATCAATAATGCTTTTGCATGGTCATAATCGTAAAATAAGTACAATTTATGGCTGCTGCCAGGGCCAAGTTTTTTTTCTAGTGGATGAGGTGGAGAGAGAGCGACACACAGACACTTTCCCACAGCATTTTCCTTTGCACTGGAACTGCAGATCAGCTCTGGCATCGTGGCAAGGGGTGAACCCATTTTGGGGGGTCGGGGTTGTTGTCCATGTCCATGCCCCGCTTTGGGGGTGCAGGGTGGGTTGTTTGTGTCCATGTCCCCATTTGAGGGAAGACGGAGTGGGTTGTCCATGTCCCTGTTTGGGAGGATCGTCTGTGTCCTTGTTTTTGGGGGACAGCACAGGTTGTCCATGCCCCATGTAGGAGGGCAGGGCTGGTTGTCCATGTCCCCATTTTGGGGGGGTAGGGCAGGTTGTCCATATCCCTGTTTTGGGGAACGGGATGGGTTGTCCATGTCCCCATGTGGGAGGGCAGGCTGGGATGGCTGTGTCCCTGCTTTTGGGGGACAGGCTGGGTTGTCCCTGTGTGGGAGGGCAGGCTGGGTTGTCCCAGTTTTTGGGGGACAGGCTGGGTTGGCCGTGTCCTTGTTTTTGGGAGACAGGTTGGGATGGCCATGTCCCCATGTGGGAGGGCAGGCTGGGTTGGCCATGTCCCTGTTTTTGAGGGACAGGCTGGGTTGGCCATGTCCCTGTTTTTGGGGACAGGCTGGGTTGGCCATGTCCCCATGTGGGAGGGCAGGCTGGGTTGGCCGTGTCCCTGTTTTTGGGGGACAGGCTGGGTTGTTCATGTCCCTGTTTTGGGGGACAGGCTGGGTTGGCCATGTCCCACTTTTTGGGGGACAGGCTGGGTTGGCCGTGTCCCTGTTTTGGGGGACAGGCTGGGTTGGCCATATCCCTGTTTTTGGGGGACAGGCTGGGTTGGCCGTGTCCCTGTTTTGGGGGACAGGCTGGATTGGCCGTGTCCCTGTTTTGGGGGACAGGCTGGGTTGGCCGTGTCCCTGTTTTGGGGGACAGGCTGGGTTGGCCGTGTCCCGTTTTGGGGGACAGGCTGGGTTGGCCGTGTCCCTGTTTTGGGGGACAGGCTGGGTTGGCCGTGTCCCTGTTTTGGGGGACAGGCTGGGTTGGCCGTGTCCCAGTTTTTGGGGGACAGGCTGGGTTGGCCATGTCCCAGTTTTTGGGGGATGGGCTGGGTTGGCCGTGTCCCTGTTTTGGGGGACAGGCTGGGTTGTCCCTGTCCATGCCACACTCAGGCCATGTCCCTGTCCCGCAGCCAGCCGGCAGGTGGAATGGGGCAGCCATGAACGGCGATGCCCTGTGCCAGGAGCCCTCCTCCCCGCTCCCCGACTGGAGGGAGTTCTGCAAGCTGCACGCCCAGGCAGCCGCCGTGGACTTCGCCCAGAAGTTCTGCCAGTTCCTGAAGGAGAACCCCCACTACGACACCCCCGGGGCAGAGACCTCCTTCTCCCACCATTTCACCGCCAACTTCCTGGACATCTTCAGCCTGGAGGTCAGCCGGGTGTTCGTGTCCGACTCGCCCACCAAGTACAACATCGTGCCCTTCGTGGGGCTGCAGAACTGCCACGTCCCCTACGGGCGGGAGGTCACCCCGAGGAAGGAGGAGACGTCCACGGAGTCTCTGGACAGCATGGACGCCCCGCTGGGCGCCAGCCGCTACCTGACCCCAGCCCAGCAGGTGCAGGCTCACAAGGTCTCCTCCTACGGGCAGTCCCGCAGCTCGGAGGATGTCTCCATCCATGCTGCTGCCAAGCCCAAGTTCAAGAAAGGTTTCTCCCTGAGGAACATGAGCCTGTGCGTGGTGGATGGCATGAAGGAGATGTGGCACCGCAAATCCTCTCCGGAGCCGGGCGCCGAGGCCGCTCTGGGCGGGCGCAGAGCCGAGAGGGAGCCGTGGCCGGCGGGGGGCAAGGAGCCCGGGGACCCTCGGGAGAAATGGACACACAAGCTGCGCTTGTCCAAGGTGCCCTCGTCCAAGGTGGAGCTGGTGGACATCCAGAGGGAGGGGACGCTGCGCTACATGGTGGCCGACGACACGAACTGTGTGGGGAGCTCGCAGTGGCAGAAGTGCCGCCTCCTGCTGCGCAAAGCGGTGAAGGTGGAAGGGGAGAGGTTCCTCCTGGAGTTTTATGTCCCTCCAAAGGTAAGTCCTGGCTTTTGTCCACTGTTGTTTCCATGAGAAATTCAAGCAGCAGTTGGGCTTTGCTTTTGGGGATGATTTTTTTTTTGTTTCCACTGCTGAGCTGGGCTGAAATCCAGCTCTGGTCCAGAGGGAGAGCTGATGCTGTGTGGCTGAGGTGCAAATGGATGGAAAAATGTGCTTGAAACCCATCCAACCTGCAGGCCAAAATGAACCTTGCACTCTTGGTGCTGGTCTGTGCCTCTCACCTTCTGAGAAAATATAAAACATGAGTTTAAACTCAAATTCATCACTCTGGAGAGCAGCTCAGCATGGGTACAGATGGTGGGCATTGCTCTGGGCTGGGAACTTCCCCAGCCCAGGAATGGGGTCTGGCTGGAAGGAAACAACCCCAATGTCCATGATGCCCACTAGGGAGCCTATGGGAGAGCTGGAGAGGGACACCTAACAAAGGCATGGAGTGACAGGACAGGGGGAAATGGCTTTAAACTGAAAGAGAGTAGGGATAGGTGGGGCATTTGGGAGAGGAGGCCCTGGCACAGGGTGCCCACAGAAGATGTGGCTGCCCTATCCCTGGAAGTGCCCAAGGCCAGGTTGGATGAGGCTTGGAGCAACCTGGACTAGTGGAAGGTGCCCCTGCCCATGGCAGGGGGTGGAAAAGGATTCCTTCCAACCCATTCTGTGGATGGAGGATCTGATGAAGCCTGGTGTGTCAGCTGCACCAAAGAGAAAATAAACTTGGGTTAAAATGGAACAACTGCTGCTCTTAAAACATTTAAGAGAGAACTCATAGAGGGATTCCTTTTTTAGTGTATCTTGATTTGCCTCTAAAAATCAATTTTGAAATTATTTTATGGCAACTTTTATGAACATTGTCTGCTCTACTGTTATAATCACACCCCACTTTGGTTTACAGCTTTCTCCTCTCATCCCATCTTGCTTTCCATCTGGCAAATGTAAAAGTGGCACCAGTCTGGCACAGCTGGAAGAAAACTGCTTTTTGCTTCAGCAGCCCACAGCTTTGTTTTTACGTAGACCTTACAAAAACTATGGCCATGCCTGTAAACCTTTAAAGGGAAGAACCCTCCTGGAGAGGAGGGGTTTGGAATTAGATGATCTTTTAGAATCACAGGATGGTCCTTAGACCCTCCTTTGGCTCAGGGGTGAATTATCACCTTGTTTCCTTTCCTTTCGAAGCAGCTGCTGCTTCCTTTCTGACCTTCTCCTGTGCAAACACCGAGATGGAAAAATTCCCCAGGGATGGGCAGAGCCTTGCACGGTTGAGACGTGTCTGCAGGCAGCACTGGGGTTCTGGGGCTGGCAGAAACGAAACATCCTGCGAGGGAAAAAGCAGTTTCTGTTCTGTCTTGGATTTATTTATTTTTATTTCCCAATAAAAATGGGAACTGAGCCTGTAATTGGTAACTTGCAGCCTGGAGCTCCTTCCTGGCCTCATCCCACCCACTGCATCCACAGAACCAGGCACAGGTTTTGGTGACTAAATCTCATCTCTGCTTCCTGCAGCTGCAGTGCTTCAAATCCCAGAGCCCTGGAGGGGACCAGCCCTGGAGAGCAGCTCCACGAGCTCCTTTGTGGGGATTTGTTATAATTAAAACAAATATCTGGGGAATTTGTTGCTCAGCAAACACTTGGAGTGGGAGGCACTGGGTCTTGCCTCCCCACCGAGGCTCCGGCGGGTGCCAGGGGCCCTGGGGGAAATTCATTTTTCTTGATTTTAATGTAATTAAAATTCCCTGCATGGCTGAGGCTGCTGTGTTGTAGCTGCTCAGTTGAAATGCTGCTCCTGTGCTGGAGAAATGAGGCTGCTTTCTGCATGGGAAGCATCCCCCATCAGATAGCACAGCTCTCTCCATCGGGAGAGGGTTGAAAATGGAGAGAAATTAAGTGGTGTTGGCAGAGCTGGCACATCAGCCTGCGCTGGAGCAAGGAGGGTGGTTTGGCAGTTAAAAGCACCTCCCTGTCTTCCACTGGGCCTCCTCTTGGTTTAATTCACAGAGCCCAGAGTTATCAGGCACGGGAGGGAAATCAATGCTGTTTATTCCCCCTCTGTAATAACCACACAGGCTGAGCTGATCTTGCCTCTGAGAGCCCTGCTGCATTGTCCCCAGGGACAGTTTGATTCAATTGAGTGACTTTTTTTTTTCATTCATTGATTTCTTTTCATTTATTTTCTTTGGTATTTTTCTTTCTTTTCTCAGGCTTCCAAACCCAAGGTGAGCATCCCGCTGTCAGCCATCATCGAGGTGCGCACCACCATGCCCCTGGAGATGCCTGACAAAGACAACACTTTTGTCCTAAAGGTGAGAGCAGGGTGTGGATCCCTGCAGGAACCCCCTCTGCTCCTGAACCCTGCAGTGCAGGAGGCTCAGACCCCAAAGGGATCATTGCCTTGGCTTCCAGAGCTGAGATCCAACAGCACAAATGCTCCCCACAGGATCCCCGCCTGCTCCAGCTGACACCAGGGTGTTTTGGGATCAAGCTGTTTGGCTTCTCTGTGTCACTAGGAGATGGGTTAAATCAGTGATCTGAGACAACCTGCAAGGGAAAATGCTCCTTGGTGCAGCTGGCTGTGGTTTGGTGGCTGCTGCTGTCCTGGATCAGTGACATGTGGTGGCTCTTTCATTGACACAGTGTGATGGCCCTTAGTGCTGTGGTCTGGTTGATGAGGTGGCAGCTGGTCAAAGGTTGGACTTGATGATCTTGGAGGTCTTTTCCAGCATTAATGATTCTGTGGGAATAGCTCTGTAGGGCAAATGAGACCCTGGGGATCAACCACACATGAGCCTGGGAGCAGATAGTGAAAGTCTCTTTCTTCAGCATTTTCTATATGATGCAATTAACTAGCTCAGTGTTGCCTCCTGCTCTGCTGGAAGACAACAGCCTGTCATGGCAGATCAGGGCTGAATTTTGCAGGGTCTTGGACACTGTGATGGTGATGGACCACTAGATTTTGAGCATTTCTGTGTTCTAAACAAAGCTTAGAAAACTATGAAAGGAAAAGAGGGGAAAATTGAGCTTGGCTTTGTGAAAGCTCCCAAGCCTTGAAATCCACCTGGCCCCAGCACACATTCCCAGGAGAAATTTCTTTCCATCAAATCCAGCTCCTTGTCAAGGTCACACAACTTCTCCTAGCACCTCCCCTTCTCTAAGGGCTTCTTGCTGTTCAGCCTCAGCAGTGGTCAGTGCCCACCATGGGCACAGAGGCTCATTCAGTTCTTGTTTTCTGTGCCTCAAAGGCCAACCTCAAGTGTCTTCTGTTTTCCAGACTGACCAGCCCAAGGTCCTCCTTGCTTTCCTTGCAGGCTCTGGAGATGGAATGCCCCAAAGTGTACATGGGGCTGTGGCCCAGAGCAGATGGGAAGGATTGCTTCTCCTTTCCTCTTCCTCTCTGTCCAGCCCAAGCTGATGCAGTTGCTTTCCTCACGCCATGACGATGATGATGTTGACTCACATGCAGCCTGTGGGCTGGTAACTCCAGGATGGTTTTTGCAGAACTGTTCCCAAGCCGTGGTTCCCCAGCCCGTCACCCACAGAGATCACTGAGCTCAGGGCTCACCCTGTCCTTGAGCTGGAGGCTGGTTTCAGCTTCTCATTCCACTTCAGCTTTGATAAGTTCATTCAAATTCTTGCCTGGTACTCTAATACATTTTCATTGTGATGTCATCCATGAATTGATCAGGTATCCTTGCATTCTTTTGTGCTCATCACTGAGGAGCACACACAGAGAGCCTTTGATGGGAAGGAGCACATCCCTCAGCTTTGACCACTGGCCATTGACAACCCATCAGCCATCAATCTCTGCTCTTGGAATGTGGCTCATCACGTTCTTGTCACGTTTTCTAGATCCCCTTACAAGCTCCGCCTCAAATGTGTCAAATGCGTCACATCAGTGTCCAAAGCTTGATGTCCTTATCCTGGTTCTAAGCCCAGGATGTGCCACTGCTTCTCCCTATCCCTGGAGCTGTCATGAGCATGAGCAGATGGGTTTGATCATGACAGATCCCTGCTGGGGGTTTCAGCTCTGGGATGCCTGCTGGGAGCCTGTGAGGGTTGGTTTCTCTGCCTGCTGGAGGAAAATTCTGCACTTGCCCTCTTCCTGTCTTCTGAAGCCGGACATGGTCTCTCCTCTCCCACTGCTAACAGCTTGGTGACTGCTCCAGCCATTCCTTTAAAGCACTTCTGGAATGCTCCAAACCCTGCCAGTTAGAAAATACCTGCTTTACCAGGTACCTCCTGCCCTGTCCTGGCTCTCACTCTGTCACAGGGGAATTGATCACAATTGATCCTTTGAGTGAGCTGAGGCAGCAAGCACAGCATGGAGCCCCCCTGCCAGGTTTAGCTCTCCCCTCCCAGCTGCTGGTACAGGATGCTGCTCCCTTTTCTCACATCCACTATTTGTGGTTCATTTTCTGCCTGGGTCCTTCTTGCTGGGACATCTTTTTGCTCTCCCATTCCCCCTTTGCTGGCTGGACTTGCAGAGGGGGTGAAGCACCCTCAATGCAGTTTAAGTGGGCAAGCTGGGTGCTGTGGTTTCCCTTTCTGTGTGATATGGAGCCCAATCTCAACCTTCACACACAACACACAGGTTATGATGGGTGGAAAAGCCCTGCCTCATTTAGGGATGTTACTATGGCTGGAAAAGCCCCTGCCTTGTTTGGGGAGGCCACAGTGAAATAGTTCCTGCCAGATTGCCTAAAAATGAGCAGCCAGTGTGTCCCCAGAGCCCATCAGACACCAAGCACATGCAGTTTTTTCCATTGCACAAGCAGGTGCTTGCAAAATACCCGAGCCCTGCATGTGCTTTGCTTGCTGTCATGCTCTGCATGAGTGAGCAGCCCCATCTCCCACGTCAGCTTCGTGCCTTGCCCTCAAAAAGCCAGGGAAGATCCTTTCTTAAGTTAAACAAACTGGGGAGGGGGATCTTTGCTACTTTCCTCCACCTCTGCTGGGGACAGGGTCCAGGTCACTGCTCAGTCCCAGACAGGGCTCTGCTCCCTGCCCTCCCTGCTTATTTTCAGGGTGGTGATTCAGTTGTTTGTGATTAATTGAATTTGCTTGGAGGTTGTCTCAGCTGGCAATGTGACACTCTCCCAGAGTCAGGTCTGCTCTGCCACTTCGGGAACACAATGTTTAAGGCTCCATGAGGGATGCAGGGAAACCTGCCAGAGGCACAGAGCATCCCATGACATCTGAGTCCACTGATGTGAAGCTTCTGGTTCTGCCCAGCCCCAGAAAGGCACAGCTCCTTTGGGCTGGACAGTTTGGAGGCTCTTTTGTGTCCTAATTTTTATTTATTATTTTTATTCTGTGAAAGGGGTTTCTCTCCCACTCTGTTGCAAACGAAATCAGAAGCCTCATGGACAGAGTGACAGCAGGCAGAAAAGATAATGGAGGAGAGGTTTAAAACTCCTGGGGTCTGGCAGGGTTTTGGGGCAGAGAGCAGCATGGCTTCTGCTACAGCTGTGCAGAGCTAGTTTTGGGGGGACACAGAGGTGCCCCAGGAGGGAGGGATGCTCTCTGTGCTTGGGCATAGTGCCATGTACCCCAATGCTGTCAGCCAGGTGTGTTTTTTCCTGTGGAGGCTGTAAAAATCATGTAAAAAACTTGTCATGTACTTGCTGATAATGGTGGGGTGGGATTTTCCTCTGAGCTCCAGATTTGGTCAGGGGTCATCTTGGATGCATCTTTCTGAGTCACCCTTTAGCACCCCTGTGCTGGGGCGGGGTGGGACACTGATCCTCTGGGTCACCCCTGTGCTGGGATGGGATGGGACACTGATTCTCTGGGTCACCCCTGTGCTGGGATGGGACACTGATCCTCTGGGTCACTCCTGTGCTGAGATGGGATGGGACACTGATCCTCTCCTGCTCCTGCTGTTCAGGGTGTGTGGCTGGGCTGTGGGGTGTGTTTTGCCTCGGGGTGGAGGGCAGCAGCCTGGCACAGCTGACTCCATCCCACATGGCCTGCAGGTGGAGAATGGGGCTGAGTACATCCTGGAGACCATCGACTCCCTGCAGAAGCACTCGTGGGTGGCTGATATCCAGGACTGCATCGACCCTGGGTAAGGATGGCTGGGGAGGGGCTCTCTGGGGCTGAGCTGTGGTGCCTCAGCACAGGCTGTTACCCAGATGCAATTTTTGCTGCTTGGGTTGTCACAGGAAGTGCCCAGCACACACCAGTAGAGGTCTGGAGACAGAGTTGGCAGCCTGTGTTTGCCAGGGGTGCAGAGCACTGGCAGCTTGTTCACCCTTCTCTGCCCCACATCCCCTCAGCCTGGCAGAGGCAAGTGACCTGGGAACACAGCCTTAAAGCAGGAAGCTCCTAACAGCCACCTTCTGAAGCTTTTATACCATATTTGAGCCATTTCCCATGGTTTTTTTTACAGCTTAGCATCCATGATGTATTTAAGATTCTGCTGGTTGAATTGATTTATTTGTATTTCTATCACAGTGGCATCAGTGTTGTAATTGGAGTCATCACTCAGTCAAAACTTCTTATCTGCTGTTTCACCAGCATATGCAGCAAGTTGTGTTAGGGAGGTTTGTGTGCCTGGTACTGCTGCCCTTCAGCTGGCTCAGACAGGCCCAGCCTTGGGGAAATCCTGGCACTGCCTTTCTTGGCACAGTTTTGGAAAAACCAGGTGCCCATGCTTGTAGCAGTGAAAACATCACTCAAATGTGGAGGCTTGGAGAGGCTCTTGCTCCTTCCAGGCTGCCTTTGCCCCCTCCTGCTAGAGAGAGGCATTTGGTCACCATGGAGGATGCACTGGTGCACTCCAGATCTTTGCTCCTTTTGCTGTTTTCAGAAATCTCTAATTCATTGGCATGGATTGCCCACTGTAGCTGCAGCTGCCCCATCCCTGGAAGTGTCCAAGGCCAGGTTGAACAGGTCTTGGAGCTACTTGGGCTAGTGGAAGGCGTCCCTGCCCATGGCAGGGGGGTGGAACGAGATGAGCTTTAAATTCCCTTCCAACCCAAACCATTCTATGATTCTGTTACTCAAGAAGCACTGCTGAGGTGAGGCTGTGAGAAGGCCTTTTTTCCCTCACTCCATGCTTCAGTGCTGGTTTTCCAGCTGGAGCTGAGCACCACAGCCACGCTCCCCTCGAGTCACCGCAGGAGCCACTGGCGTCCCCACGCCAGCCCCTGGCCCTGGCAGCCTCCAGCCCTCTCTGTTTGCTTAGCACCCAGCACCAGCCCGCTCTGGCCCCCGGACGTGACTGTAAAGCAAATAATAATGAACTGCAGAGCAAATAATAATGAGCTGTTTAATACACCGACACACACGCTCGGCGCCAAGAGCGAATTCTCAATCAGCTCCCGATGCTTTTGCCAAGGGCTGCGTGCCGGAGCCGTGCGTGAGCGCCCAGCCACGGCTTTTCTGCAGAGCGCTGTTGGTTTTGGTTTCCTTCCTCCCTTCTTGTTTTTAACTGGCTGCAGCTGAATGACTCCCAATGGCTGATTCACTCGCTGGCCACTAAATAATTCAGCAGCTTCCCCGCTGCCTGTGCCCACGTGGCCCGTGTGAAGCAAGAGCAGCTGAGTGCTGTGGGCAGCTCCGGACTCTTGCTGGTGGCTGGGATAAAAATAGGATGTGGAGCAAGTCGGATGCTTGTGCAAGAAGGGTGCTGAAGTGCACGGGGAGGGCTGGCAACAGGGATGTTCTGAGTGGCTCCCTGGCTCTATTCCCACTTGCTGTCTTGCTCCAGCCTCCTGAGTTACTGGTTTATGTCTTTTAGGGATGTAATTCCTGTGGGTGGGTAATTCCCTTTGCAGAGGGTGAAAGTGAAAGCGCCCTCGGGTGGGAAGGTGTGTGGGTGCAAAGCAAAGCACTGAGAGTCAAGGTAACAGCTTTCCTTCCAAACCCACAAAACCCTGCAGCAAAATCCTGCAGCTGGAACCGACCAGCATGACCTGTGCAGTGTGGGCTTTCAAGGGTTTAATCCTTCCCACACTGGTTTCTCACCCCCGAAAAGTCATGTTTGGTGGCTGCTCTGCCTCTCAGTGCTCTTGGTGCAGTAGCAACCCCTTGGGAGGAATTCAGGGGCAATAGACTCTTGGATGACACCTGAATTTTGTTTGGCTAAATCCCCATTCCATATTAGTGAGTGGAGGTGCCATATGTGTGTATCTCTGTCTGTGCTCTCTTCCAGGGACAGTGGGGATGACATTGAGTTGGTGTCCTGTGCACAGGGACCCTGTCTGCCAGGCAGGACAACCTCGTCCAGCTGCGAATTCCTGAATGATGGTAAGGAACTGCATCTGGGAAAGTCTGGGACTCCCTCAGAGCCATAAGCCAGCCCTCAGGTGTCTGTAAGATCCAGGAGTACCCAACACAGTTGCCTGCAGAGCAGGACAGCCCCCAGCTGTCCTGCTGGGGTGGTGGGTGATGCTGAGCCATGCACTCATCCCTCTGCAATTTCCCTTCCAGAGGTACCCAGGCCACCAGACAGATGTGCCCTGCCCAGTTCTCACAACGCTGCCATGGCCACCTCTGTCCCCGTGCCCCCCAGCCGGGGCAGGGACTCCCTGGGGGAGCTCCTCACCCACGTCCCACTGGAAAGCTTCCTGCAGACGCTGGAATCCTCCCCCACTGCTGGTGGGCACCTGACAGGTACTGGGATGCAGGATGCAGCACCCATCTCACTCTGGAGGGTGCACAGGGGGAGAGGAGGAGGGGGCAGGAGGAGAGGGGGTGATGTTCGGGTGCTCCCTAAAAACCTGCTGTCCCTGCGGGCAGGGGAGGACAGCGAGGCCGAGGCTGAGATCAACCTGTCTGACTTCCCCTGGTTCCACGGGACTCTGTCCCGGATCAAGGCAGCCCAGCTGGTGCTGTTTGGGGGCGCCCGCAGCCACGGACTGTTCGTCATCCGGCAGAGCGAGACACGGCCGGGGGAGTACGTGCTGACCTTCAACTTCCAGGGGAAAGCCAAGGTGGGGGTCCTCTGCTTCTCCCTGTCCTCTGCTTCTCTGTGAATGTTAGTCCCAGCCCTGCCCAGCACCTCAGGTTCCTTCTTGCTCTGTGGGTGACCCCCAAATGCAGCAGCTCTGCAGGGAGCTGCACCTCAGCAGGGTATCCTTCAGGACCACCTGCTCTTGTGCCCCAAGACCCCTCTGGATCCTGTCCAGCCCCTTCTACACTGTCCCAACTGGATCAGTGCCTGTCATGTGAGCATATGGATAAATCCCATGGGGGCTCAGTGTAGCCTGGCACATTGTCCCCTGCTCTCTCCTTGTCTGTTCTGTGTTCTGAAGTACACAGATGCACAATGAAAAACCAGCCACAAGCAGTTTTTGCTGGGTCTCTTTTCTAGCAGAGATTGCCTGTTCTTGTCACTTTGCAAGAAGTAGTTCAGGTGGGCTGGAGGCTTCCCCAGCGTGTCTGTGACCATGGGATCAGAGCTTTAGCCACCCCTAGTTATACCCAGACACCCTTCTCTGTGTGTTTCTTTATGGTGTTCATCCAGGAGGGGTCAAACTACTCCTGGGGCTGCACCAAGTGAGGTTTTACAGGGTGTAAACAACAATACTGTTAGGAGCAAACCTCCCTTGGCTGATGGAGGTGACTCCTGCAGATTGCAAGGGTGATTCTCGCCCTCACGACCCCCAGCTCACCCCATGCCCCCTGCTCTTGCAGCACCTGCGCCTGTCGCTGAACGAGAGCGGGCAGTGCCACGTGCAGCACCTCTGGTTCCAGACCATCTTTGACATGCTGCGCCACTTCCACACGCACCCCATCCCGCTGGAGTCGGGCGGCGCGGCCGACATCACCCTCCGCAGCTACGTGGTGGCCCAGAGCCCGCAGCCCGGTAGGTGCCAGGCTGGGTGGGGGCTGGAATATTGTCCCTAAAAGGGACAGGTCCATGGGATTCCCTCCCTAAAGCAGTGCCCTGCTGATGTGTGTGGCTCTGGAGGTGTGCCAGGGTGGGTGTCACCCACTGGAGGCAGGCAGTGAGGGTGACAGTGCCCTGTGACCCCTGGCTGTGGGTGACAGTGCCCTGGATTGGGCAGGGGAGGAGCAGAGAGGTCTGCAGGCTTAGAGCATCCTGCTATGCTGGGAGAGAGCAGGAAGGAGGGTTGGAGAAGAACAGGGTCAGGGATGGAGAGGGGGTGTGGGAAAATAGCAGAGAGGGAGGGGGCCGAGCCCGCAGGCAGCACAGGAGGGGTCAAGCTCCTGTTTCCCTTGCAGACACCGGCCCCCCGCCGCCCCTCGTGTCGCAGCCCCCGGCCTGCCGCGTCGACCTGCCACCTCCACACTACTTCTGCAGCACAGCACCCACGGGCCCGCCGGTGCCGCCACCCGCGGAGGGGGTGGCCGTGGCCCCCGCTGTCCCGGTCCCCGCGCCCTACCACCGCCTGGAGGGTGCCCTGGGTCCCCGGAGCCGCAGCGACAGCGCCGAGCGCCGGCCGGAGCCCCCTGCCGCCGGTGCCGAGGACTACCACGAGGCTGACAGCGCCCGGAGCCGCACCCGGGCGGTGGAAAACCAGTACTCCTTCTACTGAGCCCCCCGTGCCGGGGCTGCATGGTGGGACAGCGGGACAGCTGTGCCCCTCACCCTGCACCGCCTCGCCACCTCCTCCTGCCACCACCAGCGACCCAGCCGGGACATCCTCCTCGCTCCCTGCTGCTTTGGGGAGCTGTGTCTGTGCTGAGCAATGTCCCAGCTGGACCTGGCACCAGCCCCGGGGTTGGGGCAGTGCTGGGGGTGTGGGAGGCTGAAAGAGTCAGTGCCATTTTAGAGCTTGCAGCCTCTTCTCCTTCCCTCCGGACCAAGAGCTTTCCCAGGGCTGAGCTGGGCTCCCTGCATCTCCTCCTGGGTGTGACCATTGTGGGATGGCACCCGAAGCTGTGACAGGCTCCATCCTCCAGCCAAAGCACCTTGGCACGTCCCTCTGGGGCGAGAGCCCAGCATGGCCAACATCCTTCTGGCACCATCGCCCTGCAAACCAGCTGCTGAGGGACTCTGGCATTTTGGGATGAGCATGGAAATGTGTCAGATGTCCATGCAGAAACTCTTCTCACACACATGGAGCAGTGCTGCAGAGGCCTGAGGGTTTATCTGGGCTGGCTTTTGGGCTCCCTCTGGGGCACATGTTTCCTACCCTCTGACAGAAGAAGGTTTTTGTCCAAAGCTTAATGAATTGCATTCAAGGAAGGGTTTTCCTGCTGTCCTGCCTTTTCTGTTCCTTTGTTTCCTTTCTCTCCTTGCTGTACTAACAGAGAATCCCTGGATAACCCTTTCATCCTCCCTTTCTTCCTTGATTTTTCAAAACCTAAGCTCTCCACAAGGGCATCAGCCTTCTGTCTGCTCTCTGCCACAAGGCAAACCTTGGAAAATATGCCAATGCCTTGTCTTTAAATCAGTTTTTGGTCATTTGGGATGTCTTGGAGGGTCAGGCAGAAGCCAGGGGCTGTGTCCAGAGGTGAGGGACGGCTTTGCTTTGCAGGTAAAAGCAGGTATTCCTGCTTGGCTGGGCTCCCAGGAATGAAAACACTACATTGATTCTTTTCCAACAGGTCATGGAAGCCCTGAGGATGGTTTTATAGGCCAGGGTTTGTGCCTCATGGAGGGTGGGAGATCCTCTAGAAGGGCAGCTTTGCTTGCAGACAAAGTGTTTGCATGTTTGGTTTGGCTGTCACAGCCTGTGTTACCCAGCACCAGGACACCTGCTGCTCCTCTGGCAGTGACAGGAGTGACAGTGCTCACAGGACCTGAGCCAGGTGGCTCTGGAGTGTCTGGACAGGTCTCCAGGTAGAGCAGACCCTACTGGCTGCTAGAAGTTATCACTTAGTTCAAAGAGGTACAAGCCAAGCCACAACCTTAAAAAAACCCCTTGGATTTGCCTGGAATTGGGCCAAATTTTTTATTTATCAGGTGCCTTCTTTCCTGAGCTAGCAAAGCCTGTCCCCAGTACTTGACTCACAAGAGGAGAGGGGGAGGTGTGTCCAAGGCCCCTTGCCTCCTCTTGTGATGTGAGAGCTGCCTTTCTGGCCCATGGATGTGTGAGACCATCCTGGTGGATCCCATTCCTGCAGCAAATCCACCTTCTCCCCAAACACATGTCCCTTCAGAGGGCAGCAGGAGCAGTTTGCTCTGTGGAGGGTATTTCTCCTTCCTCAGCCCAGCTACAACACAGCTCAGGGGAGCAGGGAGAGGCTGGATGTTCTTGGTTGATGGGTTTAACACATGGTGGATGAGGGGAGATCTCCAGATGTGACACAGACATCATCACTCTGGTTCATCCCTGAGACCCCAAGTGTGGGATCCAGAAGGCTGGATGGGAGCACTGCCTTACAGACCTTCAGATTTTGGCTTTTTTTCTCACTTTCTGTGTCACAGGATAGGAAAATGAGGGGGAAGCGATGATCTGCAAGCAAAAAATGTTAATTTGTAAATAGGGAAGAGTCTGGAAGAGTTTACTGTTGTGTAGAATAAATTAATTTTATTTAAAAAAAGAAAGGGGAAGGGGGGGACTTGTTAAACAAATGGAGGACTCGAGATCCGGTTTTAAAATAAAATCACTTGCAAAAACAACAGCATGTGAGCAAGAGCTTTGGGCTTTGCTGGATTTGCTACCTAAAAAAAAAAAAAAAAAAAAAAAAAGGAAGAGCAGAGGGAGGATGCTGTCATGTCTCGTGTGTGCAGACCTTGTTGGTATCTCTGGGCAATTGGGGCCAGGCTGGGTCTGTCTCTGCCTGCTGGAGTGCACTGAGAGGAGGAAGGGAGCAGAGAGTTTTCTCCTCTGCTGAGCAGAGGGAGGAGGAGGGTGGGTCCAGGCTGTAGAGGACAGGGTTTCCTCTCCTTCCAGTGTGTTATTTACTTTGTCTGGTTAGTCAGTAGTGCAAGTCTGAATGGTCCATCCCCCAAGCAGCAGGATAATTGGGAATGAGCAGCCCTGGGCTGTGAAATGCCCATCCCTTGCTAAAGGCCTGTGCTAGCATCTCCCACTAGCTCCCCCACGGCCTGTCATTCCCCCTCCTCTGCCTTCATCTCTCCTGGGAGACTGTGCCTCATGCTCTGACGTTGTATGTCTTTCTAGTGTGCTCTTTTCTGCTGAGAATCCCCTGGGAAAACTGGAGCATTGTCCCAGACTGTACTGTGACAGCTAAGCAGTGACAGACGCAGCTAACACATGGCTTTTGGGGGGGTGGAGGGAGCTGCTCAGCTCGGTAATCGGGCCGTGGTTGTGTCATGATCCATTCACAAAAACATTCCCTCCCCAAAAGTCACCAGAGCCTTTTCACCGCTCCTGGAGAGCTCATCCATCAGGAGCTGGGCAGCTGGGGAGGTGACACTGAGGGCTGTGCTTGGGGACAGCTGCTCCTCCTGCCTCACAGAAAGCCATTCACACCTCAGCTTATTAGCAAATTGACTAATTACAGCATCAGTCTTGCTGGAAAACATCCCTTTCCTTTCACAGGGTGTCTGGAAGGGCAGGGGCAGGACAAAACAGCATCGAATGCAGAGATTTGCTGGTGAAACAAGGGGAAAGCAGGCTCAGCAGCATGTGGGCTGGATTCCATGCCAGCAATGCCCTCTGCCCAGGGCTGGAGAAGGACTGGGCTGCAGGGATGCTGGTGCTGAGCTGTGCCCTGGCACACACCATGAACAGGACAAAAATGCAAAGGGATTTCAGCAGCGCAGCTGCCCACGTTTCACGTGGGTGTTGGAGCTCCACGGCTGCTCCTGTCTCAGCAAAGAATTGCAGTGCTTCCAGAAGGATCCCTTTGGTAAGAGAACTCCTCAGAAACACAAATGAGCTTCTTTGATAAAGATCAGGGAGCTGAGTTTTGTTTGCACTGACCTATGAAAACACTGCCCTGTTCTAATGCAAATTCACTGACCCCAGTAAGCACAGTCCTGCCCAGATCCCAGCCCAGCACTGATTTTGTGGGCTTTGTAGTTAGATGAAATACTTTCTATTTTTTTATGACCTAAGTAACTGTCTTGCCCCCCTCCCTAGATTTTTTCAAAGTAAATAGTGCAGAATACATCAAGAGTCTGCACCAACTCCCTCGACTGTAGTTTGAAAGGGAGATGTTCCCAGGTCTCTTGCCCCACAGTTTGTAAGGGCTCTGCCTGTTTGTGTCCTGGGGCTGTGAGCTGTGGCTGGAACAAGTCACGTTCTGGGCAAGTGAGTCCAGCTGCTCCCTGCAGTCCTCAGGCTGCCGTTCTGCCTTCCTCCCGTGGGGACTGGCACGGGAGGGCCAAGTCCTGGCAGCTCATCATTCACAGCCCTGCTGTGGGAAGATGGGTGTTTGGAGAAGTGGCTGTGAGGAAGAAACAGGGTGAAACATTAGAGATTAGATGTGCTTAGGATTCAGCAGAGGAAACTCAGTCGGTTTGTAGCAATTCTGCTTTGTAAAACAGAATGTGGTGACAGAGGACAGAGGACCTGCCATGGCCTCTGCAACAGAGCTGGTGTCTCCCTGGCAGGGCTGAGTCCAGCCTGGCACTGGATGGTTTCTGTCCTGGTGTGCTGAAGATGACCCAAGGTTGGGAGAGCTGCCGGCACAGGAGCTGGGGAGCTGGCAGACAGCGTGGAGGAAGCTGTTTGCATTGCTCCAGCCAGGGCTGAGACTGCAAGGATGCCTTCCAGGACCAGCGGCCAGCTGGGAACTCAGCCAGCACTAAATTCACACCATTCTTTTACAAATCAGGTTGGTAAGAAAAACACGAGACACAAACTAGTGTGATTTCCATAGCAACCTCAGCGGAGGTTGAAAAGTCTTTTGTAAACATAGGGCTGAACCTGAGGATCAGCTCCGATTTTCTCCACAGAAAGGGGAAGAGAATGGAGGCTTAATAAATTCAGGCCATACAAATGAACTATAAATCTCAGAAGGAGCCATTCCCAACCTCTCTGTTCCCCTTTCTGTCACCCTCTCCACATGCACAGCACGAAGCTGTCTGAAACCCAGAGCCCAACTTCCCAGCTCTGGCTTATCTCCATAAACTGCACCAAGGCTTATGCCCCTCTTCCATTGCAGCTGACCTTTACTGGCTAATTCTGTGACGCACACACAGCCCCAGCACATGCCATGCCATTTCTGTAGGGCCACAGCGACTTGAAACAAAATTTGGCTTGCAGTGGAGGCCTGTACTGCAGCCAGCTCTGGCTCCTCTTCCCCACCATGGCTTCCTCCAGCTCCGTCAGGCAAGTGTGGATTTGGGTGTAACAGCCCTCAGCTCATCCAAGTGCTGTTCCTGCAAGCCCCAGGTGTGAATACAAATGCAATTGTTAGGAAAATTAATCCACAAACACCAGAGGTTTATGTCCAAAAAGGAGACAGAGGAGTCCTTTCTGGCTTTATTCCAATAAAGGGAGAGGCCATGCGGCATTCCCCTGGGATCTCCAATTTTTGGAGGACGCAGCCTCCCTTTTTATCCCAATTTCCCAGCCATATTTCCCTTCTCTCTTTTCCCATTGGCTGAGGTACTTCAGAGGTACAGACTTCTCAAAACACCTGATACCAAAGATTTCCCTCTAATGAATAACCCTCCTTTTAATTTTGAATTCTTATGGAATTTAGGGGTTTTTCTTCCCCATTGTTTCTTTCATCTTTCAACGTCCAATTTCATTTATCAGCAAACCTAAAGTTTATTTGTAAAAGCAAACACCTTTTCCCATTCATCAATCAGTGGAATCCTTCCCATTGTTTCTTTTATCTCCCAGCGCTGGCTTTATCCACCAGCAGACCCACAGCTTGTTTGTAAAGACAAACCCACAATTCCTCTCACAAAGAGCACAGCATCTCCCCCCTCTGCTACCTGCCCGCACGGTGCTGCGGGGAGCGGAGCTGCCGTTCATCACTGTCAGCAGACAAAGGCCGCGGGCCGCGCTGGTTAATGACACCAAAGTGACACGAACAGATGGCGCAGGCAGCCTGCCACGGGGGCACCAGGAAGTGCTGTATCGCTTACACCCTCACGGGGAAGGGATTTGGCAGGGCTGAGGGCGCCGGTGAAAAACACACTGAATTTTCATCCTGCGCGGCAGATGCCGGAGCTGCCTCGCTAATGCAGCCTGCTGGGGACAGCCTGCAGCCTGAGAGCGTGTGTGAGGGGACAGGGGACATCGGAGCTCAGCAACCACAGCTTGGCAGGAGCAGGATGCACGGCCACAGCTGGGACACGGGAGCAGTGACACAGGGAACAAGTTGTATCCGAGTTTTGGAGTGTCTGAGGGAGGGTGTCAGAGGCTGGAGCCGGGCCCTCCTCAGCGGTGCTGGGCCATGGCATGAGAGGCTGGAGCACAGGCATTTCCACCCAAAAATGAGACAGGGCCCTGTTGGAGTGAGCCCAGGGAAGACAAACCAGAGGACTGGAGGGGTGGAACACCTCACCTACAAGGAAAGGCTGAGAGAACTGGGATTGTTCAGCCTGGAAAAGAGAAGGCTTCAGGGTGATCTAACTGGGGCCTTTCAGTACCCAAATGGACAGCAGGATGCAGAAGGACTTTGAACATGAATTTGTACTGGCAAATGGGGGAACTGTTTCAAACTGAAAGGGTGGGTTTAGATGAGATATTAAGATTAAATTCTTTGCTCTGAAGGTGGTGCTGCTCCAGCAGAGATAGCCCAGAAAATCTTTTGACTGCTGCACCCCTGGAAATGTCCATGGCCAGGTAGGACAGAGCTCTGAGCAGCCTGGTCTAGTGGGTGCCATCCCTGCCCACATCAGGGGGCTGGAATGGGAAGATATTTAAGGTCCCTTCCCACCCAAACCATCCAGTGACTCTATGAGGAAGAACTTCACTGTGTGGGTGATCAAGCACTGGCACAGGGTGCACAGACAGGGTGTGGAGTGTCCCCTGAAAGCCCTTTGGACACAGCTCTGAGTGCCATGCTCAGGGGGCTGTGCTGGAGCAGGGGGCAGACTGGGTGACTCCAATGGTCCTTTCCAACCTGAACCATCCTTCTGTGATTCTGTGCCTTCAAAGAATCCCACTGAGGGTGGCAGAGCGCTGGGACAAGCTGCACAGGAAGGCAGTGGAGTGTCCCTGTCTGGAGACATTCCAAACTCACCTGGACGGATTCCTGTGTCGCCTGTGGGGGTGACCCTGCCTTGCCAGGGGGTTTGGGTTGGCTGATCTACAGAGGGCCCTTCCAACGATAAGTTGGTGACTCTGCCTTCAGCCTCCGTCCAGGCTGCAGGGTACGGACATTAGAAGGGGAAATTTCTTCATAGAAGGGGTGATTAAATATTGGCACAGGCTGCCCAGAGAGGTGGTGCAGTCATCGTCTGTGGAGGTGTTCAGGAAACGACTTGTAGCACTCAGTGCTCTGGTTGACAGGGTGGTGACAGGGCAGAGGTTGGGTCTGACGACCCCAGAGGTGTTTTCTCGGTGTCCCTCTCCCCTCACGGGCCCGGTTCGGTGGCTCCCTCACACGAGGGTCCCTCACAGAACTCCCGCCTCTGCGCGGCCCTCATCGCACCCGCCATGACGGGGCCGCCCGCGTCGCGCGCCGTGACGTCACGGGGGGCGGGCCGCGGCCAGGGCCGGAACATGGCGGCGCCCTCGGCCCCGCGGCCGCCCCGGCCCCGCAAGGAGCCGCAGCCGCTCGTCATCCCCAGGAGCGCGGCCGAGGAGCAGCGCCTCCGCCTCGAGCGCCTCATGAGGAACCCGGTGAGGGCACCCGCCGGGGCACGGCCCGGGGCGGTGGGAGAGGAGAGGGACGCCGAGACCCCCGCGGGGTCCGTGAGGGGAGAGGGACACCGAGCCCCCCACCCTCGGTGTCTGTGAGGGTCACTGAGACCCTCTCGGTGTCTGTGAGGGGAGAAGGACGCCGAGACCCCCCACCTCTGGCTCTGTGAGACAAGAGGGACTAACACCTCCTTTCCCTTCCTCCGGGGTCCGTGAGGGGAGTGGGACCAACCTCCCCTCTCTCCTGTCCGTATCTGTGAGGGAAGAGGAACCGACACCCCCTCCTGGGGGTCTGTGTGGAGAGAGGGACCAGCCAACCCCCCTTTTCCTTCCCGATTCCATGACGGGATCGACACACGCCCCCCTCCTCCTTGCCGGGTCCCCAAGGGGAGAGGGACCGACGCCCCCACACACTGCATTGCTGTGAGGGGAGAAGGACCCGTCTTTTCTGGGATGCTGTGAGGAGAAACACGCTTCTCTGGGAACCCAGGGGCCCCTCAGTGCTCTGCTCGCTGGTCTTTCCTCTATCCTCCGTTTTTAATGTGCGGGAGCATGACCCTGGTCCTCTGTCTGGGTGTTTTGATCCTTTCCTGAGGGGGTTTTTGCCAGGAGGAGATGCTCACCCCCCCGCTCTGTGTGTGCTGGAGCAGGCTGAGACTTCCCTGCAGCACGTTCTTCCTCTGCCCTTGCACCATGTGTTCTCCCTCCCCTGCTCTCCCTGTCCTCTAGCTCTGGCATGGAAGGTGCTCAAACACCTTTCATCATTTCCCAGACTGCTGGCAGTGGAATTATACTCAGTTCCTGCGAGCGCTTGGAGGTGCTGACATGCTTCCTTCTAGTTCCCATGCTGAAAAGAGGCACAGACACTCCTGATCCTCCTGGGGTTTGTTGACCTGCAGGTCTGAATGTGAGGGACAGAGAGGATCCCTTCTGATTCTCCTCTTCTGCCTGCTCCTGATCCTTGTGCATGAAGAAGTTGCTGCAGCTGTGCTCCTTCTGAGATCTGTCAGTTGGTGGAAGAGGCTGTTGTCATACGTACCCTGCCTTTCAACAATGTGTTAAAATTGCAGACTTTGCTCCTGGAAGATACTGATGGCTGGTTGGTTTGTTCTTGCAGGAAAAGACTGTACCAATTCCTGAAAAACTGAATGAATGGGCACCACGACCTCCCCCGGAGTTCGTTAGAGATGTCATGGGTAAAGATTCTATTCTTCAGATAACTCTGGTATCAGTCACAATTAGCTTAGAAAAATGTTTAGCGGGGAAAGACAGAGGTGGTTTTTCTGCTGCTCATTTTGCTGGAGAAAAGAGGTGTGAAATGTGCTTTGAGAGTTGATTTTTCAAGTTTTATTTGGTTCTCTGATTCCACTTTTTTGCTGGCTGTCAGAATGCAGAGAGAACAAAGCCTGTGGTACTGCAGCACGTGGGCTGCCTGCAGTGCAATAAGCTGCTGCTCTGGTGATGACAAGTAAATGATGATGAGTAAATCTGTCCTCTCCATGGATCTGAGAGTGCTCTGGAAGACTGGCAGTGTGAAGTCCTTCTTTTGACTGCTTTGAGTCTGAATCTCAGGCTGTGAGAAGTAGGCACATGCAGCAGGTGTGAATGTGTGTGCTCAGGTAGGGAGCTGGCAGCTGTGCCAGGACCCTGACCCAAGTACTCTGTGTACACTTTACTTCTACCTGCAGGGATTAAATGTAGTTGCTGTGGTATAAACTGGCTGCATGTAGAAGTTCTGTCTTTCTTTGAGACCTCTATCCTTTCTAGAGGTTGACCTGTTCTTATTTCAGAATAATTGATCTTGGACTCAAGTTTTTATATGCTTCTGAATAAAATCTGCTTATAGTAATTCTCCCATGGCTTTTTCAAATAGCTTTGCTGTGTGCTTGAGTGAATGGTCTTGTTTTTCTGGGAGTACCTGATGTGCTGGGTCCCTGTTGGTATCAAGAGCACGCCTGTTGCAGTCCCAGCTGCTGGGTTTTAATTAGGTGTCTTCTTTGAGGCTTGTATTCATGTGCTTTCCCTTGAGAAAGGGCTCAGGAGATGGGGGAAGAGAGTGGAGGATGATGCTTAAAGCCCCTACAAGGCTTCAGCATGCAGGCTGATGCCAGGAAGAGAGAGCTGTAGGGTTTTAATTTATGAAGAAACAGTTGAAAACTGTCAGTAGATCTGTCTTGCATAGGAAAGTACAAGATCACCTTTTACCACCTTTCTGTTGACCTTTATTTCGTGTTTGAGAAATGCTGAAAATTAGTGGGAAGCAGCATCAGCAGGGTATTGTAGCTCACCTCTGCCTGTAAGAGACTGAGGGGTGCATTTCATCTCCAGTTGTTTGCCTTCCTTGATGTGCAGCTAAGGGTGGGCTCTCCAGGGGGGTAATTGGGTCACCTGCAGTCACCCAAAAGTGTGTGGGTTTGCAGCTCACTCTGCTTTTGCTTGTGAGCTGAGTTTAAAGTGGTGACACACTCCGTGAGCTGTTGGTAGATCTTCATCTGACAGTGCCCTTTCCTGTGTCCCATCCCTCAGTGTCCAGCTGTGTTGTATTGCACTAGGCACGATTTCTTACACAGCTGTAGTGATTTGTGAGCATCTCTTTACCTCCTTTCCTAGCAGACTGAGCTCTCCCTTGTTGCAGGTTCCAGTGCTGGGGCTGGGAGCGGGGAGTTCCACGTGTACCGGCACCTCCGTCGGCGAGAGTACCAGAGGCAAGATTTCATGGATGCCATGGCTGAGAAGGTCAGCACAACTCCTTATAGCTCCCCCCTCCCCCAACTGTTTGTTGTTCTTTGCAAATCTGTGCTTTCTTTGAAAGTCATGTACAAATAATTCCCTTGTCAGAGGAGTCTGTAGGAGTGTGTGATCCGTGGTGTCTGTGTCAGTACTGAAACATTTGGTGCTTTGTGTCAGACGTGCTCCATCTCCTGTGTTCCCTGGGGTCCTAGCACGCTGTAAGGCCTCATGGGAATGTGTGTGTTTCAGGCTGACTTGAAAATGCTTTAAAAGCTAGAAATCCTTGATAACACTGCCTTGCACAGACAGAAACAAAGTGAGTGCCTCTGCACAGAGTTCAGATGTTTCTTTTAAGTCCTGAGCAAGTAGAATGCCCCCTCTTTTAGAAAACACTATTGATATACTCTCTCTTGGCCGAGATGAGTCCGTATGTTAATGTTTGTGTCTCCAATTATTCATTTGTTTTTACTGAAACATTAATTAGGGCAGAAGCCCAACCTCCCTCATCTGCTCTGGTGAGGATTTCTCCTTCAGAAGGTTCCAATGTTTGGCTCAGGTTGCAGGTTAAAAATGCTGTCTGTACAGGAGCCATGCCTAGGAACGTGGCTTTGTATAAAGAAGCCAGGCAAAATCTGGCAGAGCTCCCTTCTGTATTTTGCTAAAAGACTTCTCCCTAAAAGGACGTGGCTTTTAAAATAAGTATTTTAATTTAGATTTTGACCAAAGTATGACATGTGATCAATTACAGCAAAGACTAGATGAGGAATTCCAGAAGAAACTGGAGAGGAATAAGATGATTGCAGAAGAGCAAACAGCAAAACGCAGAAGGAAGCGGTAAGGGCAGATTTTTCCCAGGAGGCTTGACATGGAAACCCTCCCTCCCTGTGCCTCATCTGTAGCTGCATGCTCTGGATAAACACTGTCATTCTGTGTCTGCATCTATCAGCTGGGAAGTCTGGCTGTGGAAATTAAATTTGTCAGTGTCAATGTTTGGTTTCCAAAGGTAGCTGTAAACCTGACAGGCTTTGCTGGGGTGGTCTCTTTTCCGTGCCATTGCTTGCAGGATAACTTTGGACTGGTTGAGCTGCTTTTGCTGACACTGTGGTCTTGACTGCAACATGCCTTGCTGCATATTTGTTTTAACAGTGTCAGGAAAGGTTTGTGTCTATATCTGGCTTGAGTTTATGTCTGAATCATTTGGTACCAAGCAGTTTCAGTGCAAAACTGGGTGCTGCTTCATGGGTAGGCTGCTTCTGCCTACCCCATTGAAATGTCTGGCAGGTGAAGTCTAATAAGTTAGGTGGAAATACTTTAAAAATATCAAATCCATCTTTCTCTTAAATTTTAGACAAAATGAAACACAAGATTGATGCTCTCAAGAAATAGACTGACCATTGTAGTGCAGTGACAAGAATTTAAATCCCACTCTCTGTGTCCAGGATAGGTTTCAGAAAAAGCAGGGAATCATGCCTCTGCTCTTTCCAGGGTCTGACCGTGAGCATCCTCTCCCTTGCTGTTTTGCATGCTGTGGCTGAGAGCTGCTGTGGAAAGGCCTGTGCAAAGTGGCTCACTGCCATGTTAACACAAAAGTGCACAACACAAACACTGTTGCCATCTTAGTTTAATTTAATGTGGTCCAACAGATGGCCAGCAAGTCAGATCTGGCCTGCTGCCTCTTGCCTGGCTGAGATGGAGAACAACTGTTCCAACAGCAGATGCTGCCTAAACACTAACACCTCCATGTCCCCCTGCTATGCTCTAATGGTGTGACTTTGCCCTGCAGGAACCCCTCTAATTTCCCTTCTCTGTCCTGACCCAACAGGTTCAGTTCCTGGCTCTCTGTTTCAAGAGAATTCAGTTATGCTGTTGACAGAGGAGCATGTCAATGCCAGGCTGCTCTGCCTGTATCTGCCATTAACTTGCCAGGTTGCCTTTGCTGGGCAAGGAGAGCTGGGTTGCATGAATTGAAATTCCCTCTTACCCCCAGTGCTACTCCTAGGGCCTGACATCCTGAGGAGGTACAGCCAAAGAGGGAGGTCAGAGCATACTGCACTGTTTTGATTTTCTTCAATTGAAGTATATATTACTGGTGGTTTTTTCCCCCCAGTGTTCAGTGTCTGCAGTCTGGGTTTTAACACCATTTTCTCTTTATGTTTATTAGCCTAGGTAGATAAAATGTGGGGGCAGTTTCATTCTTGTTCCATCTGTGTTCTTGGAGATTCTTGTGTATCATAGTTCTGGTTGCAGTGGAGTCATGAAAGACTTAAAAAATCCATTAATCTGAAAACAACATAGAAAAGTTTCTCTTGATCATGTGCTAAGTTTACTCTTGCTGAATTTTCAGCTGAGACCAAATTTAAATTGAACTTCTCTTCTGAAATCAGCTTTTCCAAGATGTCTGTAATATGTCCTTTATCAGTGCATGAATGTGCAGAATCTTTACAACATTGGATTTGCCAGAGAGTCTTTTTTCTTTGCTTTATAGCCAGAAGTTAAAAGAGAAGAAACTGCAAGCTAAGAAAAATAAACTTGAACAAAAGAAGCAGGAAAAAGGTCAGTGAAATTTAGTTTACTTTTCTCAGGGTCTTGGTTCTGTTCCCTCATTGAAGCTTAGAAGGTTTTGTTCCACCCCCCATCCCAAGCATTCTCAATACATGGATTAAAGCCTGAGCCTTAAGCTTGTTATTTTAGCTGATGTTTCAAAATCCTCTTTGAAAGCCATCTATGTTGAGATTTAATCTTACAAATAACTTGGCTGTTTGTGAATATTTTCCATTTATTAGGGGGAATTTTGGACAGCAAACTCTGGAATCTGAGTTTTTGGATATTTTGCCCCAACTGTTCTGATGAACTGCAGATTCAGAACCTCACCTGAGGTTTAGAAAGGCAGGATTGTTCAAGGCTGTGCTTTTTTAAAGTGTATTTTGAATGTGTATGGGAAAACAGGTGGAAAAAAGGCAGAACTTGGGCAGCAAGAAACAGAGTTACAATTTTGTGTGTAAGAAATTGAGCCACCTTGGCACTATCTGTTCCATGGGACTATTTTATTTCATAGAAATAAAGGTGAAGAACCTGGCTGCCTCTGTTCTCCTGCAACATTATTTTCTCTCTTGAAAATTAATGTTCAGCAATATCAGTGTAACTGTTTGCTCAAACTTTTGCATACTTGTTGCTTCTTTTCAGTGAGTATATTTTGGCTTACTCTTTCAGTGTGAATTAGCACACAAATGGTTAAAGTTACAGCAGTTTCTGGTAGTTCTGCTGGAACAGTGGCTTGTCTGACAGTTCTACCTTATTTGTGCTTTGCTTTTCAGAATTGGATCTGTTTCAGCTGAACCACAGCCAGCCTCCCATGTAAACATGGGAGGACAAATTGTTAGGTTAATTTTACTCGTGACAGCAAGTAAATGTAGCAGAGTGAATTTTTTGGGTGTTTTGTTTTGGTCTTGGTATCTTATTTTATTTTTTTAAGCCACTCATTTATGAATTGTAACTAGGAGGAGAATTTAAGTATGAGTCAACAGTTGTTCATTTTGAGTGAGCAAACAGAATACCCATCCCTTAGGGAGTGGCTGGGAGAGAGGAGAGCTGGATCAGGGACTGGCACTGAGTATGGGATTGCCCTGTACCCGTTGTGGGGCAGGAGTGGTTTTGTTTGGCACAAGTTCCTGAAAGACAGAATCTAAACTCCCTGGTCTTTGTTACCAGTTCTTAACTCTTTACAGTCTGTGTAAAAGAGTTCTCTATGTAAAATAATAATATCAGGGGGGAGAGAAGGCCCTCTTAGCCATTTTTAGTCAACTGAGAACAGCTTTTTTTAGTTTTGTGTGTCCTGGGTTGTAATCAGAGAATTTTTTCAAATTGATTAAAATGTATTTGTTGGATATAGCAGGCAAACATTTGTCTTCCTTTTTGAATGAATGAATTAAACCTCTGAATTGCCATGTTTCATCTTTGTTGTAGTAAAAACATTAAGAATAAGGGTTGGCACTGAATGAGGTCAGCTGTTGATGAGCAAACTCCCAATAAACGCTCAAAGTTCAGCACTTCACCACGCGGTGGCATCAGACCACTGATCCTAAATCCCACATGAACTGGTCAGGACACAGAGTGTGACTGGGCCCGAGGAGCAGGAGAGAGCAGAAAAATGGCTCTTGGGTTCAGGTCCCACTTTATGCCATGCCTCATTTTTGATATCGGTTATTTAATTTCTAGTAGATGTGTCCTGGTTTTTTAGCAGACTTCACAAGTTTTCTGTGACCCTTGTTAACCTTAGGCATATCTTAATGAGTTCCTGTACTGACAGTATAGCAAACAGTTCTGTAAAAGTTTATGGCACCTCATGGAGTTTTTGTGAACTTGAATAGGTTGTAGGAATACACTGAGTCTTGCCTGTGCCTTCCCAGTGCTGTGTGTGATCCTTCCAAGTTCATCCCAGCCTGCAGAGCTGAGATTTGGAATGAGACAATCTATCACCTCAGTGTTTGACTGTCTCTGTTAGAAAGAAATAATGTTCCAGAAGAGGTGGAGTTGTTTAATGATGGACTTTGTATTGGAGATAAGGGAATTCCCCAAGGGGGAATTTGATATTCTGAGCTCCTCATCACTTGGTGGAATTAATAGAACCTGATTCCTGTTCCCTGAGTATCTGGGACTGCTTAGTTGTGAGATGCTTAACAAGGAAGACACAGGGGAATATGTTACCCTCCTTGCTAATTAGCCTGACCTAATCCACATTTGCTGAGCACCTGAGAGTGTTTTGCTGTGAAATGCTTGACAAGGAAGCCAGGTGGGAACACCTCATCCATTCATCCTGTTTGTGTTTGTAGAACCTGGGCAATCCCAAGAGCAAGGCAGCAGTGAGGATGACGAAGAGGATAGCAAGGAGGAGGAAGAGAAGGAAGATGATGCTGAAGAGCCAAGTTTTGTGATGGGAAGAGGATGAGGCCTTCCAGGGACAGCTGGAAACACTGTTCATTGCTTTATATTCAGGAGCATGAAAGCCTTTCATCTCAGCCAAGCAGAACCCATTGGCGTACGTTACATCTGCTTAACGGGGCATGGCCTTCACGTCACAGGCCTGAGAGAAAATGATAGAGAAATGCCAAATAAGAGATTTTTTCTTAATTGCTTGTATAACTGCTGTGCAGTCTGCTCTAAGTTTGCTCTAAAGAGTCAGCCATAAGTCTCTATGACCCTAGAGTTCTTTCTAAAATGGCCCAGAGTGTTTTTCTGTCTGAAAGCTAAAACATAACTATTACCATTTAAGGGAAATATTACTGTGAAGGCTACGTATTCTACTTATCTTGAAGCTGGTAGCAGTGGGATACATGAATCTAGGGGCAGAGTTTAACCTGAAGTAGAAAAGTGGTCTGTAGCCAGACTCTCCTGCACTGTGAGTGTTCTGCATTTGGGGTTTTGTATGGGGTCATCTCTAACCCAAAGAAATCAGTTTATGTTCCTAGACAAGTTCTATAGATTTTTAATCTGGATCCCTTTTTTAATGCTAAAACTTTCCCTATTGCTTTTCTTCCTTCCATGTTTTCTAAATTAATAAAAGGGATGTGTTGGATTGTTCTGTCTTCTATTTTTCTTTTTGGAAGAGGATTTCAGTAAAATAAAGAGATGCTGCAGGAAGGGACAAAGAGATCAAGTGATGTGGCACACATGAAAATACGGAAAAAGGAGTAAGCTGCATGTCACTTACTTTTTGCTTTTGAATTGGAACAATACCTTTTCCCAAAGATTGTGTGTAAAGCCTCCGAATCCTGTGGCAGAAAGGCTTGGAATGGAATCATTTTGCTTGTGCTCAGCTTCCTGTGATGACACCTGCCTTTCTCTCTGCTTGAGCGCTCTGCTTTGCACCTTGGATTCCCCGGTAGGAATCTTAACATCTCTCTATATATTTACTTATTGGTGCTTAAAGCATATGCAGTGGTGGTTTTACTTGTAACTCTGGTTTTTGTCTCTTCAGTGTATCTTTAATTAGAAGTGCCTGCTGGCTTTCAGACGTGCTCATTCCAGAGCCTTGCATCCAGAATGCGGTGCTACTTCTTCTCAAGCCTTGGTTAATGCCAAATTATTTTAAGCAAAAACAGTAAAAAGGGAGAGTCTCTTTTTAGATTTCGCCTTTGTTGAATATTGCTGCCAGAAATCCTGCATTTTGTCTGAGCTGGCTTTATGTAATGGCTTCTCCATGGCATTACCATGGTGGCTGGGAAGCAGATGTGACCAAGTGCAAGTGATGTTTTTGTTTAGTTCCTCTGTACATATCCAAGGGCTTCAGAGCTGGATAACTTCTGACCTGCCAGGTGCATATCCCCACTGCCCCCCAGGATAGAGATCTGCATGTTTTCTGCTCAGTCTCCGCGGGGGCAGGTGCTGCAAGTTGTGGCAGTGTTTCATTCAGATGCAGGATCCATTTTCCCTGTGGAGAGATTAGTTATGAGCATTGCTGCACACTAATCCCCCTTAGGGCAGGCAAACCCTGTGGATACCGTGTTGTAGGATGAGCCACAAAAACGTCAGGGTTTTTTATGGGCAGAGAAGAACTGAGAGTCTCACAAATAAAAATGTTCTGCCTCTGAGCTTGTCAGGCCTTTGAGCTGAGTGCTGTTCTGCATTAAGCAGAGGAGATGCTGCTGAGTGAGGACACGCTTCCCTCAGCCACGAGGAAGGTGAACTCGAGTTTGTCTTGGTGGCTGAACAAATTCAGGTTGTGTGGCCTCATCCTGCCTCCCTGAGATGCCCGTGCTGAATTATTCATGCTGTGTTTTCTGGGAATGCTGAGTTTGAAATCCATAAACAGCAAAGAGAGCATGTTGGTGAAGGTGGCATCTGCCTCACGCTCTGTCTCACCGGGGTGGCTGAGTGTAGCAGTAGGAGCTGCATTTGGTAGGTGTAGCTGTGAATTCCCATAAACACTCTGTTGTGGTTGTTCGTGGCAGTAGGAGCTCGTTGAGAATACAAAGCACTTCAAAGGGAGGTTTCAAGGGATGTTTCTTCGTTTAGAATAAAATGCAAATACTATGTGACCTCAAAACGGGGAAAACCTCATCCGTGGAGTAGAAAAGGGGAAGTGCTCCTGTGCATAGTAAAATAGGAACAGCTCTACAACTGATTGCTATTCCAAATAGGGCACCAAGAAACCAGTAATAACTTACAGGCTTGAAACTGCCAAGGAGTTTGACCTGCTTACACTAAATTCGTGCTCTGGGTTCTTTTCTAGAGGAGTCCCTCTCCTTTCTCTGCTGTAGATTAACCCTCAAGGGCTAAAGTTGCTCTATACATGTGTTTGTGCAAATGTGGGAGCCTGAGAGACAGCGGTGTTTGTGCTGAAACCGAGCAGGGGTATTCCTGCTCTCAGAGGTGAAAAGCACACTCAGGATAACATGTATCTGTCTCTTTATTAGGTTTTTAAGAGTCGTTTTCCTTTGTTCCCTCCCCCAGGCAGAATGGAATTCAGGAAGATGGGATTACCCTGTTATAAAGCTGACCCATTGTGCTGCCTTTCAGCATTTTCTTTATCTCATTTCCAGGGCAGGAACTCCCTCTCTTTCCCATAAGGCTGTCCCTATCCTTTTGATGGGTTTATACAGGATTTCCTGCTGAGTCAATAGCGGAGGAGTGCAGGGAGATAGCAGTCGGGATTCGCAGGGAGCCTGTGCTCAGCCGGAGGAGGTTCAGCCTGGCGGAGGCAGAGCAGCGCTGCCTTTTGACTTATGTAAGTGGCGATTTTTTGCTGTATAATTAATAATTGTAATAAAAGCACATTTGCATCCCATTGCACCAATACCTTCTCTGTGGCAAGATTTAGAGATAACGCAAGGTCCAGACCCACTAACATCTGTACCAGTGGGTGGCTTTCAGTCCGATTGCGACCTTACGGGACCGCAGACATTTTTTATCCCTACAGATGCATGCTCACAGCGGGACCCCCGAGCACTGCGGGAACGGCTCGGTGCCGGGGGATGCCCTTTCCCTGTAACCGCTGAGTGCATCCCCGTCTCACGAGACCCCCGGACCCCCCCAGACGGCTCCCCTGTGGGCGCAGGGGGCGAGCGCGGCCCCGGTTCCCCGGGCGGGGCGGGGGGCGCCGGCTGCTGCAGGGCGGGGGTCGCGTCCCCAGGCCCCGCCCCCGCCGCTGGAGGGGCGCGGCCAGCCCGACCGAGGGCCAATGAGCGCGTGGTCACGTGCGGGGGCGTGGCGGCGCGCCCCCTCCCCGTTTCCTGCGGGTCACGTGGCCGGTGCCCGGCGTTGCCGTGGCAGCGGCGGAGGCGGCTCCGGCTCCCGATCCCGCTCCGGCTCCGGTCCCGGTCCCTCTCCCGGGGCTCCCGGCACGGCCCCCGGACAGCACCGCGGTGAGACACGGCCCGGCCCCGCCGCCCACGGGGCCGCATCCTGCCCGCAGGGGGCTCATCCCCAGCGGGGCCCGCGCTCTGGGGCAGCGGGCGGCTTCCCCTCAGGCGTGTTCGGGAGGTGGCCGGCTCGTCCTGCAGAGGTGGGAGCACCTCCTGCCCGCGGGGCTCCGGGAGGAGGGGGTCTCGTCCTGCCCGGGGTGCTGGGGGAGTTGGTTTTATCCTGCCTGAACAGGGATTCCCCTGCCCGGGGCGGTGTGGGGGGGACGCGCCTCGTCCTGCCCGGCCGGGGGGAATCCCGTGCCGGGGTGGTGGTGGTGGGATGTGCGCCTCGTCCCGCCGAGCTGGGGGCAATCCCCTGCACCTGGAGGGAGGGGGTGAACGGGAGGGGTCCGTCCTGGGCAGAGAAGGGAACCGTCCTGTTCGGCGGTGTTTCGGATGGGATGCAGAAGGCTCCCGTGGGATATATATCCGGACAGGGATGCTCTCGCTGGAGTGCTGTGGGGGGACACCTCCAGCAGGGAAGCCCCTGGCCCAGGGTGCTTTTGGAAGACGGGATCGAGGGGTTGGGTCCCATCCTGGCTGAGGAGTTGTGGAGGATCCTTGGGATGCTGGATCAGGATGCAGTGGTAGGAGTTTGCGTCCTGCCTAGGAAAGATCCTCTGTCCAGGTTGGCTTTGGAGGGAAAGCTCCTCGCTGGGAGTGAGTCTCGTCCTGGCTTGAGGGATGCTCTGTCTGAGGCTGCTGTTGGAGAGGAGATCCTCGCAGCGTGGGATCGCCTCCTGCCCAGGGTGTGCCGAGGGTGGCCGGGAAGGAGGTGCCCTGTGAGGAGGATCCCAGCTGCAGCAGTGGGACCAGGGGGTCGCATCCTGCCTGGGAGGTGATCCGCTGCTGCCACAAGGGTGGTCACAGCTATGGGTGTTCACACCCTGCCTGGTTACTCTGACACCCCAGGAGGGCTGCTTGGAGGAGTCCCAAACCAGAAGAGAACATAGGAAGGGCTTTCCCATAGCAAAGACAGCTAGAACTCATCCGGGTGGAGTAACAGAGCTCGGGATTTGGCTTAGCCATGGCCTGCAGGGGCTTGAACAATGTTAGGGAAGGAAGGGACTGGCACAAACCCTCAGATTAGTCTGGGGGTGTGGGGCAGAAGCCTGGGACTGAGGAGGGGGCTGGCATCTGAAACCAGGCAGAGGAGCTGCCAGTGCTGCAGAGACAGCGCTCTGTGGGTGAGTGAGCACGGCAGTGCTGGGAGGGGGACCCGCTCAGCTTGCCCTGGTGGTGTCGGCTCCATTCCCAGCTGTGGAGAAATCCCCACACGTGCACTGAGATGGGAGGAGGCAAAGGCTTTCCGTTTCCAAAGCACAGCACTTGGCAGGTTAAGAAAATCCACATAAGGGAGCAATCACAGAGAGCTTTCTGTCCTCCCGGTGCGAGATGAAGTGGGGTCAGACGCGTCGGTGGTGCAGTGGAAGTGAGTGAAGACACAGCTGGGATGGACTTTGCCAGGGCTGCCTGAGGAAAATGTCTCCTGGAGAATTCCTCATTCCCCATCCAGAGCTCAAGAGCCCTGTTCAGTCAGAACCTGCAGTTATTTCTGTAAGAACAAGTGTCCTAAACCTTTAACTTTGCATGGCAGGAAGGTGAAATCTCCAGAATAAGCCTCCCCTGATGCAGATGACAGGCTGAAAAGTATTTCCAGAGTAAAACTGCTACAGCACATGTAAAATTCTTCTTTGGTCTTGTGTTTCAGCCCTTGGAGCCCTCCACTCAGTCCCTCCATGTCCATAGCCAGCAAGGTGAGTTTGACTTCCTGGCACTGCTTGTTTGGGTTACATTTGTGTTTATGGATTTCGTTCTGAAGCTGTTTACTTATTTGAGAACATCTCTTGAGCTGCTCCAGAGAGAAAATTCAGCCTTGTGGTATTTTTAGCTTATTTTTCTAAGGGAAGAAGCAGATGTGATTGGGTTCTCTTGCCCTCTCTCCATAACCTCTGAATTCATTTGTCTTTTTAATGGAATTTGTCCCAGGGGTCAAGTTTCCTACATAGAAAGTTCCTAAGTATTTTATGAAATTAAATGGCAGAGCAGAGGCCATCCCTGTCCCAGCTGGGGACAAAGGGAGTGAATTCAGTCCACGCTATACATTGCAGGACCCACACAGGATGTTGTCACAGGAAACAGCTTTACAATTTTGCTGCTCACAGATTGTTTCTTCCTCCAATCCTCCCAGGAGGCTTTTTTATTCTGTAAAATAGGTGATTCTTGCCTTTTCTGGAAACACAGATCAAGCAGGAAGGTTTGTCCCTGTTATTGTTTCTCTTGTTTTTATTATGGCATGAATATTCTAGTGGGCCTTTCTTTTTTGTTTGTTTGTTTGGGGGACTTTTTTTTGTTATTTTAAATATTTTGAATATTTCTGAGCAGGTCAGGAGCCTTCCTGGAGTGTTCCAGGGGCTGTAATAACGGCCTTGTCAAAATCTGCCCAGGAATCATCCTGTGCTGCTATCCTTGTTATGTCTGAGGGGACTGGAACCTAAAAGCCCCCCCATGTTCAGGAGGGACAATCTTGGACCTGCAGTGCTTTATTTGCTATTCTTTGTTATTGTGCCTGAAACAGCTTCCTTCCCTTTTAGTAACAGCATTCAGAGTTGTGGGCAGTTGATGTCTTTTGATCTTTGCCACTTCTGTAAGTCTCCCAGCAGTCATGGCTTTATTAGCTGTCCCCACGTGGGGAGCTGGGGGGGACACAGGCAGGGCTGAAATGTGCCTGTGACCTTGAGAGGTGGTGCTGGGACTAATTAATGCCACACCAGGTGTGATTCTGGGCAGCATCTCCTCCTCCTGGGAGCTGGTGAGTGTTGTATAGCCAGAAGGTACAGCTCTGGTGACTGTCTGCCACCACCACAGTGCTCAGTGGCAGAGTGGTGAGTGAGGGGATTAATCAAGGAATCGTGGTTTCCGTTTTTTGGAAGGCCGAGTTAGTTTCAGATGTGTGTCAGAGTTGAGAAATTTTTGCACAAAACATTCCATGGATGTTGTTCCTGTCTGGGGATCACCAGAGCCATTTGGCAGCAGGCTGGGGACTGGTGCTGTAAGGCTTTTACCACCTGAAGTACTCTTGCTGCTTTCAGGAATCTTTCAGAGTAATCCCTTCAATCTGAAAATGATGGAATTTCCTGGAAGCAGCTTGCTTTCCTCCTTGGAATTGCCTTTTCCTTGCCCTCTGGAAGTAAGGGAACAGGATTCTTAGTCAGATGTGGCTGATAAACGGAGTGTGAGCAGCTCAGGAAATTGAGCTTCCCACTGCAAAATCTTGGGAAGTTCGTTTGTTAACCCTACACAGCGTTCAGCTCTGTGATTATTGGGGGAGAACTGTGCCCACCTAAACTGAGCTTTGATGAGCAATGCTTGAGAAAAACTGATGTGCTGGTTTGAAAGTAAACCAGGGGGAGAGATTAACCCCTACACAAATACCTTGAGACAGACTTCAGGTCGGAGTTGCAATTTAATAGAGAGATTACAGTAGATGAATTATACAGAATTAGAATTATACAGAAAAACTGACTTAAACCCACAAAGTTAAACTACAACCCCTGGTCCGTGTTGGTTAGGGTGGTGGTTGCAGTCTGATAAAGCAGTGGTGCTGTGGATGGTCTGGTTTTCCTGTGGAAGTTCGGGTCCTCCCCTGCATGTCCAGTGGTGGTGGTGTTCATGTCCCCAGACTGCCCAGATGACATACTGTCAGATGCAGGCAGGAAGGTTCAGCACCTCCCCCAGAGCGAGGAATTTCACAATGGAATGATGTGATCCTATGAGTCACGGGATATTCTGGGGAGTCCTTTATGGCCGAGGTGGTTACAGCTGCCCATTGGCAGGGATGATCCTCTGGGCTGGGTGTAGCTATCACGGCTGAGTAAAGCAATTTGTGAACACAATAAAACACCACCCTGCCATGCAGGGTTTGCCTCCTTCCCTTATCTAACACCCAGCTTGCAGCCTGGGGGGTCGGGTGTGCACCGTGCAGCTCCTGCAAGCGGCCATTAACAGTTCATCAGGAATAATGTAGATGGAGATAGAATACTCAGTTTGGTTACACCCCACATTGTAACCCAGGAGAAATGGTTTCCAAAGAAGGAGCAAAAAGTGACTCCCTCAACTGGTGTTTGATACTCTAAGGAGATGCATTTGACATGAACGGTCAAATCAAAACAAAGATAAGATGGGGGTGAAGTGTATTTGTATCAAACAATTTTTTTATGAGCGAGAAGGAATTAAAGTGCAAAGTTGAGGTGCCTGCTCTGAAATGAAAATCCAGATGGTGTGCAACCTTCCTGAATTCGTGCTGAAATAGTTGCCAAGTGTACCTTTGTAATCCTTCCTAGTTCTTGTGGTCATTTTTGGCAATTATAGACGGTCCTTTCTCATTTCTGAATTCCAAGTGTGATGTTATTTGGTCCATCATTTTCCACTGACCAAAGGCAACTTCGTTCAACTGCAGCTTTTCCAGCAGTTAATGCTCATCCTCTCCACCACCCCCTCTTGAACACGACTGTTTTGTTCCCTCAGCACTTCTCTCATCATGAGTTCTGAATTAAACGTTCCGGTGGATCCCTCCACTCCTGCCTGCTGCTCTGAGCCTGGCACCAAGGGCATGGATTATCGGGACTGGGTCCGGCGCAGCTACCTGGAACTGGTCACGTCCAACCACCACTCTGTGCAAGCCCTTTCCTGGAGAAAACTGTACCTGAGCCGAGCCAAACTGAAAGCCTCCAGCAGAACCTCTGCTCTGCTCTCTGGATTTGCAATGGTAATGTGAAAAACGCATATCACTTGCTTTTAAAATTTTAAAAGTTTAATAGTAATAAAATGGTTATTAAATTAGTAATACAATTAGAGTAATAATAATTTGGACAATTTGAATTAGGACAATATGAGACAATAGAAACAAAGAATTATGGATGTCCGGGTACCTCTTTCTGGGCAGCATAAGCCCACGTTAACAGAGGATTAACCCTTAAAAACAACAGCCTGTAGTGTATTCATGCGTCTCATGCATTATGCATAAATTCCATTCAAACACAGGATTCTGTTTGGTCATCCTCACCTTCTTCCTCTGAATCCTAAACTGTGCCTTCAAACCTGAATGAGGCAGGAAGAAGCCCATTTCTTCTGATAATGGGGCAATGAATTATCTTTCTCTGAAAGATTTAGGCATCCTGTGACAGCTATCTTGGTGTGAGTCCTTTCTTTAGGAAAAAAGTATCCTACATAGCATAGTTTCTATTTTAACATTGTTATAATTGTAACCTAAAACTATATTTAACACACTACTTTAACAGAGTTAATGCAGCATTACTTTCTAACACAACACATATAATATTAATTTTAATATTTGTGAAAAGCCAATCATAAAATGCACATTTTTCACGGGTAATGTGTGTTTTATAGCTTTTTGAATGGTGAAGGTTTTTGGGTTGCCTCAAGTCAACTATTTATCAGTGTTTTCTTCCTGGGAAGAAGCAGGGAGTTGTTTCCTGAAGAAACAGGAGGCATCTGCCTGGGGGCTTCTGTTTGGCTGCTGCTGCAAAGTTTGAGGCTGGCTCTCTCACTGCAGCAGGGATACATGAGCTGTCTAACAGCCAACCCACACACTCCCAAGTCAGCCCTTTAAAAATACTAATCCCCTACCTGCAAGTGATTCTAAGGGCTCCAGCAGCATTGCTAAGTAATCCAGGACCTCCTTTGGCCCCGAGGCTGGCTGCCCTCTTGGGAGGCTGCTCTTGGGTGTGGAGCACTTTCAGGCCCCTGTGGTTGCTGTGGTCCTGAACGTTATTTTAATTTCTCTGCGTGTTTTCTCAGGTCACAGTGTCTAAAATAAGGTGGAGGTTGGTCACAGTCTGCCAAAGTGAAGTTTGCATAGCGTGATCAGGGAGATCGTGTTCTACCACTGAGGTGTGAGAAGAGGCCCTGAGCCTCAGACCTGGTGTCAGAGGGCTCTGCAGCCTGCAGGGAGCCAAACCTGGTGTATTTTTGTCAGTGCTGCCTATTGGAAGTGATCCCTGGTGCTTGCTTTCCTCTGTGCAGCCCTTGGGTGTTATTTGGAAGTGATTTGCATAGGTCAGAAGCGTGTCAGGGGTGAGCAAATAAACAAGACTGAGACAGTCAGTGTTCCAGTGCTCAGGCCTGTCTGAGCTGCATTAAAACACCACCATGCTGTGTCAATGTGAGCCCCTTTATCTCCCCTCAGCTTTTGCTTACTGTGAGTGAGAGTTGGAACCGGTTTGGGGGAGGTTTCCTGTTCAGGAAGTGGGCAGGTCTGGTTGTTCCTGAGGTCTGTCAGCAGAGGGGCAGAGGGCAGTGCCTGGGTGGTGTGGGACATGATGTGAAGATGTTTCATCCTGCAGCTCAGAAGCTGGGAGGGAAAGACAGATCTCAGGAACTTCCCAGACTGCCTTTCTTGTTTTATTTTAGCTTCTTGCACTGCTTTTTCCTCCCCCAGCCCCCCAGACCATGAATCATCCATAACATTACAACAGCCTGGGATGATGAAGTTGGTCACCCAAAGTGAAGCTGGAAAGCTGCAGGCGGGGGTTTCAGTGGGAGCAGGCTGGAGTGGAGACAGGGTGCTCAGTTGCTTTGTCATTGCTCTCCACTCACTGGCTGTGTGCAAAAGATGCTCTTAAAAGCTTTTCACAAAGTCTGTGTTGGTTTGTAACCAAACTTGTGTGCTGCAAGGAGATAGCTGGGCGCTCTCCTGTAGACTTCTCTCATGCAGGAGTTTTCTTATTTTAAAAAGCTTCTCATGTACATGCCCTGTGTGCCTCTGCTTACTGGAGTTCTGCTGTGACTGTTGTCTTTAACACAATTATTAAATGAACATTTTCTGTTGCTGGGGGCTGATCTACCAGCGTGGTCCCACAGTGTCCCTGCTGGGGTGTGCTGTCACTGGCACACTGGGACTCAGGGTTTGCAGCCCACCCACACTGCAGGGCTGAACCACATCTCTGAAAACAAATCATGCTTTCTCAGCTCTTACAGCAGAAAGTTACTGAAAGTCCTTGGCAAACACACAAAATTAACCACTGGTTTTACATTCTCTTTGAACTCTAAATTTAAAGTGCAGTTGAATATACACAGGTGTAAGTAGTGTTAATTATGCTTACCAGCCTAATGTAAGAAATAGCCCTGAAATCAGTAACTAAGAAATAAAATCTCTTGCAGTAAGGAATTCTCTTTATTAGCAAGCTTTTTCCCCAGCTGATTGGAAAGCTGAGGTGTTTGTTCCTCCTGGGTTATTTCTCCGCGGATATGCAGGAGTTTAGTACACGGATGTTTACTCTCTAATAAGAGCACCTCTTTGGCTATTGCTGAAAGAAGAGAACTTATTTAGAGATAAATATGTGTAGACGTGGCACTTAGGGACATGTTTTGGTGGTGGCCTTGGCAGTGCTGCTGTAATGGTTGGATTCTGTGATCTTAAGAAGGTGTTTTCCAGGCTGAAGGATTCCGTGATTCTATTAAACAGTTTCCCCAAAGCCTCGAGTGCATTTGACTACGTAAACAAATGTCATCCAGGGCTTGGCTATTGCTTTATTTACTTCCCTGTCGGTGTGTTTGATGCAAGCTAGCTCCATATTGGCTGAAATTATTGCGAGCTGATGGATATTTGATCAACAGGCCATGGCTCTGATCCAGCTCCTTCTGGACAGGCTGCAGAATAATGCAAACCTTCCTCGTTACCATCTCTGGTATTTCTGGCAGGAGGATGTGGGTCATTCCAGTGCCAGGTCTGCTTGGAGGTGGGCTGTAGGGCAGCTGCAGCTGCCCCAAGGAGGCTGTAAATAAAGGAAATTTAGAAGGAGTTTAGGACACCTCCTTAATAATTTTCCTGATGGAAATAAAAGCTATTACTGCTAATCCATCTTCTCAATACTTATCCAATTGCTACAGGATATGTGTTTGATTAAAAAAAAAGCAAAACAAAACAAAAACCCTAACAGATCTACTGGAGTGGTTGTTTTTACAGTCTGCCAAACCATCTGTGTGAATGTGTCATGGTTTATGTTAAGCCGTTTGTCATCCTTTTGCTTGATATTATCTGTCTTGGTCTAAATTTCTCAAAATGAATAACATCCTTGTTGTGGACAGTCTGAGCTATACTGGTCTAAACCCCACCATCATTGCATGTAATTTAACTGCAGTTTAACTCTAAAATGTTGTGAGCCCTTGATCCTGTAATTCTGGAGTTCAGCTGGGTTATTCTCAAACTTAAAATTAAGCCTGTGCTGAAATATTCCATGGCTCAGCAGAGAGCTCAGCCTTGCAAAGTTGCTTCTGGGAAGAGGTTAAAATAAAGGGGGCTATTACATGGAAGAGTATAATTGTATCAAACATGACATATTAATAGTTTTACAGGCTAGACAGCTTATTTAATAATTTTTTAAATGGGTTATGTCAGCTTGTCCTCTTTCTCTTATCCCGGTCAGGGAATGACATGACAGCCTGTGCTGGGTAAAGCAATAAGAGCTCACTCACCTTTTCAGTACTTGTTTGGGTTAAATGAACTGCTTTTCTGCCTTGCTGCCCTATCTGAATTGTTGGTGTTTTTCACTGAAATACCTCTTACTGAGCCATCAGTCAGTGTTAAAAATTCATCACACTGCACAGCTGAAGCTCGCCCTGGGGAATAGGTTAGTCTGGGAGGAAACATCCAATTAGCTGAAAAGTGCTGCTCATGTGAAGGATAACAAGCAGAAATTGATATGTTGACATCAGCCAGGCTTTCAGCTTTAATATAAAGCTATAAATTGGACATGCAGGTACAATTCCCATTCAGCTGTGTCTCTGGGTATTACAGCACCCCATAATGAACAATGTACCTGCAGGTTTTCCTGGCTGATGGGGCGTGACTGGCAACCACAGTGCTGTACAAATTCATTGTACAGTGAAGCAGGGAATAAGTCTGATCTCCTCCCTCTCAAATCAATATAAGGGGAACTGCAAAGGGAACCATACACAAGGCAACATGAAATCTGTTCTGTTTGAATTGACCTTGCCATTGATAGTGAAGCCAGTCCTGTGTTAGGATTTTCTCTGCTATACAATAAGAACTACTGTACTGTTTACTACAGTAAACTGCAACCAGGAGCTGATAAAAACAAAGGTAAAACCCCGACATGCTCATGGTCAGAACAGAAGGCTGGGAGTGCCCAAGGACTGTCACAGTATTTTTGCCGTCTTTAATGTCTTAAATAGTTGATGTAGCTATAAAATCCAGACTTGTAGAGACTGACCATTTTCCACACATGTTGTGTCTTGCTTGCTGGTAAATGTGTTCAGACTTGACTGTGATCTGATGGTTTTCAGAGCAAATGTAGGTAAGGCAGCAGTCATGCCAGCTGGTTTCCATTCCCTTTAATCCTTTTCAGGGCTTCCAGCAGGGACAACATGAGCATACCCCTAATCTTCCAGTGCCTAAATAATATTATGAATAAGTAATGCCAAAGCAAGTGGTGCAGGTGATTATACAGAGCCTGAAATGGCTGCTCAGGGGAGTCTCATGTGAAGTCTGGATAACATAATCGTGAGTCAGTTCTGTGAAATCCTTCTGTGTCCCAGAATCAAGTGCATATTTGAAACTTTGCCTTCTCATGATGTTCTTTAGAGGGGCTTCTTTCCAGCAAGCTGTGCTGTGCTGGAGCAGCAGGTCAGCTGGGATCACCAGAGGTTTTCCTTGCTGCCAAGAAAGTTAACTTCTCTGCAGTCATGAAGTGCAGCTACAGATCCAAGCCAGCTGCTAGAGAGAAATGTTTGATAATCTTGTCCGCTGCTTTTGTGTCTCGTCTTAGCAGAAAATTTGTGCTGTCCTTTCAGGGATGCCACCACAGAGAAGTACTGGTTTGCTTCACAGGTAGCTTAATTGTAAAAATTCTTAAGCTAAACCAGTTAACAGGACTCCAGTTCTGATCTCAAAAGAGCCTCCTGCTCTCTTGCACATATTCTGCCTCTTAAGCTTTATTTGATTAAAGTAAAAATAGCTTTAGAGACCTGCTGCGTGATAGCTCTTGTTTTGGGAAGCAGGCTCCTGAGTTGCTGAGCACACCCATAAGCCAGTAGCTCTCCACTTCTGCTGGGTGTATCACCAAGTTATTACCTCTCAAGGGAGAAATTTGAGGATATAAATAACTTAAAAGTTATTTATCTGGGAATATTTGTAATAAAAACAAATGCAAACTGTCCTGAGAATAAAAGGCATTTTTTTAAACTATGGGCTAACTTAAGCTATAAAGTAGCTTGTGTGCTTCCCATGGTGGGTAATGAAACCTGGCTGGCCACTGGCCAGAGGAGCTGCTTGGTTTTGCTTTTCTTTACATGCCTGAAGTTGAAACTTCCTGTGCTGCAGCCGCAAGGAAGGAGTGGCACTGGAGGGTGTGATGGTGGCTTATAGCAGGCTGTTAGCTGCCTCTCAGCCCCACGTGGCATCTAATGAGCTCCTGTTGTGTGCTGGGTTTGGGGCAGTTCCTGTGGCTGGTGGTGGCAAGGAGAGACGTGTTTGAGAAAACCACGATCTCAGAAGGGCCACAGCACAGGCAGGGCGCGCGCGTCCTCCTGGGTGACAGCCGTGATCCATCTGGACTGCCCTTCCAAAAAGCTCTGGAGTGTGCACTTGACCTTAGGTGTCCTTCCTGAATCAAGATGCTTTTCTGGCTGAAAGCCTTGAATAGAGGAAAGCCAGCAGGTGTTGACTGGCTCTTTGTTCCTTCCCCAGGTCGCCATGGTGGAGGTGCAGCTGGAGGTGCAGTACAAGTACCCCCAGATGCTGCTGATCGCCTTCAGCGCCTGCACCACGGTGCTGGTGGCCGTTCACCTCTTCGCCCTCCTCATCAGCACCTGCATCCTGCCCAACGTGGAGGCCGTCAGCAACATCCACAACCTGAACTCCATCAGCGAGTCCCCCCACGAGCGCATGCACCCCTACATCGAGCTGGCCTGGGGCTTCTCCACCGTCCTGGGGATCCTCCTGTTCCTTGCTGAAGTTGTGCTCCTGTGCTGGATAAAATTCCTGCCAGTGGGCTCCATCCTGAAAAACGAGACCACCAACGTGGAGAAGCCCAGCAGCCACGCGGGGTGGCAGTCAGCACTGGTGTCCACCATCATCATGGTCCCTGTGGGTTTGATTTTTGTCGTCTTCACCATCCACTTCTACCGCTCCTTGGTGCGGCACAAAACGGAGCGGCACAACCGGGAGATCGAGGAGCTCCACAAACTGAAAGTGCAGCTAGATGGGCATGACAGAGGCATGCAGGTGGTGTGACAGAGCCTGCACACAGCTCAGCCAGGGCTGAGAGCAAAATACCTGGTCTGCTGCTTGGTGAGACGCACCAGGGATGGATTTTCTTGAGGCTTAAATCTGTAAATGCTACTTGCCTGCCATTTCTAGCTGTGGGTTCTTGTGCTGTTCCACGTGCTGGGGGCTCTGCCCTGGTTCTGGTCCCACACACTTGGTACTTAAGTCGACACTGCCGTGGTGTTCAAGGTCAAAACTTTATCTACCTTAACATTGGTAGCCAAAAATCTGTATTTTTTACAAATGCAATATTCCATTGCCAAAAGTGAAACTGTATCGGCTCTCCCAAAAGCCTCTCTTTGTGTATGTGTGTGTAGGACCTGTCTTACCTGTCAGAACTCCCTGGCTGTCAGTGCAGCCACAATTAACTGGCAGCTCGTTCCTAGAGCAGAGCTGATTAATGTGGGTACCTGCAGCTGACTCAAGGACATCCAGGAAAGCACAACAGCAACTGAGAATGTTGATCACCATTGTTCCAAAGCAAGTATTCCATAAATACATAACCAGAAAGAAAACAGCCTTAGCTTTTATGTTCTTTTCTTGCTGTTCTTTACTGTATTTTTACAGCTTGGGATGTAGAATTTTGAATTGCAGGAGGCTGGGAAGTTCTCTCACACTTTCTTCAGTGGCATCTGTCACCTTAGGTTGAGTAAGTGCCAAGATTGTGGTTTTTTCCCAATAAGAGGCAAGAGTGCCCAGGGAAGGCTTACAGGTGTTTTAGATTTAACAAGGACATTCTTAAAACGGAACAGTGACAGGGAATTTAATGAGACAAGACTTTGAAGGACTAACAAAGCAAGTTTCAAGGAGGTAAAGGAGTGACAGCAAGTACTGTAGAAATCTGCCACTGTGTCTTCTTCATTTGTGCATTGCTGTGATGCCTTTTGCCCGGTTTGCTAGAGAGAACAAGCCCAGTCCTGTGTTGTTTCATCATTTGGGGGTTTGGTTTTTTTCTTTTTTTTATTGGCTGTAGCATTTTTCTGTCAGAAATGAATGCTTCCTTCTCTCTCCACCAAAGCAGAAGACTCCCCTGGTGGAACCTGGAGCTGTCCTGGCGAGCCTGATGGAGCTGGATCTGGCAGGAATGCTGTGTGCCATTAAAGAGCTATCCCTTTCCTTTGAGCTCATTTCTTTTTTCAGCAGCTGAGACAATGACACTTGCATGTCTGTGTTGCTTAGCAAGGGAAGCTTGTAAATTCCATAGCATCCTTGTGGGTGAAAACTTCTGTAAAAAAGAAAACCAATTTTATTATTTTTGGTAACTTTGTGGAGAGAAAAGAGTGTTTTGCAATCATCAGCTCTTTCAAGGGAAAGTCAGGCTTTCTGACATGCAGGGCTGCAAGAAGCATAAGCACATTTTCTTGGCCCTGATCCTGTGCTAGTTTCCTCCTCTGCTCTCCAAAACTGCAGTTTCAGAGTCTCTGAGGCCTTATAGGTTTCTGAAATCATTAAGGATGTTTATAATGTTCTATTTAACCCTGGGCTCTTATTCCACTGGGATTTGAGGCAGTGTCAGCTTCCCAGAAGGGACAGTACATGCAAACCCCAGGGGAGCAGGGCGAGACTATCCCAATATTCCTCTTTGTCAAGGGCCCTGGGAAACCACCTCTCATCTCTCTTGTTTACATGGGAATGTGAGCATTGCTGAACAAGTTGCTTAGCACTGTGTCTGTGGCTTTCATCTGCTGTTCTTGCTGCAGTTGGCATGTACCATATTGGCTGATGTGCAGCAAAGAAAATAGTCTTTGTGTGCTAAATGACTAATCTGTACTCATGTGCATATGCAAAAATCAATGAGTGGCCTCCAGGAAGTGGGGTGAAATTCATATGAATGCCCCAGGACTCTCCCCTTTCTCCCTCTTCTTTTTACCATAATAAAAATTAAAAGGTTTATACAACAGAATCAGAGTTGAGTTTTCTGCCAAGTGCTACATGTGTCAGCTCCTCTACCAACAGAATTTCTGTTGAGAGGCCAGAGCCAGACCAGATGGGATGAATCTCTCATCTGTACTTTGCACTCTCCTTTAACATCAGTAACAGTAGGACCTTGTGTGCTGAGGGGCTCAGAAGGATCTCAAGGAAAGTATTGCACTATTTTTGCAATATCTTTTTAAAAGCGTCCTCCTGTGCATACAGTGCTGCAAAAGCAATTCAGCTTGTCTGGAAACAGCCAGATCATTCATTTAATATTTTGCAACAGCAAATTGAGAAAAGCAGCAGAAACTGCTTTGATTTTGTAGAATAACTCATTCAGGCTTGGGTGGGATTGCATTTAAGATCAGTCTCAAGTTGGTGCATCTGTGACTGGAGTGGGACTACCTTACTCCAGAGGAGAGTCTGAGATCCAGTTTGGGATGGTGTCCCAAGGGCACATGCTCCTAAAACAGAGTAATAACTTGCTGCCCTGTCTTTGCTTGCAGCTCTGCTTCTTGTGTCTCTCTGGGCACTGAGTTCTCCCTTCCATGAGAAGCTCATGGGGGTAATTTTGCTCTTTGATTCTCAAGGTTACCCATCCACCTTCATGCTGTAACTCCTCTCCCTTCCCAACAACAGCACTTGCTTTTCTTGCTCCCGCCTCTCTTCCTGCAATTTATTTACATTTTCACCTCTGTTGGGTTCAGGCTTGTGTTGCAGAAATGTTACCTGTGGTTCCAGGCACAGGAGTTGATCCATAAAGGAAGGAGTAGGGATGTTGTACTTGTCCAGCTGGGTGTTTCTGTGCTCCAGCACCAGAAAATCCTCCTTGCTCCTGCTGCTGCCCCCGTGGCTGCCAGCAGGATTTCCATCAGTCAAGCCAGCCTTTCCACGCTGTCACTGCTGTCCCAACAGGGCTGCCAGCTCTCTGTGGCACGTCTGGGTTTGTGTGGCCATGCCTGGCCACGTCTGTCCTGTGCTGTCCCCTCTCTGTCATTCCTGGGGAGTCTGTCGTTCTTGGAGTGCCCCAGGTTTTGTGTGGCTGCAATCCTGCAATGCCTGCATGGAGATGCTTCTCCCAAGGGTTCCACCCTCAGCTGGGGATGAGTGTTGAGGATCTCCCCTGGTGTGTGTTGGCTTTCTGTGCCAGCTTTGGGCTCTGGGCTGCTGCACTCTGGGGTGGCTGCTGCCCTGATTCTCAGCCCCCTTGGGCTGTGGCTCTCTGGACCAGCTATTGCCTTGTCTGAGCTATTTCTCCAATTTTTGCACTGGGGCTTAGCACAGGGACAGCCACGATCTTGCTTCAGATTATTTTTTTTTTTGGCCAGCAGGAAAATGCCTCTGCAGGCGCCAGCGCTGCAGGGACCCTGCCTGCCCACCCTGAAGCAGGGAAGGAACTCTCAAGGACAGGGAAACAACAATTCTTTGTATCATTCCCGTGCACCTGCCTTGCTTAGAAGGCAATTCCTCTCTCCCTTTCCATCTTGGCAGGAGTAAAGAAGGGGCACGACCGCGAGCTGGAGGGAGCAGGATCGGGTTCTCCCTTTGCAGTATTCAGTGGCAGCTCTCACTCTGTGGTCTCCCTATTTTTAACATCGCCCCGGGGCTGGGCTGGCTCCCTGTAGCAGTGGAGAGGAGGCTCTCGGGGAGACTGTAACCGTGAGAGGTGGAGTCCTGTTGGATTTGAGCATGTGAGGATGAAAGTGACACCGTGTGAGAGCCCCGGCTGGAGGGAGGGCTGCCCTGAGCGCTCCCGTCTGGGAGTGTTTCTGGAGAGCACCGGGGTGGGTGCAGCTCAGAGAGAACATCCCTCCACATCCTTCCCTCCACATCCTTCCCTTCCACATCCTTCCCTCCACATCCTTCCCTCCGCATCCTTCCCTTCCACATCCTTCCCTTCCACATCCTTCCCTTCCACATCCTTCCCTTCCACATCCTTCCTCTGGGATGAGGCCATGGGCAATCCCAGGTTGCCTCGAGGTTACCTGTGCTGGGCTGGGAGTGGAGGTGCCTCCTGCCTTTCATAATGTGCTTTCTTTTCTTTTCCTGCCTTCTAACAAACAAACAAAAGGACTTGGAGTTTCCCTGCTGCTGTAGATTCATCATCTTTTAAATCTCATTGCATCAACTGCTAAGGCAGCTTCCTCAATGCCCCCTCAAGCTGCAATTGAGCTGGGCCAGAGGGGATATTTTCTGGTTAACTCACAGGTTCTCTCCTCTACAGCCATTTCAAAGCAGTTTCAGTAATTAAAACTGACTGCCTGGATTTGGACAGGATTTCCCTGAATCCCTGTATGTCCAGCTGGGAGCTTGCTTTCTGCCCAGAGGTGCAACAGCCATGACTGCTAAGAGAAAAAGAAAAAAATCTGTATTTTAGCTTTGCCTATTCTTGTTTTAGCTCTGCATGAACAATATTTAATGTAGAACAACGAATGTATCTCAGTTATTGTCCAGCTGTGTGAGAGAAACTGGATAAACTTGCTCAGTTTTATGCTTCTTGGTGATTTCAGACTGATTTCTTGAAAGGCAGCTCAAGTCCTCCAGCATCTTCTAATGGGTTAACTTGGGTTCTGCTTTTTTGAAAAAAAGTTTGGTCAGATATTATCATTCTCCCTTTGCAATGCACAAGGAGATAACAATTAGATGCACTTCCTTTTAATGAGGGTCTGGGTCTTGGCAGGTCTTTTACAAGGAGGTTAAGGAGACAAGAAACTCCTATAACAGGAAGACCATTAAAGTTAGTCTTCTGTTAATAATAATACCAGCTTAATGGACAAAATTACTTTTAAGAGTTCATTTAGATTAAAACATCTTCATACCTTTCTCAGATTTCTATAGTACTTAACAGTAAATTTTTAATGTTTTGTAACACTGCAAAACAGGATTTTCTGGCTTTTTTTTTTTTTTTTTTAGGAGAGAATGTACATAAAG